>NC_134405.1:288682184-289002184 GCF_038048845.1 Mixophyes fleayi | reverse complement strand
AATATGTCTAATGAGTTAATAACTAAAAGTGATGCCTCAAAAGAATCAGAGCATAAAAACAAATCATCTATGTATTGGATAAGTGTATTCCCTTGTGAAAACCTCAAATTCTTTAAATCAGCTGCTAGGGCTTGGCTAAATATAGTACCACTGTTTACAAAACCCTGGGAAGCCCTAGTCCAGGTGTACTGTTCATCCTGATAGGTAAAATCAAACAAATATTGACTATTCTCGTGTATAGGAATAGAAAAGTAAGCAGAACTTATGTCAATGACTGAGAAAATCTTGGCTTCTGGTGGTATTTGCATAAGAATTGTAATAGGATTGGGAACAACTGGATGTAAGGGTTCAACTATTTCATTAATAGCCCGTAGAACTTGAATAAGCCTATAGACCCTCCCACCACTCTTCTTCATAGGGTAGATCGGCGAAATACATGGACTTTAGGTTATAATCAAAACACTTTGCTATAATAATGATTGTATTACAGGGGAAATACCTTGCTCAGCTTCTGGCCTTAAAGGATACCGAGGCAATGAGGGAAGTCTTACATTTGACTCTAATTTAACAGAAATTGGGCTAACTTTTGTTTTCCCAGTTTCGTTTGCTTCTGTAGTCCACAAGTGACTATGTACACATTCTAACATGTCATCTACCGTTTTGTTTAGCCCTGATTAGTAGCACCATAGGGGCTGAATTTTATGTGTCTCATGATAAGGTGTACTATAATTTATGTCAAGAGCTAGCTGCACTTCGTGTCTATTTTTCTCAGAAATGTCTAAAAACACTCCATCAGGAGTACAAAATATTGACCACACTAATTTACACAACAAATCCCTACCCAATAAATTAGAGGGAGCATTTGTTGCCAAAAAAAAATAATGCTTATCTGTGATAGGACCCAGGGCCATCTTAACAACATTATGGGCCCCCGGGCAAAGCACAGCAGGGCCCATATATATATATATATATATATATATATATATAGTATGTGTGTGTGTAAAAAAAAAGTGATTTTATATACATATATGTAAAAACTAGTGATTATATAATCACTTTTTTTACACACACATATATATATATATATATATATATATATATATATATATATATATTTATATATATATAGGGCCCTCTTAACTAACCTTAAGTCCTATCCCCTTCTCTTCTTTTTTCTTCACTGAGTCTCTCTGTTCTGTGCTTCTCCGTGCTGTGCTCGCAGTGAATGACGGCCGACATTCACTGCGAGCACAGCACGAAAGAGGGGACCAAGGAGGGAGCCAGATCGCCACCTGACTACCTGATCTGAATGGTCAGGTGACCGCAAAAGGTAATTTTTTTTTTTACCTTTTCTTTTTTACACAAGATTTTTTTTTTCACAGCAGTCCTGTCTTGCTGTCTTGAGCCCCCTTTCCCGCTGGGCCCCCAGGCACCTGCCTATCGTGCCCAGTTGGAAAGACGGCCCTGATAGTGCCTAAAGTGACTGTAACTGGTTCTGTTTCTTTTAAAGAAATAACTTGTCCAGCTACTCCCACTGCATTAACAATTTTGCTAGTAGTTGGTAATACAACTTCATTTTTTAATACTGATCTTGCAGCTCCTGTATCAATCAAAAATTCATGCTTATTACCATTAATTGACATTTTTACAGTGGGGTCCTTTACATCTGTTCTCCTTATTGGACATATGGGCACAGGAGATGCTGGAGACCGTCAATCAATATTATCTGGGGAAGTTCTTATTTGTCTGGCCTCACCCTATCCCTTTGGTTCCTAGGTTTTCCTGGCAGTAATAACAAATTACTTGAGATCTGTTACTTCTGTCAGGATTTACATTTGCCCTCATTTTTGGTCTAACACCCTGTATGGTTTCTTTTGCAGCTTCCATTTGCAAATTCATCAATTTTGCTTCTGCTTGAGATTTTTTCATTACCATATTATCTTCATGATGTGCAGCAACTGTAGCTAACGCATCAATGTTTTTTTGAAGCCCACAAGGGGTCGTGTATCTGAATCCTTGTCTTCAAATTTTACTTTAACCGCTCAACAAAAGCACTAGTTAAAATACTTTTAAAATCACCCTTAGCAAACACATCAGCAATGCCTGAATAATTTACAACTTCTCTTCTGAATCTAGCATTGTATTCTCTAACTCCTTCAGTTGCACCCTGTTTAATCATAAAAGCTTTGGACCAGTCCACTCTCAGGGGAAATATTTCTTTAAATGTTGCCATTGCAAGTTCCCACTGTGTATCAATATCAGCCCTTACATTATTTTAAGAGGCTTGAAAATTAGCCTTGTTCCACTAACACTGAATATTTAAAGTAATAAGTTCATCTGAGGTTAACAGAGCATTAAATAATTGCAGTATATCTGGAAATGTGGGACTATGTGTTTTGTATTATCTTTGCAATTTAATCATTACCTCTGCAGGTTTAATTCTATAATCTTTGCATTCAGTAACAATTAAATTCAATTCAGTTCTTGTCCATGGGACATGAGCTACCCACTGTGCACCTTGATCTGTAGTTTTAGTTCTTAAAGTGAACATGTGGACATCAGGGGATTTTTCATGGCGTCTTGGAGCACTTGAAATGTTGCTTGCAGGTATATTTGCATAATCTTTACCTATAAGGCGTTTTTTTATTTCTGTAACAAAACCCCCCTGCTCCCCTTAATATGTCCTCACTGTCCTCATCAGATATTTGGGACACATCAGACCTTACAGGAGTTTTATCATCCCTTTTTGTTTCTTCCACAATTACATCTACCAGTGGCATATCTATTTGATGATCCACTTGGAGAGGTACCTGCTGATACAGCCTTCTCTGTGCCCCCATTACAATAGGTACTAAATCAGATATTGGGTCTTGCTCTCCTGGTGCACTAGGAGTTTTGACTGCCATATATTGATCAATATACGGAGGCGGGATTGTAGCCTCATTTAACCATAATTGCAAGACTTGCACTTCTTTACTTTTAGAAACACCTTTTCCTATTTCCCCTAAAACATTTCAATCAAAATTTCCTTTTACTGTAAATTCAGGACACCTTGTTACCCATTTATACGCGTATTGAACAGACTTTTTTCCATATTTATGGAACAAAATTGCTTCCAGACTCCCAGTGTAAATATCCAATCATCTAGGCTTTTCTGTGTGGCTACATTTTGTCCCATGATGCAGCTTAATCTTTTCTTTTATAGTCCGACTTATTCAGTATCTGCATGATGGTAATAGGGCTACAGCCACTATTAAAATGTATCACACCCCTTTATAGGCTTCAACCATTTAGGGGAACCACAATTTTATCTTGTCAGATAAAACATGGTATTATCACGCACACGTTACATACACTGCTATCTAAGTCCTTATAGTGTACTTTTTCTATGTGTTTTACAGTACTTTCACGTGGCTTGGGACTATCTATTCCTCCTTTAAGCATTAACCAGAAGTAATACTTGAAGTTAGAATCTTTACCAGACTCAGGCACCGTCAAGCAAACCCATTCACACACACATACATGCAATCTTTCATACCATGGTTAACAAGGTTGAACAGTCTCTTTGATAAATAAACAGCAAATGGAAATTCTAATTGGCACCAATTCTATACTTGTACGCCTATACAAACATATAAACAGTTCAAAAACACATTTGCAATTTCACACTTACATAGATAAATATGACAACCTTTTCAGCAAACTCAGAGATTAGGAGACAGAAGTATATAGACAGAAAAGATAAAATTTTAACTTCGTGGCCACTGTTGAATATATAGTTCATCTCTGGATGTGTTGGCTGATCGCTATTTACAGTTGATCTCAATGGTGACCTCCATAATTGTTGAAGCACTCAGATGCAGTAAGTGTTGTAAAAGCTATTTTCCCATATGTAATACATAGAGTATCACTACTAGTTTAGAAAAAGACTGACTACAATTTTGAACAACACAGATTTAAACATGAAAACCCACCCTTCTCACAAACATCACTATTCACATCACATCCTTTGAAATAATACACAACATATGTCAAGAAATCAAACATAAATGCTTTTGACAGACAACAAAAAGAAAATCTATATGCCTAGGTCAAGGAGCATGTGTAACCTTTACATTCCTAAGGTCTATGTCCACTTAAAACATTTGGCATCTATTTGAACATCCTGAGAGCACTAAGGCCCCCTATTCAGACAAAGGCATAAAGAAAGCATTCAACCCTATACACAGAAGACAAGCAATACACACAGTTCAGATATACTATCTGAACACATATAATACTTTAATAATATTTCATCCAACTTATATAATTGTACCAGAATTTATTCTATAACAATCATCATCATGTATTTATACAGCACCACCAATTCCGCAGAGCTGTACAGAGAATATTTGTCATTCACATCTGTTCCTTCCCCATTGAAGCTTACAGTTTATTTTCCCTACCATATCCCACCAATACCAATATTCACCCACTTGGGTTATTTTTGTCAGCAGCCAATTAACCTACTAGTATGCTGTTATTTAGTTTTGGACTGCGGAGGAAACTTAAGCAAACACGGGGAGAAAATACAAACTCCACACAGAGACGGCCCTGGACGGGAATCAAACTTGTGACCACAGAACTGTGAAACAGAAGTGCTAACTACCTAGTCACCATGCTGCCCATTTCTGCATGAAATATCCAACTTTTTATTATAAAATTACACCTTTACCCATTAGCACTGTTTTCTTAAAGGATACAAAGTCAAAAAATAAAAGCCGCAATAATAATTAAAAATATACATTTCTTGGACATATGTTAACTTTATCATATATATTTAAACTGGAATTGTTGGTGTATTTAAATTGAAGGGTTACACAATGCTGTATTTTACAGTACTCAAAGAAGTCAATTTATTTTGTACACTTATTGAGAAGGGGAGTGTTGCTACTGGCACCAACTTTTCTTTTTGAGCTTTCAGTTCCAGAACTGAATGATAAAACGGAGCTTCACTGCACATGCCTGGGCTCCTGCGTATTTACATAAGAGCAGAGGGGGGGCCTCCACAGCAGATTGACAGCTTCACGGGGTCCCTTAGCCAGTGTATCCCCTGTAATCGTAGTAGCTCCTCTACTGCTTGTAATACTATCCTAGAACTGTTTATAATTTGCATTGGTTTTTTTTGCTTTCTAAGTTATTGAGAAATGCAGTAATATGAATTACTGTCACAAGAACTGTTCCCATTAGTCACTTCATGCTTCTCTGCTTCATTGTCACTCTCAGAGTAATAACAAAATGTTTCCCTCACTGCTTTTACCTCGTAACAAATAATTTTATCCTGCCTCGACATGATTGTGTTTTAACTCAAGTTAATAAAATACAGCATTTGTTGTCTGAATGGCAAAGCACTGATATCTACCTCATAGCGGTGTGTAGTAAGACTCAGACATTATACTGTGATATTCAGATTAATGCAGTTGCTAGAAAATAATGAAAGATTGTCCATATGGAAACATATCTATCAATACAGGGCATGCATCATCAAAACTTGTATATACTGTAAGTAAAACATTATTGTTATTAATATTTATTTATACAGCACCAGCTCTGTAGCACTTTAAAATTGGGAACAAACACAGTAATCAGGCTAAAAGTAAGAGTGCCTGCTCGTAATCTTGCCGTCTATAAGGAACCTTATACATGAATTTAATAACCACTTATTGCCTATTGATATAGCCAGATTACAATATGGAAAAGTGCTTAGTTGGTCTATGTCAGTGGTCAGGGAACAGGGGTAAATTACCCCAAATTTGGTAAAAATGAAATTCCTGGGGGTAATGCTGCTGATTCACATGCTGTCAGTTGGATTGTAGACCCCTTTAAATGTGAAATTGTTGTTGTTCCAGAAGAGCCTCAAGGGTTGGCAGAAGCACTTCTTGAGCTTTGATGCAATAATGAAGCACGTATTGCATTTGAAAACAAAGCAGATCTGTCATATTTTGGATGTCAACAGCTGCAAAGGCATTCAAAACTGCACATCAGGAGGCAGTCAAAAAGTTGCTGCTTTTTGCAACAACCAACCTATGCGAACAAGGATTTTTCACTCTAACAAACATAAAAACAAAGCAGAGAAAATGATTGGACGCTGCAGACTGTATCCAAATTGCTCTGACATTAAAATGCCCCAATATTGATGCTCTCGTATAAAAAATGAAGCAACATTATTTCTCCAAAACCTGAAGTTTTGAAGTTGAAGCTTTCAAAGAAATTTTGAATAGAATCAATAAAATTTTGAATTACAATAATTGATATATGATTTCCTTCCTTTCAAATCAAGGGGGTAACGTCGGCGTATCTAAATATATTTGGGGGTAAAAGGTAAAAAAGTTCCCTGACCCCTGGTCTATGTATTCCAATCAGAGTCAGAATTTTTTAATATAGAAGGAGAATAAATGGGAGTTTTTGTGAACTGTAAAGTGTGGTTGTAGTGGGGTAGAATATTTTAGAATATTCTTAAATCTTAAAGAATTGAGTTTTTAGGAAGTGCTTGAATGCTTGGAATCAAGGGGAAAATATTGTTGGGCATGGGAGAGCATTCAAAAGAGTGAGTGCAGCCTGGAAAAAGTCCAGAAATCAGGAATGGTAGCAGGTAATGAGTGTGGATGAGAGGTGCAAATCTTGGGCAGGGAGAAAGTGAGGATACTTTGAGACAAGGGAAGAGATGTATAGTGGTGCAGTTTTGTTAATGGCTTTATATATTTGATTCAGTAAATTACAGGCAATTCTGGTAGGGACTGACAGACGGAGCAGCAACAGAAAAACATTTTTGCAAGGAAAATAAGTCTAGCCATTGCCTTAAAAATAGATTGTAGGAGCGAAAGTCTGGCTACGGGAAGGCCAATAAGGAGGGAATTGCAATAGTGAAAGTGGCAGATTAAGAGTGCACATATTAAAGTTTTTGTAGTCTTGTGTGAGATATGCAAATATTATGGAAATGTTTCTTAGCTGTAAATAACAGGATTAGGATACAGACTGGATGTGGGGGAAAAAAAGGACAGTTTTGAGTCCATGACAACCCCTAAATTGTGAGCTTGATGAGTAGGGTTTCTTTTCATGTTGTATACAGATATAGAAATATCTGGTATTCAGCTTCTGTTGACTTGTTGAAATATTATTAACTCAGCTTTTGAAAGATTGAGTTTGAGGTGGTGATGGGACATCCAAGATGAAATGGCAGAGAGACATTCTGTAACAATGGCCAACACAGATGGTGCGAGATGTGGAGAGAGGTAGGAGATAATGCAGAAATTCAAAGGAGCTTATTTGTTGCCCAGAAAAAGGGGCATAGACAGGGAATAGTAGAGGACTTATCATCAAACCCTGTGGTACACCAACTGATAAATGGAATGGAGTGGAGGTGGAACCAGAGAAACAAACACTAAAGAAGCTGTTTGATAAGTAGGATGATAACAGTATCTGTAGTGTTTGTGTGAGAAGAGAGTGGTCAGCAGTGTCAAGTGCATTAGAGAAGTCCTGGAGACTTAGGCTGGGTGCACACTACAGAAATTTTCTCCCAATGTGTTATCTATAACAATGTTACCAACGACAGATAAAGGAAAAAGTCACGCTCAGCATGCCGGTTCATGTTACACACTATACACAATTTACAAGATTTACCATCAGATCTGTGCTATTCGTCTGTCATAGCCATGAGCTGAAAAGATCATTACTCTGTAAACTTCAGAGAGATCTATTGAGATCCTGATTGTGAGTGCATACACACTGCTGTTATGGCTGATGGCAAGTGTTATAAACTTGTAGAACAGGTCATAGAGGTCTTCGCCTATAGCAGCCACCTTTCCCGTAGAGCTGAACGTGCTCACAGGTACTCGGATGCCCCCAGGTCTTAAGCTCAAAGTAGTACAAGTTTATAACCCTGCTGCAGAACAGGTGAGGGCCAGGTGAAATAATAGCAAAGTCCAAACGGGCCGAGGTCAAGTGGTACAGCGGGCAGCGGTGGTGTAGTCCAGGCAAAATGTCAGGGCTGGTGGCAAACATCGAATCCAGGTAACAGGCAGAGATCAAGGTCACAGGCAATATAACAGAGTCTAGTACATGGTCCAAGGTCATACACGGCAAGATCAATCCAAATGCAGAGAAGAGGAACAGAGCAGGGAGCAGGTAAGTATGCACAGAGCAGGAACTATAACCGGCAGTGAGGCCCAGTCCTCACTGCCTTAAATACTATGATGGACAAATCAGAAAGGAGGAGGACAGGGCTGACAATCAGCCTCAGGAGGCTGCTTATTAATTACTAGCTAGAACTAGCATAGGTCATATCAAAAACCAGAAACATGTATAAATGACAAATAGAATCATGTGAGAGCTCCCCCTGGAGTTGGAGGATGTCCCTACACCCTCCTACTCTATGCCACAAAGATGCATTGAAACTAATGCACGTGCTCGGCTGCTACCTTGCGCCAGGATGCGGCGTACCGCCGCGGCTCTTAACAACTGCAGAATAGGAACAACATTGTTCCGTCATTGAACAACATTTTTAGTCTGGTTTAAGAATCAGATGAAACTATACAATGTGCTTGGAACGACATTCATCGTTGCAGTGTATTATTGAATTCATTTTCAGATTAAATTAATATTGACCAGTCCAATTGTATATTTTGCAATAAAAAGAGATTTACTTCATTTTAGATGTTAAGTTACAGAGTTACATAAGGTATAGCACATACGACCTTCCCCTTCATGGCCCCAGCAGACAGAGAGGCCTATGACTGCAGGCTAATTTAAAATGTTTACAATAGTGGGTGTTTTTACAAAATGATGTCATCACAGAGGTCTCATGGATGGTTTACAATGAATCAACATTC
The DNA here is from genome assembly GCF_038048845.1 of Mixophyes fleayi. Lineage (NCBI taxonomy): Eukaryota > Metazoa > Chordata > Amphibia > Anura > Limnodynastidae > Mixophyes > Mixophyes fleayi. Next base: position 288,993,317 of record NC_134405.1, on the reverse strand, counting down.
ACTTCACAGATCTACTTTCTTAAACCAGATATTTGCATAAGATATAGTTTCTAGCCTTTTCACAGTACTTTACCAGCAATTCCTCAAATAAGCAAAATATGCATAAGAACAATAATTTATAATAATATTGCAAATCAGGTTGCTCAAAATAAATTCTATTATTATTATAAACACAACTTTACCAGTAAACAGTAATTTCACTAATACAATATCAGGCCGAACAATGGTCTATCGGGTTATTGGCCCGATAATGGGCTGAAAACGCTGTAGTGAGTACCGAGCCTTAGAAGTAATGCCCTTTAGATTAACACTGATCATTGACCAAATTAGTCAGTGCAGTCTCTGTGCGAAAAAAAACCTGACTGAAGAGGGTTCAACAGGTTGTGAGAGTAAAGGAAGCATATGTATGTGACCCTCTTAAGATGCTTGGTGGGGCAAAGGACAGCTAATAGAGTGGGGAGAGAAGAGGAGAGTAAATATTTCCTCTTTATTTGTGGGATCAAACAAAGAGAAGGGAGCTGAAAAGGTTGTTTTTTCTGAAAAATATATAATTTAATTTCAAATTTTGTCAATCTTGTTCTTAAAGTAGGAAGCAAGATGTTGGACAGTGATTATTGTCAGAGGGCTTTTAGATCATATCTGTAACAAACCACTATAAACAAACACAATACATATGCGGAAATGTACGGATATGTGTGTACGCAGATACGTATGTTCTTATGGTAAACCCATATATAATGCCTACATTTGTCTTTCATACTGTCTCATCTTGGTGAAAATAGCCATATGCAACCCATTCTTGACCAGTAGCATAACTTAATATTTTATAATCAACTAAATGAAATTTTCTTTTAATAAAAATTAAAATTAATTTATATGTATATTATAAAGTTATATTCTTTGTGTGTGCTGCACTGTTTAAGGGGAAAAAGTTATATTTATATTCCTCTACAGTCTGTTAATACATAACCAGCCTTTTCTCTGAAAAATCTGGTCTTCAGATAAAATAATAGACTGCTCATTAAATAAGCAAGTGATACATTTCTGACAAAGAGATGAGTTGTTTAAATCCATGCAAGAATTTTGCATGGTTTGACCACTGGGTGACTCTCATCCATGAGACTTTCTATTTAATATTAATATATCATTATGGGAGAGCAGTCAATATTGCAGCTCTCACTTATTACTCATACGATTATGTGCATTTATTAAAGTTTCAATGCTGAATAGAGTGTTGATATATTTAACTGATTTTTATTGAAAGATAAAGTGAGAAAATAATCTTGCCTCTAATGATTACACTTAAAGTGGCCTTGTATATTTTTTTATAATTCATGATTACCCAGATTTTTTTTGTGTTTTGCATACAGTTGTGTAGTAGAGTATGAAAGTATTTTGGGTAAAATGCATTACTTTCAGGAGAGATCAATAGATTCCAATGATTCCTGTTGTTTCTACTACTATTACAGCTCCAGTTGTTTAAAACCACAAATTACTGAAACAATATTTCTTTTAAAAAATCATTGTTTTGTAATGATTTCTTTGGAATAAAACAAGGGTACTCCCATGTTTTGTTTAAAATTAATTTATGTTCAAGGCAAGCAGGTTTGCATAATCTTCTATAATCTGGCCAAGAGGAGCACTGTTCCTCTAGTGCTTTTACCTAAGCCAACAAAGCACTATGGGACACAAACTTCAACATACATACTCCATGCATACATATTCCATAACATACAACAGGAATGAACTAGGCATAAGGAGGCCTCATATCAACATTTTAAATCCCTTTTCAACCTTCCCATATAACATCACTGTGTGTTATGAATGCAGCTTTGTTTATTAGCCTGGGTAACTCTGCTCTTATATACTGTTTTCCTGCTCATAGGCACTAAGTTAATGACACACAAACACCAATTCATTCTGTGAATGCTGTCACAGAGCAAAGCAGTGCTTTGTGTCAGGTATTTAGCACTGATGGTGTCTGATCTGTGTAGGAAAACATAGCGTAAAAAAGTGCAGAGTATATAGGGTAATATAAAGGTGTGCAAAGTGCCACTGTGACCTTTCACTTTGGGGCCTGAAACCATCTGGCCCCTTGTGCACCGTAACAGTTGCATTGGTTGCTCTTACCATTGTTATGTCCCTGATGCTGAAATTTATAGTTCTCTGAGCAGAATGAGCTAATATCTGTTTGTTTTACTGAAGAAAAGGTGATAATAAACTCTGGCTATAGGATGTGTTTCCTTTGTAAAAGCTTAATAAAAGCTTAATACAGATTGTAACTTGTATGCTAAATTTTGAACAGGCACTGGGAGCCTCGTCATCATGTTATCATGAACATATTACTTCCCGTGTTAAATTTTGCTATGCTTTTCACTATGTATATTATATTTGCGCATATTACTTGGTATATTACATCTTATTAGAAATGATCCTTGGCATAGAACATCTTGCAGACAATATTACTGTGCATATTAAATCTGTACAGTAAATTAGTAATGAGGGGTGGTATATGGTTACATGAGGCTATATATCATATGTACATACAGTAGTTGTATACTGTGGGCACATGTCTTCTATTCTTCTGACCTAAACAGGATACAGGGACTGTATGCACCGTATTAATTTTTTTGGCCATGCATGTACACTATGCTCACTATACTAAGAATTTTTTTATTTGCTGTATACAACACATGCTAGGGGCCCACTATTTCATGACACCCTTAATTCCATTTGTTTGTACATCTAACATTGAGTCCTTCACAAACTACCAAACTTCAAACTTTTCTTTTCACAGCTCTGTCCTGTGCATTGGTCAGTGATGCCTATGCCTGCAGATGCCAATTTACAGACACCACACCTACCACTGCTCCATTATTCCAGGACAAACTGATAATATTGAAGTCTGAGGTGCATGACTTCAATCACCCAGTGCAGTAGATTGATAGAGTGTGGGGATTGGGACTTTGAGCCCTTCCCTTTAGGTAACGGGCACTGTTCCTCCCCATCTCCCAGGAGAAAAAAAAGGCCTCAAAGATCAACAAGGGACTTCAGGCTCCTTAAGCAAGATAGGGCCCCTTGACATTCTCGACCCCTGGAGCCAAAAGATCCCTTACTAAGCAAGGGTCTTCGTGCCTACCTCCACCGCCAGACACAGGCAGGCCCTTTTCTCTCTTAGGTAGGGCAAAGCTTTCCCAAGGGTTCTTCAGTTCCCCCAGAAGGAGAAAGCCTCCAATAACTAGGAGAGGTCTTCATTGGTCCAGGGTTAATGATGTTCCAGTTCTCTGCTGATCATAGCTCAGTTCATTTGATCTTTTTCAAGGGTACGGGGCAACTCACTCCAACTGTTGCCTATGTGTCTTCCTGCCGAAAAACCAGTTTAAACTGACCCATAAAAAAAATACTTTTGAATATTAATCATAACATTTCTCATAACTTGTGACTGCTAGAAACGATCGCTACTCTGTCGAAAGCGAGTTAAAGCTGGAGAAATAAACTTTTCTATGAGACCCAACTCTTTACCTTTTATAGTACATGAACCATAAATGCCTCAACTTTAATATTATCTATGTATTATTAATCTCTAATACATTTCACTAATAAATAAATGTAGATTGTAACATTAATAAATGTGTACTATTTACAAGTGTAAGTGCGAATGTAAATGTGTGTGCTATCAATCCATGCGACTGCATCACTACACGTGGCGTACTAATCGTACGTATATATATATATATATATATATTATATATATAGATAGATAGATAGATAGATAGATAGATAGATAGATAGATAGATAGATAGATATAGATATAGATGTATTAATAAATTTGCATTTTATTGCAGCTATGATAGACTACAAAACTCCTTTTATATCCTAAACCAAACTCACTATAAATTATTACTATGTCTAACACCAATATATTGACTATATTACATGAAATTACTTTCTAATAGGCTGAAAGTAATACTAAATTACTCTGAATACTTAGAATAAATATTAACTAATTAATATTATAACACACTTAAAACTTCACATTTCATAATATTGATTCTTGCAGTGCCTCTCACTACCAGGTCAGGCTGTCATTGGTGCACTTATAGTGCAGTCTGTCGCTGCTTCTCACTTAGTTATATGTATGTGTATATTTTTTTTATCCACATATGTATTTGAATCGCATATCACTACCGATGCAGATGATAATAAATTAATATTTAAATCAGTCTCTGAAAATAAGTTTTTCTAATGACTCAGATAATATATTGAATTGACCTATGTCACAGTCTCTGAAATAAATATTTATACTAATGCAGGTGTTAAATCTATATCTGCTTATTGCTTCAGGTTTATGTAATATAAGGGTATGATAGTTTCTCAGGTTTACTCACCAGAACCAGGGTTTGATTATACTAATACCTCTTTTCCCAGAGGGTTGTTTTTTCAAAATTATATTTCCCCTCACAGAAGCTTTGGCTTCATAGATAATTCTTCTTACATATATTTCTGTCTTCAGATGTTTTTTTTCATGAATGCTGATCTTCACAAATACAGCCTTTTACACATACATCTCTTAATAGAGCAATATCATTTATACCTATTTAGCTTCCCACAGATCTGTCTCAGTTAGTTTTCTCCTCCTCACATAGGTCTGTCTACTCTTTTCCTCACTTTGGTGTCCAGTAAAACAGTTATTCCTCTCTCCACTGTAACTGACACACTCCCTTATCTTTTCTAGTGCAAATGCGCAATATCTTTCCAGACATCGGGGACTCTGGGGTAAGTAATCCCAACCCACGCCAGCTATTATTTATTTTCAATTTCTGCTCAGTGGCTCATGTTGCACAGTCAATCAGAGGTGCCAAGATCATGTACAGACCACTGTAGCTGAACAGTGCCTACTCTCCTGTCCACAGTGCCACCCAAAATAATAAATTCTTATTGTTTTGCTGGTGAGCCTTGTTTCCAAATTCAGCAATGGTGGCTGTGGCTTAAACCAGAAGAGCGGAATGATGATGCTAGAGTAAGAAGTCTATCTCAGCCTCTCATTTTTTAAAAATGTCATACTGTGAAGCCATGATTTCACTTATTCTAAGGATCTAAGTCTCTGTAAAGCAAGTCCACAACTTCTGGATGGGGAGATGGATTCACTCCACTGCCAGATGGGTATTGATGTTGGTGACATTGGTTATATGGGTAAAAAGTGGGTGGAGGGGTTCCTGATCTTTTGAGACACTAGACGTCTATCTATGTCAACTAACGTGTAATCTGACCTAGCATATGAAGATTTACTGAATGATTTTACATGGAAACTACACATGCAAGCTGCAAATACACTACATAGAACGCAAATGCTAAACATACATTGCGTTTCTCTGGTATTATTACAATTCTCATTCTCATTTTGCAGTTGTTATTGCGCTCGTGTTGGTTTTAAAATTTGCAATTAAAGATAAATTGTGCTTGAGAAAAAAGCTTTTTTTAATTAGTGTTATTTTCTTCTTTACTTGATAATTCTAAAAAACACTTTGCAGAAGGTATACATTCTGATTGTGGCTTCTGCAGCTACTTAAAAGGGAGATGAATTATTATTAGGTAATTTACATTAAAAAAGGTAGTGTTATTAATTATCCTTCCAATTAAAGATTTTGTACTGTAATTGAAATTTATTATTTCAACTTTATTTTTAGCCATTATTATACATTGGATAAATTTAATTATTATACCTGCTTTTAGGAGTAAACATATTGTATACAATTTCTACGAAAAAACAAGAGTGATAAAATACCTTTTAACTGTAGAGTAAGCACATTAGTGAATTAGTGAATTGATCTGTAATACTTTGTGTAATTTACTTTAGCTGAATGGAGCACACAACCATATTACACAGTGATGTACAGGGTTTCCTTGCCCAGGCAAGACTGGTTTTTAGTGCCTTGGACAAAGGGACACAGAATGTGTTCCTAACAGGAAAATTACTCATCCTAAGTCAGTGACTTAAAGAAAAGCTCCACCCAAACTAATATATAATTTTGTGTGGAGCTAAATGTGTCAATATGAATGAGAAAGGAAATTGCATTCCTCAGATCCATTCCTCGCTGCTATTTAGTATTTCAAGCAGACTAAACCATTGATTACGCTTCTATAGCATTAAGAATTGCTTTTATGATTTCATAGGCTGTAATTGGGGTATACGTTTGTCCATATTCAACTACAAGCAGATCATTGAATGTAGGTCTAGGTGTGATATAGACAGTTAAGAAAAGCACAAATCTACTATAGCAAGTAAATCATACCACCACAGATGTATCAATCCACATATAGCAATTTAATTAATGTAAAATACATGCAAAAGATATATACACAATAATCAGAAATAATTTTAAATACGTAAAAACGAATAAAAAGAATGAATAAAAAAGTCGAATTTGTTCCAGTTAGGAACCTGATGTGCTATTCAATAGTATCGATGGATCTACAGTGCACTAGTAGAACATAGTTCTCTTGTAAGTTGTAACAATCCTTCAAATAAATATTTCACGTGTGGGATTTGAACTTTCAACCTTTAGGTGTAGAAACCTTTTACTTATTCACTACGTGGTTATGAAATCAGATACTGATCAAAAGGATTGATAGGAGTATTCCAAACTAACGATGTTCACAATGGGATCCACTTTGCGATTCCACTTTAAAGGGGAACTAAAGTTAATAAAGCTGAACTCAGCTGCTCTGTGACTTAGGGAGAGGTATGTATATAGAGCTTAGCACACCTGCTGTTGTGCTCTTCGTCAGCTACAGACACCTAAGTTCACTCTTGATAATTTGCACACAGTCTCCAAATTACAACAGTATATTTACTTACAGAAGATTTCTGTTCCCAAGTGGAAAAAAAATGAAGTACCGGATCCATTCCTTCAGATGCTAGTGTTTCTCCTCATGAAATCCACAATCTAAAATGCACATTGGTCCTAATGCCAGACAATCTTACTCGTTTCTTCACAAACACTGTGATTTCATCAGAGATGTTTAGAAATCAGTCCCAGCAGAATGCACAGAGAAAAAAAATATTCAGTTATTGTCACTTATTAATAAAATAGTATGACAGAAACACTGGGAAAATGGTGAATGGTAGAGGTATATGTCTCAGGCTTTCTGTCTTGTATAGTTTAAAACCCCAGTTAGATTGTTTTCTTTGGGAAGGAGCTTCCCAAAGAGAATATTCAGCTTTAGGAAAAGCTGGTAAGGGTCCCTGGGGTATAAATGAAGAGAGAAGGGTGGGCTCCATTTATGAGGCCCATTATGTTTTTTCCAACCAGCTAGCAAGTTGCTAGTAATCAGGAGTTCCACCTGCAAGATGCTGTTAAAAAGCTGCTAGGCTCACTCTCTCTCAGACCTGGATAGGAGTTTATATGCCTCCTGAGAAACTCTGCAAATGATGACCAGTAAGTCCTTAAGTTTGTCTATGTATGGAACACTTGAAAGAGGGATTTATTGTGCGTTAGTAAGAAACCAGACAGGCTTGGAACTTTTGACATTGTGAATAAAACTAGCTGCGACTAGTTCAACCAAAACAAGTGACTGGTATGATATTCTTGGCTGATCTGTCTGAAGTACAGCTGTCTACCCCAGAAGATGATAAACTAAATATGATCTTATGACAATAGTCATTACTGGGGAAAAAAATGTGTTTTTTACAATTGCTCTTGATTGCAATCACATGTTCTAGAATGCATATGAGGCAGTCATCACTATCAAATGGTACTTATACCTGTCCTGTAGCTGGAGCAAGTGATACTTTGTGTTCAAAGATGAATTGCATACACTTGTGCTCTCTAACGTATAGTTTATTTGTGGACATGTGCAGTGGAATTTAGCACAAAATATGGCACGTATAGGAATTTACATTCCTTAATAAATCATGCTCTATGTGCTGGTACTTACATGACACCTCATCTTGTGATATACATTACATGTAGTAGGATAAATAGGTATATTAATTAAGTTATTAGGCATATTAGGTCATTATACTACTTCCGTACACAGTTCCTTGATGCCCACATGGTTTTATCACTTTCCACTATAAGCCACACCTACTTCAGTCCTTCTCACCATATTAAATAGCATACAGTCCTCAAAGTTCTACATACAATAGTTATTTTATCAAGGCAGTGTAAAACCCACCATTACAATGCAGATATATTTGTATAAAATAGTACATTTTACTCATACAACAATGTTACAACGTATCTTCAATCACATAATCTTGTACACTGAACATATAACCGTTCCAACACATAACAGTTCAACATAGATGATGTGTGTAGTCACTTCTCTGCATTTATATGTTTACAACTGAGTGTATCCCGGATTCCATTGAGTTGCAAATACAAGTCAGCATAGTACTACATCTCCTGTTATTATGCAGTGTAATACAACTTCCATAATTCTACTCACACTACAACTCACCTATTCAAAACACACTGTCCTACGCATATATTCCTCACAAACGCCATATGTCTACATATATTTGCTGCTGTCTCCATAACTCATAGTGTCCCCATTACATAATGCTTTCTCTTGTACATTGGTTTATATATAGTCTTCCAAAAGCATAGTGGAAAAGAAGGGTGGTGGGTGAAGTGGAGGTGAGAGGTAATATGGAAAGAAGAAGAGACCTGTGGAGGTCAGAGTCAGGGCTCATAAAGCCCACATGCCCTCCCAGCATCCTTAGCGACTGAATGTGTGCGATGACACATCCATGGATACAATATATGTAGGTTGCGTGATGACATACCTGGCCTACATAATACCCCTCTCTCACCAAAATCCACTGAATAATGAACATGGTTTCAAATTGTGTTGCATCTTTTCACAATACACTTTGGTATCTGGCATTTCCCAGTCCGCCACCATTCACACTAGACCCATGTCTGCCCTGTATTTTGAAGTTGAGTCAATGTGAAATGGGACAGCATAGAATCATATAGATTATGTACCAGATTCCAATGAGCTGCTTTTAACAGAACCTGGGTAGCATAATCCAGGAACACCTTTCTGTTACGACTCTGACTATACTTTGTATGTGGCTGCAGTACCTCAATTCCACCAGAGGCGCAGCTGTTTTGCCCATGAACTTTACACCTAATTAGTACCAGCACCTGTTTCACTGCTTCATATACCTGCTTCAGTCGGTGTTCTGTACAATTCATCATTTGTACCTGGCTGCTGATTGTCTCCTGTTCATACCTGTTTCAGTTTGCTTTACTGCTCTTGTTTTGACCCTCTGCCTGATTACCGAACTCTGCTTGTTTGCCTGTTGCCCTGACCTCTGTCTGATTAGCGGATTATGCTTGTTTGCTTGTGACCCTGACTCTGCCTGGCTACTGGAATCTGCAAGTACTCTTGTTGCTCTGATCTCTGTCTGGTCACTGGACTCAGCTACACTGGACTCAGCTACTCTGACTGCTTCCCTGGTCTGCCTCGTGCCTCTGGCAACCTGGAATCCCGATCCCTTCCTCCTTAGACAGGTGCCTCGTGCCTCCTGGCAATTGGGTAACTCAATCTACTTGTTCCTGCATTTGAACTGTATTTGTCATGTGAACCATTACTTGGAACCTGTTGCTTCTGTGGACTATCCCTGCCATTCATCAGCATATTCCATGAACTGAATCTTTGTTCTCATATTCTTAATAAAGACACTTGTTTTTTTTCTACATTTGTTCCCTCTTTCTGAATTCACTAGGAATTATAACACTTTCAGACTGCAGTGTATTTGGCTCCAACATGGGAATAACCCTGGTTGCGACCAGGGTCGGGGACCTGGGTTACATGACCAGGTTGACCCATTCACACAGACGCACATCCTGGGTTATTCCTGGGTCCATGCCTCTGTGTGAAAGGATATAAGTAAACAAGATGTTTCAAGAGAATGTGACCATCACTCCCCTCACTCTTGTGCATCTGAATTGTGCTTGACCTGAATCCACCTCCAAGCTTTTCTGTAAAAGCCTAATATCCACTGGCGTTATAAAAAAAACATATATCAAACACGTTTGGGATGCACATTTACTAGTGTAAATGCAAGAAATTGCACAAGTAGTATTCCTCTTTCCACATTTACAAAATGCATATTAGAAACATGGGTATGAACCCTAAGGATCAGTGGGAACAGATAAATTCTGGAGGACCATGGATCCTGACCCATCAGGAGAAGCCTACTCTGAAACCTTCAGGTGAAAATAAAGGGGGCAGCTTGCTGATTTTTTTTTAATTCTTCTAAACCCATTTCACACTATACTACAATGTATCCAAAATATTTTAGCTTCATTTATAATTTAAAAATGTAACATTTATTTCTTCTGAGCTTAGTGATGCTTCCTCAGTGAAAATTGTTAAAATTCCGCATGTGACACATGTAGGTGGAGCCTTTTAATCGAGTAAGTCTTCAGACAGATTTCCTTACAGAAAAATATTTATACCTGAAAACAATATGTTTTATAATTAAAGTTTATTTCTTAGCAGCCTTTACTAAACACAAATGACAGAAAACTCAATATAATTATTATTGTATTTAAAAGTATTTGGCAGTACCAATCATTGCACTTGTAAATAGCATTGATGGTGTTAAAAAGAAAACAGTCAAGGTAAACAGGTCCAAATACATAATATCTGGTAGAAGTGTATATTTGTGATTTAAGACATACCTAATGATTTAAAAATCAATATTGGTTTTGCTATGTCTCGTATTCTGACAAAAAAACAATTCCTTTAATTAATAGAAACCTTTGTAGTTACTTCATTTATTTACATTCCAACTGTGTCCATTAAAAACATATTGATGCAGAAAATGTACATAGCTTTGCCTTGCTGAAAAATAACACTGATAACTTAAGATGAGAACAGAATAGAAATACAATAGTTTTGTCTAGAAGCGATCCAATACATATATAACAACACAAACCTGTTCAAATATTTTCCACTTAGCAAATCATATAGGGCCTGATTAAGGATCTTAAGTGAAGAGGTATCTTATTTCAGTCTCCTGGACAAAACCATGTTTCAATGCAAGGGGTGCAAACTAGTTTTTTGTTTTGCACATAAGTTAAATACTAACTGTTTTTTCATGTAGCACACAAATACTTGATAGCTTATTTGTACACTGAAATTTAAAGTTGATATTTGTGTGCTACATGAAAAAACAGTCAGTATTTAACTTATGTGCAAAACAAAAAATTAGTTTGCACCCCTTGCATTGAAACATGGTTTTGTCCAGGAGACTGAAATAAGATACCTCTCCACTTAAGATCCTTAATTAATCAGGCCCATTGTTCCCATTTCTAGCCAAGAATGCAAAGGTAGGCAACTTACTACTATGCATAGTGCAATAAGTAGAAGAGGTTAATTTGGGATACTGTGCATAATATGCTTAATTTTTTGATGGCGAACACATGATTTTGGATTAATTTCATGCAGTTTTGTTTAATGCACTTTTTATGTATGAATTTGCTGCATTGTTTTAATTGGATGTGGTTGGGTTTTCCTGCTCTGACCGACACACCGTATAGCGACATTACAATAGTGAACAAAATAAGAGTGACAAGAATAAAATGTACACTTACCATTTAACAAGCAGGCACTATTTCCCCCAAGTTGAATGAGCGGAACAAGTAAAATGCAACTTTAAGAAATCTCGGCAGAAACAAATGACGTCACTTGCAATGGGTACAGTAAAAAATGCCAGTTTTAAAGCAGCAATGTCCAGATCCGCCGCCTGTATAATGTAATCCAGGTGGCAGGTCTGGTATTTGTCGCTTTACATTTTTACAGTGGCCATTACCAATGATGTTATTTGTTCCTGCCAAGATTTCTTAAAGTCGCATTTTACTTGTGCCGCTCATTCAACTTGGGGGAAATAGTGCGTGTCTGTTAAATGGTAAGTGTACATTTTATCCTTGTCACTCTTATACTGTTCTCTATTGTAATGTCGCTGTACGGTGTGTTGGGATTTTCCAAACTGGGAAAAAGACTATCACCGGTTTAATTAAACCTCCCCTTTTCTTAAACTTCAAAAAAAAAAAATTAAGCCCAATTCCACCTTATTATTATATTGAAACAAATAACTCCCCCCAACACAGACACACACACACACACACACACACACACACACACACACACACACACTCTCTGTCAATTAGCTAAACTGTATGGGTCCAATGCCAGGGAGATCAGTAGGTAACATGGAAGAGCTGCTTTCCATGCTATTGAAAACCTTAACAATTCATATTTAAAAATCAGTGTTAGTTTTGGTCTAATAAATTCAAACACAACACTGTTTGCACATACCCCTCTAATGTTTTTTCAGAGTGGAGCTGCAGTGGTGTAAGCACTGAATGGTGTGAATTCTCAAGAACTAGATGCCTCCCCTACTAGCGGAGAACTATATCTCCTGGCAAGCAGCGGGGAGAATTCAAGAGACATGCAATGACATGGAGAGAGGCATTGTGGGAAGAAGAAAGGAGGAGCTTTGAGGAGAGGAGCAGAGAGAATGAAAGCGGAGGTAGAAGTGGCAACAGAGCAGACAGGGGATATAAAATCACTGTTCAGTGGCTGGAGGAGTGGTAGGTGGAGGAGGCAGAGAGAGAGAGAGCGAGAGAGAGAGATGCCTGAGGGAGCAGTATGGTACTACAAAAGAATGTCTTTTGGTGATGAGCAGAGGGCGTTCCTGGAATCTGGTACAGAGGGGAGCCATGCTGCAACTGGATGTTGGAGACCTGTTGGTTTAGTACATTTCATTTAACTAATTATGGGTATATCTGGACTGAGTGTCTTATTGTTATTTATATAGAAGACAGGTGGGTAGACCTGAAGATTATTTGTAAAACCCTTTTTTAGGACTTTGATTTAGTGACAAGGGTAAAGTGTAGGGAAAGGTAGATCGGAGATTGGGATTTAGTCTAAACTGAGGAGAAGTGCACAAAACTGTAATCTGTGAAAAGCATGATCAGTATGAGTTGTGAGGCTTAGGAGTTCTGAAGGAACTGGGAGATATTACAGGTTGGGTACGTATCTTCAACTAGTACAAATACCGACAAGGACTTACCCAACTTGAGAAGGGAGAAGCTAGCAATTACGAAACAATGTTAACACCGAAGGTTTGAAATCACTACCTGGCAGAACCGCGAGGAATGCAGAAGCTGGCACACAGAGAGTCATGTGACTTTCCGGGACTATAACATTATTAGGGGTATTAACGGAGTAATGCACAGAGGCACCGAATGTACAAAGTAGAAGGCTTGCTGTAAAATATTGTTCATTCAGCGCCTCCCTCTCTTAACACCCCTAATAATAGTATAGTCCCAGAATGTCACATGACTTTCTGTGTGCCTAGTTATTAATAGGAGAAAACTCTCCCTTCAGGTGATAGATTTTATTTATATTTTTGATTTTTAGCAAAAGTGGACCTGGAAATGCAAATCCACATAGGCTCCCACAATGGCCTGGCAAAGTGGTACAATCAGTCTGACTGTTGATAACCAAGAAGCTGAGCATTGCTCATCAGTGAAAATTTGTGGTGAATAGTGGCAAAGAAAATTTTCTATCATTGTGTTATGCGGTGATAGAAAATCTTCCATATCGCCATCCAATAATAAACCCTCAGCTACAGTCAAGTGGTTGACCTGAGGGAACTATACAGGTAGATGTAATGGAGTAATACACCACCACTACCAGTCAAGCAAACTTTGTTACGTTTATATATTATAATATTAAAAGTATCATGTTTTTGATCAGCAACAATAACACATTGAGGCCGTTTCTGCAGAGAGAATCATCATTTTGTATACCAAAAAATGCTATATAAATTCATAACATCAAATAAAAATGAAACTCAGAAACAGAAGTGAAAATGAAACAGAAGCAAATAATAGTAGTTTCCATATATACCAAAGAAACAATATCTGTAGAATAGCAAAGTTAGCTAACATCAGCATAGATTGGCAAGAGAAAAGCACTATCCTGAAAATCTCTTTACTGTGGATAAGAGACACAGAACTGTAACTATATGTGCAGTGGATATGAATATGTGCATTGTATACAGGGCCGGACTGGGAGTAAAAATCAGCCCTGGCATTTAAAGCACACAGGCCCACCTCTGTTCCAGATAATAATATTACAGTACTTTTTGCAAAAGTCATTGTTATACGGTGTCCCGTGAGATACAAATGTATTACGAGCAGCTTAACTCTCTATTTGCAGCATAGGGCTTACCAGTATCAGATAATGATATGTACATCTTTTGGGGCCCTGCTTCATAAACAAGTAGCAAATAAACTGTGTACCCCTGTGCAGTGGCGACGCCAAACAGGGCGAGACCACATTGTGCTGGGGGTGTGGTCAACATGGGGCATTGATACATAAATTGTAATAAAACATTACATTTATAACGTCCTTCCAGCCACATTATGACATCCCCAGTCCGTTGTATGCTGCTGATGGTGCTGCCATCCATCAGGGTGGGAATTTTCTGCAGGGAAGCTCTTTGTCTCACGAGATTACCAAATCTTGTCATAGTTAGAGCTCCTCAACTTGCTCTGAGGGCTGTGTCCTGTCCAAGGACCGAGAGCAGCTCCCTTCCCCTAACCAGAGCTGGATTGGGAGGGCCCAGGGTTTTTAAGACAGCAGGGTCCCTATTATGTAACATGGTTATCATTTTAGACAAATACACAGGCAATACTGTGTGCACTACTGTTAGATGCACACAGCTCTGCCTTCACAAGCAGTACGTTGGGAAGTGGGACATACCTCCCAACTGTCCTTGCAGTCGGACTAAATCCTGACTAGGTGAGACAGTCACCCAAATTCAGGACTGCCCTATCACATTTAGAAGAGTTGGCAGACTGCTCTGCTCTCTCCTACATGCTCTTGTCACTTTCACCACTTGTGGCAGCTGGTTTCTTTAGCTCAGTTCCTGCTTTCCTTGATCCTGGAATGTTGGATGCCCTATTTTGAAAAATAAAAAATGGGTACATGAGATTTAGAAAACTCCAACCGGCCCCGGTGTTAAATCAATAGCACTCACGTTTTATAATTAGGCCTCCCTCCATTCCCAACAATAATAATATTCACATTTGATAAGTAGACCTATTTCCCTCCAACTAGCCCCAACATTAAACAGTTTACCCATTTACTCAAAACCTATTTCCCTCCCTCCAAACAGTCCTGGCAATAAATTAAATAGCATTAACGTTTAATAAATATTGCTAATTTCCACAACCATAACCGGCATTAAATAAATCATATTCACATTTAATAAATAGCCCTCATCCTCATGTTCAATTAATAGCCCCAAATCACCCCAGCACTAAATTAAAGTTTCCGTCACCTCATCTTAAATAATTATCCCCCACCTACACTCCACCTTTAAATAGCCTTCCTCCCACACTATATTAAGATCCTCCCTTCCCTCACATATATTAAAATACTGTGCCCACACTCACACGCTATATCAACATGGCCGCACACGCTATATCAACGTGGCTGCATACACATACGCTATATCAATATGGTCGCACACACACTATATCAACATGGCCACATGCACACACGCTATATTAACATGGCCACACACACACTATATTACCATGGGGCCACACACACACTATATTAACATGGGCCCACACACACACTATATTAACATGGGACCACACACACACACTATATTAATATGGGGCCACACACACACACTATATTAACATGGGGCCAAACACACACTATATTACCATGGGGCCACACACACGCTATATTAACATGGGGCCACACACACACTATATTAACATGGTACCACACACACACACACAATATTAGTGGGATGGAGACTCAGTGACGTGCGGCCGATGCAAGTAATCACATGGGACTGCACCATGTCACAATTTGCTGTAACCTTGTTCATTCTGTTATACTGATATAGACCTGGATCTGGAAACATCTTAACGACCAGCTACTGGCAATGATCTGTAAATACCTGATGCTTGTTATCTTAACCCTCCTATGAGCACATAGTACCAATGTACAATATTTCACCGCATAATCGTTGCACCCTGTTTTTTCAGTCCAAACATTGTTGACCTTTCATGGTGTGATCGTCACACAGTGTAATTCAGTTTCTCATGCCACTTAAAAGAGCAAACAGTGCAGAAATGTATTCACCAGTGGCATATGGCAAAGCTGCCATGAGTACTGTAAGTCACATGATATGTTAAGACTTGCATCTTCCAGCGATAGCTTAGCTGTACAGTTCTCTTGCCAGTAATATACTAACTTTCTGATTATGGGTAAATATAAAAACTATTCTGTGGGCTTCAAGATGAAAGTGATTATGTTTGCTGAACAGCATGGAAACAGAGCTGCAGAAAGGAAGTATTTAGTGAGTGAAAATTTGGTGCAAGACTGGCGAAAACTAAAAGACAAGCTAAAAAATACAAACCTTTCTAGATGCACATTTAGGGGTCTTAAAATAGGCAAGTTTCCACAAATTGATGAAGAAGTGTTTGTGTATGTCAACAAAATGTGTTACAATGGCTGAAGTCTATCATATGAGATGTTACAAATGAAGGTACGGGAGGTAGAGCGCAAACGCAACATTCTTACAACTCAGTTTAAGGCGAGTTGTGGCTGGGTTATGAGGCTCATGCGACAACACAATCTGCCTGTGTGAACGAGAACCACAATATGCCAAAAGTTGCCACCGGATTACACTGACTAGGTTGAAAGCTTTCATGCGCCAGGAAACTTCATACTCACTCTCTCAAATCGGTAATGCTAATCAGACTCCAATGTTTTTCGATATGCCTCGCAACAGCACTATTGTGCTAAAAGGATCATTGAATGTATCTATGAAAACCAGTGATAATGAGAAATTATGATGCATGGTAATGCTTGCAGTTACAGCTGATGGAAGGAAGTTTACCGGCTTACATAATTTTCAAGAGGAAAACAATGCCTAAGGGAATACAATTTCCACGAAGAATTCATGTATGAGTGCGACCCAAGAGTTGGATGGATTTGAAGCCCATGTTTGACTGGATTAAAACTGTGTTAAAAAGAAGATCAGGCGCATTACTGAATCAGCCAGCTCTGCTCATTTTAGATAGTTTCCAAAGTCACATCGTGAAGGAAGTGAAGCAACTTCGCCATGAAAATAAGGTGCAACAGGTAGTCATTCCCGGTGGCCTAACATCTATCTTGCACCCACTGTATGTATGTGTAAACAAACCCTTTAAAGACCACTTGCACTGGTTCTACAACGAGTGGATGATGACCGGTGATCACTCACTGTTAGGCACCCGTCCTTTTAACTAATATGCATGTGGGTAACGAAGAGTTGGGACCTTATACCACACAAAATAGTCGTTAAAAGCGTGAAAAAAACTGAAATTTTGAATACACTAGGTAGATCTGAAGATGACATTCTGTGGCAGAATGACGCCAAATTAAACACATCTGATATGTGTGGCACATCAGTTAATGAAACCAATGATAGCGGCACAGAATCTTCAGACACAGAAGATTACATTTTGTAGGCTTCACATAATGGTCGCACCCCACTTTTTGGCCAAAAAAATTTGGCAAAAAATCTGTAATGATTATCCGATCAAATAAAGTATTGATCAAGGATCTGCGGCAGCTTCTTTAAACCAGAGGTCCTTATCTGTATATAAAATATGGCTTTTATGACTAACCTTCTTGATCTTGACCATTGACTTTAATCGATTAACCCCTCTGGCTTTAAGGCCCCCCTCAGCTATTCTTTGGATTTGGATCTTTGTTTGAGTCTCAGACTGCTTTACTGTACTGTGGCAGTTATTCAGACAACATCTTTTGACACCAATAGATTTTGTATTATTTCTCTTGGCACTGAAATCCACCAGTTGCAGCTACACAGACCTGACAGCCTGCAATCATATTAGTCTTCCTCACAAAGAGCTCTTGCAAATGTAAGACTGAGGCATAGGAGGACATCCTTAAACGGTCCAGGTCTTCTAACAGGACCACAAGTAAAATAATTAGTACCGGTGTGATCTTCTTAAAATGTGTCAGTGAGTAAAGAACACATGTTCCAGCAAGGATATATGGAAAAGCATTCACTGTTATGGATACCAGAAGCTGAATTTTGGAATCACTATGTTAATTTATATACTTGCTTGTTAAAATAAGCAAATTACATTACAAAAGGGGAAGTATATTTGCAGTGCACAAGAGATTTTTTTTTTAAAATAATACTTACTGAGTTTTATCCACAAGTAACCTCCCCTTTCTCTTCTTGTCCTTAACTCTTCCTATATATACATTTTATTAAATAAAAGCTAGAGCTGAGATTTACATTGCTATGGGCTGTGGTCAAAATAGGTTGTAATACTTTGGTTTTATTGGGCATAAGCCTATTATCAGGGCACTTGTGCTGCTATGTGTAATGAGTGTCACCGGCGTTCGTTCTTGTGTTAAACCACAAGAAAGTTTTAGACTTAACCAATTTGTTGTTTTTATTGCAGGACTAGTTGTAAAAGAATATATATTTATATAGTTTATATAGTTGTTATTATATAGTTGTTCATAGTTGATACTGACTGTAACAGACAGGCAGTTTGATAAGATTATGCAGTTAATGTACTTAATACTATTATAGTACATTAATATATGCAGATGGTAGTAAGTTTATATTGTGGACAATGTCAGAGAATAGGTTACTCATAAATATTTTGTGCCTCCGCTCACTTTATTTATCTTTATATAAGTAAGTTCAACACAAAAAGGATACAGCTCCATTTATAATGTCTCTCAGTAGAGTGATGCTGAAGGCTGCCCCACTTCCTGTCTTCACTAGACCACAGGGGACACCACTACCAAGATAGGAGACGGAGCCTAGCACTCCATATTAACAGGTATGTCACAATGTCACTTCTTGTACTGCCTAAATTGCAAAACTATGAGATTCCATTCACTTACATTTTCTATATTCCCACTTCTGAATTTCTACTTCAACCACTGACTATAGGGCGATCTTTGTTTTCATAGTTTAAATGACATAGTTATGGAACATATTGCCACATATGTAAAACCATTACAGGTGTTTAATATATCCTCTTTTTGCTGGGGCGGGCTGGGCAGGAGGGCAGGAGGGGCATATGCCTCCCGGGCCGGAAGAAAGAAGTCTATTTCAGGCCGTTGTTGTTAACTCTATTGATAGGTGGCTGGCCTCTCTTCCAGGTCCAGCCACCTTACATTACTGGCCGCGGATCCTCCCTCCCTCTCTGCAGCCAGTCTGTAATTGAGCCGATATCACATGGGACGCACACCACGTGACAGGTGCCGTCTCATGTGTGAAAAGGAACATCCAGTGCGGTGGCGCGGCTGGAATAAGGTAAGTGCCGGTGGGGCTGGCAAGTAGTATGTTTAGTGTATAGTGTGTGTATGTCAGCATGTAGATTGTGTGTGTGTGTGTGTGTGTGTGTGTGTCAGCGTATATTGTGTGTGTCATAGTATAGTGTGTGTGTCAGTTACATTGTGTGTCAGTACATGTTGTGTGTGTGAGGGGGCCACTACATGCTGTGTGTGTGTGTGTGAGGGGGCCACTACATGTTGTGTGTGTGTGAGGGGGCCACTACATTTTGAGTATGTGTGAGGGTGCCACGACATGCTGTGTGTGTGTGTGAGGGGGCCACTACATGCTGGGTGTGTGTGAGGAAGCCACTACATGTTGTGTGTGTGTGGGAGGGGAACACTACATGTGGGGCCTATGAACTTAAGATGGGGTGGTTTGAGAGCTATTAATTGAATGTGGGCTGTTTGGGGGAAAATAAGTCTATTTACTAAATGTGATTTTGAATTATTTAATGCCTGGGATGGTAGTTATATATATTAAGTGTAAATGTTATTTCATTGTTTGCTCGGGCTGTTTGGAGGGAGGGAAATAGGTTTGTTTATTAAATGGGAATACTATTTAATGGGGTATATTTATTAATATGTATTTATTAACTATTTATTAAATATGTATGCTATTAATTTAATGTCAGGGCTAGTTGGAGGGAAGTAGAGCTATTTATCAAATGTGAATACTATTATTTGAATTTCGGGCTGGAAAGAGGCTTTATTATAAATGTGAGTTTTCTATTGATTTAACAGCGGGGCTGGTTGGAGTTTTCTAAATTTTGTGTACCTTTTTGTTCCAAATAGGGCATCCAACATTCCAGGATCCAGACAAGCAGCAACTGATCTAAAGACATCAGCAGCCACAAGTGGTGAAAGTGAGAAGAACAGGTAGGTGAGAGCAGGACAGTCTGCCAATTGTCCTGAATCTGTTGGAGCAATCAGGGTGGCTGTTTTACACCTAGTGCTCTGCTCCTCCTACCAGTAGCCCTGCTCATATTATTTGTTTTAGGTTAACCCTAAAACAAATAATAACCTTATTTGTATAAAGTCCAAAGCAAAGTCCTTTTGCTGTAAAAAACATCAGGTTTTTATAGCAAATGGGCTTCTTGCATTTTGATAAATCAGTCCATGTGTTCAGTACTGTAATAGAACATTATATAATATATGGCTATAATATGATTTATACCCCATTATAGTCAGTGAGGTATGTAAAAAAAGCAAAAAAAAAGTGCTGTAGGTAGAAGGAACATATAAAATAAAATGCAATATAAAGTGAAGGGTGTTTTTGTTGCATTTTTTGTTTTCCTTATTTAAGATTTAGCAATTATAATAATAAGTATCGCTGCATTAAGCAACACTAAAATTGCCTCTTTTTATATTGATAAAAATATATTGTACCAAAAACCACCCTTAAAAGATGGGCCGCTGCTTATGGGCCAGTGCTATGTGTTTGCCCCCTGGGCTAAAGTCTGCCAGCCAGCCCCTGAACTTTTGTCAGTAATTAACAT
Organism: Mixophyes fleayi; assembly: GCF_038048845.1. Taxonomy (NCBI): domain Eukaryota; kingdom Metazoa; phylum Chordata; class Amphibia; order Anura; family Limnodynastidae; genus Mixophyes; species Mixophyes fleayi. The sequence continues at coordinate 288,972,389 of NC_134405.1, read as the reverse complement.
AAGTATATTCACCAAAACTTCCACCCAGGGAATATCTAACAGCAATCTTAAAACAATCTATTTTTATGGGAATAATGGAGACCTTTTTTTTACAGAATAAAAGGGGGATAATAAGCAACCCAATTCTGCAAGTTATCAAGCATTCTTGAATTAATTTAAAGTCTTCCACGTGATTATGATCTGATGGAATACTAGTGTGGTATGTAAAAAAAATTATCTTGATGTGCTTAACATTACATTGACTTTTCAGTGCAAACTAAATTCCATAAAATATTAAACTGCAAATATAATACTTGGAAAAACTTCGGAGGAGCAATTAAAATCATATTATGTGTATATTTCAGGTACTTCCATTTGCCTATTGTGCAACGAGTTTTCCTCAAAGTTTGTAGCACAAGATGGTGACAGTTATCCTGGCCAATGGGAAGTCTGCACATAGTATGGACATCCTGACTTCAAATATTATTAACATTAAATAAAGGGGTGAACAGTTACATTTTTAGAGGTGTTTTGTTTTGTTGAAGTGCGCACAGCCACAAAATCAATTGCATTTTGGACATTAGGAGAGGTGGATCACAATTTTGTGGCAAATCCATTCACATTTTTGTAAATTTTCATGAATTCAATTTCTGGTATTTCATACTTGCCTAATAAGTCTGCAGCAAAATCATGGCAATTGCAAATTTCTCTCCTGTGCTTTCCTTGAAGGCTGTAAGAACATTTGCTGTATATCTACTTGTAGAGTGAAATTTTCTAAAGGTGCTAATATGAAAACAGGTGGAGGGTGGTAATTGCCACCATTGCCCCCTTGCACGCATGATCACAAATACAGGATTTAAAATGAAAAAGCTTGTAGTCCTTTTCATATGGGACCCATGTTTGTTTTATCATTGTCATTTGGCTAAAATATGGGCTTGAAAACATTTTCAATACTACATGTGAATGGCACAAGTGACCGTATTGGCAGTCTAAGAAAACTGTTAAAAATACATGGGCTAAACATGAAAGGGAATAACGTTTCTGTGAGTGTTGTGCATGTTGAAGGTAACCAGAAAATTAAAAATAGATTGGTGAATTAAATATGTTTTCAAGATAACCTACAATCCCATGGGATGTATACGCATTGGCTGAATGGAGGTCACTTTGGAGGAAATGTGAGAAAATCCAAAATTCCATGAGTTTGTTTTTCTGATTCTGTTGCAGCTTCTCAAAAAACAAATAACAACAATATTGGTTATAGGTTCTCTAGCTCTGCTTTAAAACAAACTGGTTCCAGTAGCTGCTTATACTACTGAAGGATTAGTTATATGCAAGTGAACAGAAATGGGAAAATTCTTCACAGTATATTGAATAGGGATGTGCACCGGCGACTTTTGAGGTCTCGTGTTTTGTGTTTTGGATCCGGATTTTCATTATTTTTGGGGTTCGGATTTGTCTCGCAAAACACTTGACGAAAGGTCTCGGTTCGGATTTAAGGTTTTGGATTCGGATTTTTTTTGGAAAAAACATAAAAAGTTTAAAAATCAAGTTTTTGGGCTTATTTTCACTCCTATGCTATTAGTAACCTCAATAACATTCAATAACAAGCATTTCCACTAATTTACAGTGTATTCTGAACACCTCACAATATAGTTATTAGTCCAAAACGTTGCAACGAGGTATCTTTCTGGACTGCGTAAAGGAGTGGGTCACCACAATATATATAATAAGAAAACCATCAACTTGTATGATTCACACCAATAAATGTACCTGGACTGCGTAGAGGAGTGGGTCACCACAATATATATTAAAAACCCTGAACTTGTATGATTCGCACCAATAAATGTACCTGGACTGCGTAGAGGAGTGGGTCACCACAATATATATTAAAAACCCTGAACTTTTATGATTCGCACCAATAAATGTATCTGGACTGCGTAGAGGAGTGGGTCACCACAATATATATAATAAGAAAACCATCAACTTGTATGATTCGCACCAATAAATGTACCTGGACTGCGTAGAGGAGTGGGTCACCACAATATATATTAAAAACCCTGAACTTTTATAATTCGCACCAATAAATGTATCTGGACTGCGTAGAGGAGTGGGTCACCACAATATATATAATAAGAAAACCATCAACTTGTATGATTCGCACCAATAAATGTACCTGGACTGCGTAGAGGAGTGGGTCACCACAATATATATTAAAAACCCTGAACTTGTATGATTCGCACCAATAAATGTACCTGGACTGCGTAGAGGAGTGGGTCACCACAATATATATTAAAAACCCTGAACTTTTATGATTCGCACCAATAAATGTATCTGGACTGCGTAGAGGAGTGGGCACTGGGCACCACAATAAAATATATAAAAAACCTTCCACAGGTCTGCATTACACTGCACATACGGCTGCTCCTCCATCCTCTCCATCATATACATGTTGGTGTTTTAGCGTGTGACAACCTCTTGTTTTTGATAATGTCAGTGCATTTTGAATATTTTTCAATTTGCCCCACACCACTGAATGTACTTTATCTATGATACGCATCTATCTATCTTGACTGCGTAGTGTGGTGGCCCCGGTACACAATTTGGTACCGAGGCCACAATATAATTAAAAAACCCTCCACGGGTCAGAATTCCACCAAAAAAGGGTATGGACTGCATAGTGTGGTGGCCCCGGTACACAATTTGGTACCGAGGCCACAATATAATTAAAAAATTGGGCATCAACTGTCACCGTTGTTTAATATCTGATACACCTAAATATGGACTGCACAGTATTTTTTAAAAACTTGGGAATAATGGGGAAATAACTATGCCCTTAGAAGCACAGAGCACAGGACACAGCACCACTGGACTGAACAGGACACGGCACAGGACCCAGCAGCACTACGGAACTCAGCAGGACAGAGCACAGGACACAGCACCACTGGACTGATACTGCAGAATGTGTGAACTTTGTAATATTGCAGTACCAATGGACTTATACTGCTGGATTGGTTTTGCAAATTTGGTTATAATTATATTTTTTTTTTTTAATTTTTCATTTTTTATTTTTTTTTACTTTTTTTTTATTTTTTAAAAACTTGGGAATACTGGGGAAATAACTATGCCCTTAGAAGCACAGAGCACAGGACACAGCACCACTGGACTGAACAGGACACGGCACAGGACCCAGCAGCACTACGGAACTCAGCAGGACAGAGCACAGGACACAGCACCACTGGACTGATACTGCAGAATGTGTGAACTATGTAATATTGCAGTACCACTGGACTTTTACTGCTGAATGTGTGAACTTGGTAATATTGCAGTACCAATGGGCTTATACTGCAGGATTGGTTGTGCAAATTTTGTGGTAATTAAAAAAAATTAAATTAGTTTTTGGTATTTTTTTAAATAACTTTTTTTTATTTTTTTAAACACAGGGGAATATTGGGGAAATAACTATGCCCTTAGAAGCACAGAGCACAGGACACAGCACCACTGGACTGAACAGGACACAGCACAGGACCCAGCAGCACCACTGACCTCAGAAGGACAGAGCACAGCACACAGCACCACTGGACTGATACTGCAGAACACAGCACAGCACAGCACAGAACTAAACAGCACAGCACAGAACTAAACAGCACAGCACGAGATCTACCAGGACAGAGGACCACCTAACACACCCTCCCTCTACCCTGATCAATGCCCGAGTGAAGATGGCGGCGACTAGCGGGGAATTTATAGGATCCGAGTATCGCGAGATCCGACAACGGGATTATGAGTCAGAGCCTCAGTTTCAGATTTGAATTTGGCGCCAATACCCGGATCTGTCTCGGATCCGACTCGAATCGGCAACGTTCGGGTGGGCTCGGATTTCAGAAATCCGAGTGCGCTCATCTCTAATATTGAACAATAATTGTATCTATATGTGTTTGGTCATGATCAATACAGAAAAAGGCCATTCTGCTATCTGGGATACCATTAGTGCTAATTATCTGTATCACAAAATATTCTAAACATAAATATACAATTTATTCAGCACAACAAAAAACAGATTAACATTATAATAAGTAAATTGATTTACCAAAAAGGTTGAAATGAATAAATTAGATGGGCGGAGAGTTGAGCAGTTTCTTGGATTCTGGACGTTGTCCACCCGCCCTGGTTGGATGACATTAGGGCCTGCTGGGGGATGTTTCCATAATGATGGAGTTGGTTCCGGTACGGATGGTGTTGTTGGTGGTTGTCAAGGATGCTGAAGTTGCCGGAAAACGCAGTGCAGTCGACGGCCAGTGGTTAGGGCGCACATTATGGTAGTGGGCACCCTTAATCCGCCTCTCTTCGATGGAGTCGGCTATAGTCTCGGTCCAAGTACCACCCGTGCGGGTCGGTTGGTGGTTGCATTCCGTTAGCCCAGAAGGGTTGCAGGTTCTGTAGTGCCCAGGGCCAATGTCCCATTAAGGTAGATATGTGCGCCCGGGATGTGTTGGTTGTCCCCCATCTGCGGGTATTCCATCGTTAATGCTGGGGCACCCTGGTTTGCCTGGCGGATGTAGATCTGACTGCTCTTTTTCTCCACCCCCATACCTTCAAAATAAACTCTGTTTATTCTGCCCCACTAAGGTGTTGTGTCATTTATTCAGGAATAGTTAATAAGGTTAAGAGGTTAAATGAAGTAAAGATATCAGCCGTTAAGCATTTTATTCAGATGCTATTTGTCACAAGAAATGTTTACAACCATATCAGCAGCATGCTATCACAGATTAAGCAGGATGGAATATGTATTTTATTGTGACTGAGCTGGTAGGGTTTATGCCATTTCATTTTTACATTTCAACAGAGCTATGGAGGAAGGTTGAAATAAAATTAAATTGTGCATTTCCCCTCATTGCTTCATGCACATCTTCAGTGCTTGGATTTGGTTTCCTTTAAGTGAATTAAGACAGTTAACTAAATTTTTTGATATATTAAGCACAAAGGTAAAAATGTATTGTATGATGCCACACTGTCCATTCTACCCTCCATACCTAACATTCTATTACAGCTTTGTCATCATGTAAAATTTAACACACATAACATTGATCTCACTCAGGGGCAGCAGAAAATGGTAAACCTGCTAAATGCGGCCTGTGGGCACCGTGTCGCGCACAAAGTTGTCCCCGCCCACTTGTGCCAAAATTGTTATTTTCTCTTTGGGTGAAGTGAAATTTTAAATTCCGAGTCCCTTCTCTGTGGATAACCGAGTAGGTATCGAAACAAGCGCCATTAAGTGCCAAAGCGTCTTCGTGGTGCAAGTGCCAACTCCAGCAAGAGGGGGCGCCAGAGCTCTCACCAAAGACCCTGTTTCAGTTTTGCATCAACTAAATTTTCTTTACCACAATACAAAAACGAAATAGAGGCTGAAATCTCAAATATAACAATTGTCCTATGAACAATCCTGCCAGGAATGGCTCATTCATAACACTTCTAGTAAAAGTCCTATCACAGTTACATTGCACCTCAAAGTTACAATCTAGTAACATATATAGAAAAATCTGCAATTATTAAGATTAAGAGACATAAAAAAAAATTCATATTAATAAGCATTTATATTGAAAACAATCACTGTGAAAACTGGCAACTGTAATCCAGAAATGCCCTGCTGTTAAGTGATGTCAAACTCCGGTCAATACTGTCTGTATAACAATGAATTCTGATGTTATGACTTATAACCGCAGAGTTCTATTCTCATCAATTCAGTGTTGATTAGGAAAGCGTGCATTATAAGGAGTAACGCACTCCCTGCTCTAATTATTACAGATATTAGAATTCACCTTACATGGCAATCACTGTGTCATGTTATTTCACATAAGTTATTCAGTGATAACCTTAAAAGTAATTGGTAATCATTATTATTGTATTAAATATATTAAGCATATTGTTATATTTTTCAACAATCATGTAGAGAGCAGGGGAAACAAAGACCGTCTATAAAGTTAAAACGCAATAAAAGTATTCAGGAAATGTCACAAAATAAAACATTTTTCTTTCAAGGGTGGAATCAAAATATATGATCGTTTTTCAGATGAAAAGTCTTTTGTTCTTGCGTTTCCTTTCTCAGAATGCTGCCAGTTTGGTATTGCAATGATTTATCCTAGGAAAGTGTTCAGCCACAGGTATGTCTCCTTGATCATTTCAGCATTCTTTCATTTTGTGTCTGTGAAGATTGATTCTTGTTCTTAGTTTGCCTCACCAATGTAGCATTTATCTTTGCATCTCTTGTACTGTATGAAGTGTACTTCATTCCTGTGAAAAACAAGAGTTAGATTCTAGGGTATCACACTTTTTTTTTTTTTAGCTGTGAGTGACAGTTGACGCTGGGCACAGTTTGTGGCATCAAGTTATAAGCATTCGTACCACTTTATTCTGCTATATGGAACTTATTCTATACACAAAGAAAAACACCTTTGTCCACTTTTTCATGTTATCACCCATTGATAGCAATGGATATTAACAGGAGACAATCTATTTTCTTCTTCTCAAAGGGAAAAGTCATAAAAGTTTAAGCATCATGGAGAAATATGTTTTATTTCTAAATACAAAGATATTAAGTATAACATGGCAGTTTTTTAAAAAATAACAAATATATATGTCCCAGATCAAACCCTGGCTCACCTCTTATCAAGTCATTGTGACAATAGCTGCTTCAGCATACAGCAATACTCTGTATGATGACACTGAAGGGAAAAAACTAAATACTCTGCTTTGTGATTTGAGCTTTTTGATACAGATTGGCAGCCTATTAGTTACTGGCAAAATGCTGTGGATTACTTAATGGTTTTTCACTGTATGTATATGTGTGCATGAAACTGTGGGTTAGCGCCGGGTTTTAACCCATTTTGCACCGCAGCAGGTATTAACCCTTCCGATGCTGTGGCATCCAACCTGATCACATGGGAGCACTCCCCCCTTGTCACATATTAAGCCCCACCCTCCCTTCCACCATCTATCACTACACTCCCTATCACCATTCCAGGTTGCTACCTACTGCCGTGTATAGTCTTCCCTGCAGCGACTCCCATTACTGCTGCTCCCTGTGGGTATATGGGAAAGAACACTGCAGGGTATTAGCTGCTGGAGTGTCCATTGGAGAAGGGGAAACTCACTCCCAGATGTTACTCCTCATAGTATTTTAGTCCCTGTCCCCCAGGCACACACATTAGATAGGCATTTGTTCCTACTTGGTGATGGCCCTGGTCATCAGTATGCACACTGTACACATTACACATTAAAGTGAGAAGGGGAAAGTGTGGAAGACTGATACATGTAGGACACTAATTGGAAATTCAAAGTGAGATAATCTTAATTCATATTTAGAACCCTTACTAGTCCATTAATTATACATACATTATACACGTAATTATGACATGTCACTCTTGTCGACACGTGTGTCTTGCAAAGAACATTAAAAAAATGGTTATGAATGCTTCTAGTACCCTTCTGTGTGGCACCCATCAGCTATAAGGTAAGTAAGTACGCTAATGTGGAACTGGAAAAAATTAAAAATAAATAACCGACACATAAACTAAATAAGAAACAAAAGACATTTTTATCATAGTGGATAGAACCTCCCCTCCCCCAAAGAAATACAAATATGTTGAAAGGTTGTAGAGAAAATTTAATTGTTTATTAATATTTGAATGTCAAGACCTGTCTGTATACTAAGAAAATCACTCAAAAGTTGCCAGGACCAGCGCTAATAGTAGACCAACCTAGGCCATTGCTTAGGGTACCAATGGTCAGCGTGGTGCCTAAAACACTGAATGAGTGACATAATTTGTCTGCTAATGTTCTTCGCTCAATGTTGCGATATATCTGTTAAAGGTCTTGACTTTAATAATTTCATAAATTGCTGGGTTTGAAGCAGTGTATGCTATAGCAGCATTTTAATTAACCTCTAATCTTGTTTATGTATCACAATAAAATCCATTATCACAGAGCATCTCTGCTATGACTGCAGTTTCTTTGCTCACAGACTATAAAGCACAGTCATAATATTTTTCCATATATTATAATGGTAGCCCTTATATGAGAATGTAGAGCACTCATTGTGACCCTGGAATGTGTGCAAGGTGCATCACACTCAGGTGCACCCTATTCTTAGTAGAATAGAATGTTCCGACAGCAACACTTCAGCAAGACCCTAAGTACATTCTCTCTATGGTCATTAAATATTTCACATGTAAAATGGGATGTTACGTACATGGAATTTTCAAATAAGTGTGTTCCTGTCATTGGGTGTATTGACACTGCAACAAGTCCACAATAACAATACATAAATGAGAGAATAAAGACTAGTGTAATTTTCATGCATTACTGTGGTTAGCATGCATTCAGCAAGGAAAGCAAAATTCTTTTAACTCTTTCCAAATGTTGCACACCTGTAGCTGCAAGCATGTTGATGTGAAAAGCCATGTCCTTATCTATGCACAAATATAGTTTTATTTAATCTAATTAGCTAATGAAACTGGATTTTTGCTGCATGTCTGGGTTCAGGTGCTAAGATTAACTCTTTTCAAAGCACTAGTTATCACATTTTACTCCGGAGGTTCAGCAGTAGTGGAGTATACCTGGCTAAATAAAGCAAATCATGACTGGATGCAAGCATCACATGATCAGCTCACATTCGAATCATGTGATCAGCTCAAAGCCACTCATGTATCAACCTCTGTCCTGGTATATCTTACTGATGCAAAGCATCCCATCCAAACGTGAGACACGTGTTTGTTGTACACAGTTATTACGTCTCCCTTAAATCACCTTCAATATATAAAATGTAGTTTTACCTTAAAAAACACTTTAGTGCACATCAACAATAAATATTGTTACTGATGGCAGTTTTTACTAGAGATGTTCACTGACCCCTGTGTTCTGCTTTTGGTTTTGGGTTTGGATTAACTTCGTGTCTTGGTTTTGGTTTTGGCAAAACCGCCCTTGCATGTTTTGGTTTTGGTTTTGGATACCGATTTTTTTCTAAAGTACCTATTTTTTTGGGCTAAAATCACATATTTTTGCTTTTTTTCCCCCCTACATTATTATTATTAACCTCAATAACACTAATTTCAAGTCATTTTCAGTCAATTTTGATCACCTCACAGGTCACAATATTATTTTCATACACTTTCAAACAAAGACTGCAGCGAGCTGGCTGGATGCTAAACGACAGAGCAATGACTCAAACACACGGCAGTTCCTAGCACATCTAGGAAACATTGCCACACAGCAGTGTCAGTAAAGAAAAGTGGTGTAATTAGCAATGGAGCTCTCCTCTTTGTATGTTACCTATATAACACAATACAATGTGGAGGGCGGTACTTATAGAATCCAAAGCTTGTGAGATCCGAGATCTGACAGCGTAACAATGACATATGCCTCGTTTTCAATTCCGAGGGCTAGCGAAACTTGGATCTGCTGACTTCAGGTGTGTTCGGTTCTCGGGGAACCAAGCCTGAGCATCTCTAGTTTTTAAAGCCAAAGTTTAGATATAGTAGATAATAAAAAAGTAAAAAAAAAATCACTTAAATAAAAAAAAATGCATTGTCATAGATAGTGATGTAATAGAATAGTTATCTGTCCCGTGTTGGGATTATAGTCTCTCTTAATTCTGGAATTGCATACATTCGTATAACAGATTAACAATTTTAGATTGCAGAATAAGACGTAGCATCACAGTACGTGCTCTGAGAAAGTAATACATCTTTTATCATTTTAGTGAGAACAACAAGTCAACAGTCTGCCAATCTGGAATCCAATTTACAGCATTACATAACCAGAGGGCATGATAGTAATATAATTGTTATATAGTTTAAATACGTTAAATCCATGTTAGCGTGTACAGCTTACATACTTAGAACAGATAGTATTACATTCTGTCTACTATGCACTTGATCAGTATTTATTTTCAGGGACAAATATATAAAAACAGAAAGTATCCCGGCAATTTAGGCACAGTTGTCAAATATACCTTTAAGGAAAATCGACTTGATATTATTTATGTCTTTGCTCACAGTCAATTGTATGTAATTGTATATAAAGCATCCAAGCTTATCTACTGAATGGTTTAAAAATATTTTATTTATACTCTGTATTTACTATTTTAAAGAATGGTCACTGTAATCTTCAGTCTTGGTTGAATCACTTAGTTAATATTCCTTTTCTCAATGCACCCTGGTACATGCGATCTGAGTTTGAATTTCATAATATTTCATAATATTTGTGTTTGATATATTTGTACATACCTTAGATAGGGTCATTATCTGCACCTGTCTCGCAATCAATTATTAAAACATGGCAACAGGCTTTTATTAAAAATGCTTATATTTTAACCTGAAGGGTAGAGTCAAAGCAGGCAACCAATTGCAACTAAATCTGGTCATTGCCTTCCCTGCAGATTCTTGTCAGTTCTGGAATCACCTATCTTTCTGAACCAACACAGTACCGCCTGCTTAGGTTGAGCCCCTTAAGGGTGCAACAGTTATACCCAATCATGCAGATTATGCAGAATTCAAGTTCTTCTCTGTCCCCAAGATGCACAAAGTTCCCACTGGTTCTATAAATTTATAGGCAAATCCTTCTTTGAGCAAGTACACTGCCTCCTTGTTAAAATAGCTCCTTAGTCATGGCTCCATCCTTTCCCTGTAAACTGCAGTCTGGACCTTGCTTTTAAAACCTCTGCTATGCTCTCTTCCTATTGCTGTCCTGTTCCTCATAAAGCTTCTATTGTACTGGCGAGAACAACCGCAGGAGAAGCACCAGTGCCTTTAACTGCACCCTGTCTCTCTCTTACACCCATATTCATTAAGTACCCAGCAGCTCCTCTACTTGTGGCCATTTGCCTGGTGCCTTGATAGCCAACTGCCAGTAATTGAAAGAGTTTATGAGCACTCTATGACATCAGAGATAACCATAGATCCATATCTTTACAATCCCATGGCATAGTTGAGTGTACCACCGTCGTCTGATTAAATGCTTCATTGTAATTATAGATGGTCACTCACCCCCGTGTTTTGGTTTTGGATTCGGTTTTGGATCTGGATTACCGTCATGTTTTGGTTTTGCAAAACCGTCATTGCGTGTTTTGGTTTTGTTTGGTTTTGTTTTGCTATTTTGTTGGAAAATCAATGTTTTTGGGCCTAAAATAACCCAATTTAGTGCTCCAACTGTTTCATAGATAAGTAATCTAATTGTAGAGGTAATAAATCACCCAAAAACAGTTTAATTCCTAGTAGGTAGGCCTTCATTTATTCTACACACAAAACAGATTGTCTTCCTCTCCATCTATGCATATTGGCAATGCAGCCATCGTCTTTGGATGTATATTACACCCTACACTTATAGTTAAATATGAAAAGAAATGGAAAAAGGCAGTTTGCTTTCTGTCTCTATAGGCCCCCCTCCACTTGTTGAAAATACAAAAAATTTCAGCCATTATAGACTGTACAATATTAATTGAAATGGGCAAAGCCAGTTTAGTTTCTGGCTCTCTAGGCCCCCCTCCACTTGTCGAAAATACAAAAAAATTCAGCCGTTATAGACTGTACAATATTAATTGAAATGGGCAAAGCCAGTTTGGGGGTCACTCTGTCTATAACACCCTACCCTTAAGGATAAATTGCCCAAACAGCAGCCTTTCAAGACGGTACGTGATATGGAAATGCCACAAATCCCTTTCCTCTTTGGGGTAGATTGCACCCTACACTTACATTAAAAAGTTTTAAAAAGATGTTATCGTCATCATCTTCAGCTTCATCCTCACCCTCATCAGTGTGTACGTCATAATCACAGACTATCAATTCATCGCTGCTTGAATCTGCCATTAGAGAACAGTCAGTGCTTGGATGTCTTGGATGGTGAAGGCCTTCCTCGTGGAAGATGTAGTTCATTTTTATAAACATCATTTTCTCCACATTTTTGGGAAGTAACCTTCTACGGCGATCAATGACTAAGTTCCCTGCTGTGCTGAACACTCGTTCAGAGTACACACTGGAGGGTGGGCAGCTTAAGTATTGTGAAGCAAATTTGTACATGGGTTTCCAAATGGCCTGCTTTTCTTCCCAGTAAGAAAGGGGCTGTCTGACATTTCCATATCAACTACCTCTTGAAAGTAATCCTCCACCATCCTTTGCATGTTTATACTCATATTGGATGGAGTTATGGGCAAAGTGACACATTTTTTTTAAAAATCCTTCAAACCAGCCCAGATGTTAAATTGTTCTGGTCTGCCCCCTGCGTCTTCCCCGCTTCTTTTTGGGAAATTTAATTTTTACGAGCAGCAGCAGCTTGAGAAAGTGAAGGAGAACACGTCGTCAAGCTGAGGCCCAGTTCAGCAGCCAACTTGCTGAGCAATAGCTCCTTGCAAAAGTTCACATCTCACTCATTTACAAGTAAAGACTCAATGTAGGTTTTAAACCTTGGATCAAGCACAGTGGCCAAAACATACTGATCCGAGTTCAAGATCTTAATAACTCGAGGATCATTGTGAAGCGAATTATGTACTTGATCGACAAGGCCAACATACTTTGCTGAATTGCTTGATTTCAGCTCCTCCTTCATTTTCTCAAGCTGCTTTTCCAATAGTCTAATTAAAGGAATGACTTGGCTCAAACTAGCAGAGTCTGCACTCACCTCACAAGTCACAACTTCAAATGGTTTCAGCACCTTGCACAGCACTGAAAGGATTCCCCACTGTGCAAGAGTGAAATACATCCCACCTCCTTTCCCAATGTCATGGCTTGTGCAATATGCTTGGATGGCTTTGCACTGTTCCTCCATCCTCTGAAGCATGTACAGGGTGGAATTCCACCTAGTAAACACCTCTTGCCTAAGTTGGTGGCAGAGCAAGTTAAACTGCTCTTGGAGCTGCTGTAATCTCCTACATGCTGTGGCTGAATGCCTGAAATGGCCTAAAATTTTACAGGCCACCGAAAGCATCTCCTGCACCTCACGGTTATTTCGTAGGAAGCTCTGCACCACCAAGTTGATGGTGTGAGCAAAACAGGGAATGTGTTGGAAATCACCCAGCTGTAATGCTCGCACTATATTGTTGGCATTATCAGAAATGACATACCCTGGGGAGAGTCCAAGTGGTATAAGCAATGCATCAATCACATCTCTCAGCTTGCGTAACAAATTGTCAGCTGTATGCCTGTTAGTGAAGCTGGTGATACAAAGAGTGGCCTGCCTGTGACAAATGTTACGTAGTGGTGTACATGCTGCTGCTGTTCCTGCTGGTGAAGGTGAATGACCAACCCAGTGGGCTGTCACAGTCATATAGTCTTTGGTTTGGCCACTTCCACTTGTCCACATATATGTGGTTAAGTGGACAGTGGGCAGAATGGCATTTTTCAGCGCAATCTCTACATTTTTACACACTTTTTGGTATAGTTGTGGAATTGCTTTACGGGAGAAATGGTGTCGCGATGGAATTCTGTAACGCGGACACAAAACCTCAATTAACTGTGAAAAACCAGCTGCGTTTATTGTGGAGATTGGATGCAGATCTAACACTAACATTGCAGCCATGGTGTCTGTGATTCGCTTGGCGACTGGGTGACTGCTGTCATATTTGCTTCCCCTTGCAAATGATTGTTTCACAGTTAATTGCTAAAATGTAGGACTGCTCATTTTCTTGACCTGCCTCTGGGATGACGATTCACCCCCAGCAGCAGCAACAGCAGCAGCAGTGGGACTAACGCTTTCTTCAGAGGAATCAATAATAGTGCAGGAGTCATTAAGCCTTAAGTGGGATGCCGGGCTAACTCCGAGCGCTACTGAGGATATTGATGAGGATGGTGTGGTGGGTGTATTTTGTAGCCATCGGGATGTCGGTGAGCGGAGGGTCTTAGCTGATGATGGAGTGCTTGTTATTTTTTGGGAAGAACTTTCAGCTTTTCCCAACACTTTGCCATGAACTCTCGTTAAATGGCGTAACATAGACGAGGTTAAAGATGGTTAAGGTCCCTCCCTCGACTGACTGTGGCTTGACATACACTACAAATGGCTATACAATTGTTGTCTGGATTTGGGTAGAAATAATTCCACACATAAGAAGTGGATTTTTTTGTTTTATGCCCAGGCATGACAATGGCCTTTTTCTTGTCACGTGCCAGAACTGCTCTCACTGGTGCATGACTTACACAAACAACCTCATCCTCATCAACATCCTCATTAGCGCCCTCATCGCCTGCACAAATCTCCCCCTCGTCCTCTTCTAATTCCAAAGTGGCATCCTCAATTTGTGTATCACTGGCTAAACTCGGTCTATTAAAGCATACATAGTAGAATGCTCACGATTAGACATCCCACTGTTGGATGGACTCTCCACAGAGATTGTTGTCATTTGTGAATCAGAGCAAACATTCTCCTTTTGCTGGTCGGCTTTGACGCGTAACAGTAGTTGTGCACCAATTGTAGGCTCGGTAACTTTTTGGGATCTGCCACTAATAGGCAAAGGTGAAGGCCTCATTCTCTCTTTGCCACTGCGTGTGTAGAATGGCATGTTGGCAATTTTTTTTTTATCGGCCCTTAACACTTCTTTTTTGCTTCAACACAGTAAATTTTTGGGGGGTTTTTGTTTTTTGGACTGATTTCGAAACACTGTGTAGTTTGACATCGCCTTGCCTAGATGACGTACTGGAAACACTAACATCAGGACTGGTGACAGAACCTGGTTGCTCATTCTGATCATATGTGGACTGCTTTGAATTCATTCTGAGCGCAAAGCACTTGTAGTGGTAAAAATTATTTGGTAAGATACTGCTGACAAATATAACTTTTGACAGCCAGAAATATTTATGCACAATTATGGGGGACACCCCAAAAGAACTGGGGAGTGCTAAAAATTATTTGGTAGATACTGCTGACAGATATGACTTTTGACAGCCAGAAATATTTATGCACAATTATGGGGGACACCCCAAAAGCACTGAGGAGTGCTAAAAATTATTTGGTAGATACTGCTGACAGATATGACTTTTGACAGCCAGAAATATTTATGCACAATTATGGGGAACACCCCAAAAGCACTGGGGAGTGCTAAAAATTATTTGGTAGATACTGCTGACAGAAATGACTTTTGACAGCCAGAAATATTTATGCACAATTATGGGGGACAACCCAAAAGCACTGAGGAGTGCTAAAAATTATTTGGTAGATACTGCTGATAGATATGACATTTGACAGCCAGAAATATTTATGCACAATTATGGTGGACACCCCAAAAGCACTGGGGAGTGCCAAATATTAAAAAAATAAAATAAACCTCTATCCTCCTCTCTTCTCTAGCGATTTTTGTTACAGCAATTGGAATAAGAATATTGTATTCTCTGTCCCTGCTCTAATCAGCCTGTGACTACACCCTGCTCTCTCCCTCTGTCAAATGGCGATGGATTGCTGTGGAGGCGTGTATTTATAATCTTGAAGTATTGTGAGAACTGAGCCTCGAGATCCGACAACGTCACAATGACGTTCGGCCTCGATTTGTTTTCGGAGCGGGCGGGAGAGTACCGAGCTACTGAGCTCGGTACTCGGATACCCAAAGTTCGGGTGGGTTTGGTTCTCGGGGAACCGGACCCGCCCATCTCTAATTGTAATACCTTCAGCCCTTCATAATCTACATATTCTTCTGAAGTGAAAAGTATATACTTAAGTAGTGCTTAACATACTACTTCTCCCCTATAATGCTTGTCATTGTCAAAAATGCCTGCAACTAGGTCCTGAAAGTCTTTGTGCTTGATTCTTAACCCAAACCTTACTATTGCTTCTCCTATCCAATTTCACAACCAGGTCTATAAGCTTTGACAGCAAAGTGACAATCTCTAACTGTTACGCTTTCTGAATCCTTTTCTTTATGTCCATAGCCACGTATCCGCTCAAAGGGGGAGTCAAGCGCACATAAGCCCCCTTATAATTATCTCCAGAAACTTGCCCCCTTGGCACCTTACCCCCATCTCTCTTAAGTATCTGCTATTGGCATAAATAAGCCCTTCCCTGACCATGCAGCTGAGATAGACTTCCTTAATGTGTCGGATTTGGACTTCCCTCAATGTTTTACTTTGCCACTGCAATCCTTCCTAGTTGACCTACTTCCAAACGATCTTTCCTCACTTTCCATAGCTATCATTCCCCATAACCTGTGGACGTAACTCCACTGCAAACAGTGCACTTCTGTCCTCTATTACCATATCACTTTCCATACCTTTTGCAACACTCAATGTAGTGCAGACAATGGGACCCTACGAATACAATTTGGCTAAAGGTGTCAATTTCACTGCAAAAGACTACTGGTGACTATTCCCCAGCTTGTCAGCTACATTAATCTACCACCTATTTTGTGTATTTTTGTGTATTTTGTGCCACAGTGTGAGTCACAGTCTCTCACCTGCCCCTTACATGCCATTAGACTTCCCCAAATGCACCTTACATGCCATCAGACCTCTCCACATGCCCCTTACATGCCAATCAGCCTTACCACATGCCATCAGATCTATCTACATTCCCCATACATTCAATTAGACCTCCTAAATGCACCTTACATGCCATCAGACCTTTCCATGTGCC
The DNA here is from genome assembly GCF_038048845.1 of Mixophyes fleayi. NCBI lineage: Eukaryota > Metazoa > Chordata > Amphibia > Anura > Limnodynastidae > Mixophyes > Mixophyes fleayi. The sequence goes on along the minus strand of NC_134405.1, from coordinate 288,955,811 downwards.
ACTTACATGCCAATCAGCCTAAACACATGCCATCAGATCTATCCACATTCCACATACATGCCATTAGACCTCCACGCATGCCATCAGATCACACATACCCATTATTTACCTCTCACACCTCCCACACTTCGCTGCTGAATCCCGCGCAGATGGAGGAGGGAGAGGACAATACGTGCTCTCCTCCTCCTTCCATGACATGTTGTGACACTCTGACCTTCCTGCATTATGCAGAGCAGGTCACGTGTTGCAACTGTTCTTGGACAGTTGAACAACTGTTCTGTCATTGCCGGCGCATGGAGCATTATGCTTCTGTGACGCTCCCACCCAGGAGCCACATTTCAAAGATCAGTGAGTCATTGGCCACCACTACAATAGTAGTAGCGTGGGCAACCCCACCTGGCAACATTGAATAATATACAATAGACATAAAATACATGGTTAACACACTATATTCCAGCAAGCTATATTCCTATTTTCTAGGTACTGACATCCCTAGCTCCTTACAAGATACGACTCCTGATAACCCTGCCATAGCTTGCATATCATATTCCCGGCCTTCTGGGAACAACCATGACAACAGCCATTCTGGACCCTTCTTCTCACCACCACCTCCATTACCAAGTGCCAGCTCATCTCCTATAAATTCAACCACTCCTCTTTCCAGTACACCAAACATTTTGGTTAATGACACCTAGAGCACTCTTATTGCACTCATTGTGTTGCCTCAACCCATTCTTCTGGAAAGATAGATTGGTGACTGAGCCTATTGTTTTTATATCTATACCTGTCTCTCCGGGGCATGTGTTGCTCATTCCTTTCACTCGCCTGATTCACTCTGAGGAAATCCCATTATACTATTTGCCATGCGAGGTTCCTCACACTGACTCAAGCGACGCAGTAGGACCTGTGGCAGTTTCCCTACTGTGGTCTTGATGCTCCAGTTGACTCCTAGTGTGGGCTTTATGTATGACTTTATTACTATGGTATTTATTACGCTGACTAGGACTATACATATATACGTTGTTTCACTAGATGGATATATATGAATTAAGACCAACAGTAATTTAGGTTTATTATGTTACTGAGCGCATACTGAGAATTTGTATTAGACATTTAAATGTTGACTTCATCTCTCTTAGAGTAGAACTGTGGATGGCTTGAATGTCAGACCACCAAACTGAAAAATATAAATACAATTTAACAAATTATACATTATTGCATAAGAACATGTACTTTGTAGCTCTGTGCTGGTCAGGTCATACAAGCTCCAGGAATGATCGTATATCTGTCATGAAGTTAATTACAATTATATTCCTTTGTAGAAATTATATCAATGTATAAACTTCATTTCTGAGTTATATCCTGCACTATAGACAGAACACTGAAAAATGTATGATTGTGGGGTTTGTAGATGGAGGGGCTGCTCCAATGTCTAGACAAGAATTAAACAAAACAATTGTTACAAGTAAGTAAAGCCTACCATTCCTAGATTTCATATTTACTGGACAGTGTGATTGTTTATTAATCTATCGCATGTCTCTAAAACAGTAAAGATTTGCTCATTTTATTTGCCCTTCATAATGTGATTGTATAAATATTAGACTACATATGACATGCATAGTAATCCACTTAAACAATGTAGAAGTACAAATACAGCAAGCCTAACTTTGAATAACGGCAAGGTATTAATGAAATGCTTAATGCCAGCTAAGCAGTGCAAAACCAGTGTTAAACTCAACATGCTCTTTTATTTGCACCTCAAATTTTGCACAGAATTATGGGTTTCGGAGAGCATTTTGCAGAGGCAAAATGAGACATTCCTTGCAAAGTATACAGTTACCTTTGTGTGCCTGGTTTTGTGGCAGAGAGCAGAAATGAGATTTGCTTTTGCGGATCAAGATTATTGAAAAGAGAATAGGTGGAGAGGGTGCATTTCCTTGCTGTGCAGAGGGGAGCATGGCAATTTTTACTCTGTGAAAGGATTTGGATTTTGCTCCAGCATTAAAGAGTCCTGATGTCACCTCCCTTGATGTCAATCTATTATAACGAAAGGGCTGCTACTAAAAAAGGAGAGATTGGAGTTTTAATGTGACTTTTACACTTTTGAACTGTGAACTTCTGGGAATTTTTCCGCCTCTCCGCACATTGGTGTGTATCGGTTGAACTTTATAAATGACCTCCAGACTCTGCATTGGTCCATTGAAGTGTACTTGTCGACTACACTCCATAAAGGTGTCCATTCTCCGAATAATTTTCAAGCTATGGCCTATTAATTCACTTCTGGTGTCATGGGTATGGCTAGCATTTAAAAATGGCTGCCTACACTATATATAGGTGATCAAAGGCAGAAAGGAACATATTTTGTGATGCAAGAAAAGTTTGTCCCAATTGTCAGTATAAAGCAGCGTTTTGCTTATTTTCTTTTTAATTTTCAGCTCCTTTTTATTTTATTGCACATAATATCGCTTCTTTTCAAATATAAATAAATAAACAGATACTGTTTTACAATGTTTTGGACATTAAAATGGCACTTTCTATTCCAGCTGAAATAGCGTTATAGCTATGTAAGCTATTTTATTTTAAGTGTTGCAACTTGTTTATTATATGCTTACAGAGAATGAATGTAAAAACAACAGTCTAAAAGGAACATATTGAAAAGTATGTGCAATAGTAATTGTGAAGCCATTTCATATTTTTATTTTTAGATGAGCTCTGACTTGTGAAATAGAAAGGGAAAAAAATAATAAAAAGTTGTCTTGTGTCACAAACTTGTGACTGTGCCTATGAAGGGAATTAACTCAGTTTGAGACCCAAGACAATTTCATTGTGACTGTGGGCAAGTCACTTCATCTCCCTGTGCTCCAAGTAGTAAGCAATTATACGATGAAGTGTTTGGCGCAAGGGATATTTGTGTTAGTAGAATTCAGCCACGCTATTCAGTAATATAAAGGGGTAAAAAACATTCTGATTTATTCACGTTTCAATGCTTCAGATTAAAGGGAAAGATTACTATATTGAAAAAGCTTGACACATGTAATACTAGGTATGTGGGGAAAGTTCAAGCTAGGGTGATTCTGAAATTCAGACACATTTCAGCAAATTAAGCAAAAATTTGCTGAATAATTTATACCTCCTGGAGAATCAGACCAATCACAGTGAATGGAACATAAAGAAACCAATCAGCAAAGATCAACAAATATCACATGTTAATTGTCTTATGGAGCTGCTCTGGCACTCATTGTTCCTGGATTGTTTTGGGAAAAAATGTATGTATATGCTGCTATTGGTATTTTTGACTTGGGACATAAGCTGAGTCTTATCACTGGCCTGGCCTCGCACAATTTTTATTTTTATTTAATCTTCATTTTAGTTTCTGGTTTAAATTATTCTTAAACCAGGGTAGTCAAATCCTAAAAATGCATAATCTTGGGCAGATAACCATGGTGCATTCTGCGCAGCATCACTTCTTGTTAAAATAGTTTTCTATCGGTTTAATATGACACGTGCTATATTTATACTTCTGGTATTTTTTCAAAATACTGGATATTTCATGATCTGACAATAAACTTCCAGCTAATGCAGTGCAGTGTAACAGACATATGTCTATGTACGCTTATGCAGTTGCTTACATTACCTTTCTGGAACTGCTACTGGGTATCAGGGTCAAATGGACAATCCAAGTAGAGTAGCAGTACTGCTGCTCCTTCAAACCCTAGCTATATATATATATATATATATATATATATATATATAAACAATGAAGTAAGTAGATTCTGTACTCCACAGGAATGCAACTAGTCTGAACAAAAGCTGTCTTATTGAAAGTTAAGGTTGGGTTCTGAATAGTGCTAACTCTAAGGTGCTGTAAACTGTGCCTTAAATTTCTCTGCATACTACTATAGGTGGAAATGCCTTCTATATGCAAAGCCTAATTTTATACTAATGGATTGTCTTATGTTTTGCATACCAGAATGATAATAAAAGTATTTGGCTCTTGGCAAACATCATCCCATTTTTAGACATGGGATGGTGTGTATACAGGAAGAAAGTATGATTGAACGGATGTGTCCTCACAAGATAAACATTTGAGGTTATTATTTCCGATCCTGTAGTCTTGTTACGAAAACTGGTCTTGTCTTATCTGTGGCCAAGTATCCAAACATATGTGGCCTTGGGGGCAATTGCTGTCCACACCCCTTGCTCTCCTAAACCCTGAAAAATACTTAGGGTAGCGTTATCAAACCTACTAAAAAGCCAAAGAGGTAGTGTTGCCCAAAGCAACCAATCAGATACTTACTAATTATTTATCTAGTACATTCTAGAAAATGATAGCTAGAATCAGATTGGTTGCTATGGACAATGCCTCTACTTTTTCATTTTAGAAGGTTTGATAGAGCTAGCCCTTTTAAATAGTCAATAACTGCTATCTAACACCGTCCTTTGCAAGCACTTGCAATCATCTCCATAATGAAGATGTCTGACCTTCCTTTCCAGTAGTACAGCAGTATAGTATTATTGCAATTGATTGCCCCAACAAACATTTAGATGAGAATGACTTGTCTTTAACAAGTTGCTTGAATAATATAGAAATTGCCTTCATGGTTCTTTTTTTTCCCCGTCAATTCTGTGTTATTCTATCCCCCGTCCTGACATCACCTGACTGGATTTTTTCCATTGCTCTCTGCTTATCACCATGATACACTCAATTTCTTGAAATTATGTATGTATAAATGTCAAGCCTCTCATTTAACAAATTACAAATATGTTTGTCTAAATAACATGCACACTTTAAATTCAGAAAGAAGCAGTTAGCTCTTAAAGTACTGTGCACAACATAGCACACCATCATCATTTATATAGCGCCACTAATGCCATAGCACTGTACAGAGGATATTTGTCACACACACACAAACACACACACACACACACACACACACACACACACACACACACAGATTAGGGTCAGTTTTGATAGCAGCCAAGGTTTTTACTGTGTGGGGAGAAATCAGAGCACCAGAGGGAAGCCTATTCAAACATGGGAAGAACATACAAACTCCACACAGAAAAGTCCAGGGTTGGGAGTCAAACTTATGACCTGACGCTGTGAGCAGAGGTGCTAACCACTAAGCCACCATGTTGTCCACATCCCACTTGTCTGTGCAATAAGTGTGTTCAACAATAGGGCTCACAATTGTTTTAAAATGAAAAACTGTTACACCCATATAACTAATGTTTTCAGTCCATAAAGCACACCCCATGTATATCCTTGGGTTTCCAAAACAAATAACAGAGTGACAGGAACACATTCCCACATACCCTTTTTAATTTGGGTGTATCAGAAACCTGAACTAGTGCGTTTTTTCCATTTTGTAGGAGGTGCACACATATATTCCTAAACAGGTATGCCATCATAAACTGTGGGGCCAAGTACTAATTAATCTGGCAGGGCCCCTTTTCCCTCCCTCCTCGCTATACATGCCCCCACTCTTGTCACTGTATATTATGCAAAACTTTACAATTGGACACAAAAAATGTAATAAAAATAGACTGGGTATATTAACAGACAATCAAAGAGCTAGGAGAGCCCTGCTTACAATCTATAGGATTATCTAACACTCAGTTTGTATCTTTAGCTTCCCTCCATTTTCCCCCCTCTAAACATGATACTGCTCCTGTCATGTGTAACTCTGTCCCCTCTAGCATAATCACACAAGTGGGCCAATGATATTTAAATGACTGCTGGACTGGTATCCTACACCCTTTGTGAGTTTGAGTACTAGTATGGGACTCTTTCCTTGTCTATAGACTGTTTCCTAGTCTCTAATAAAGGGTGCAGTTAGGCCAGGGTACCACTCAGAGGGAAAATGAGCCAAAATGATCATTTTCAACCAAAATCACAGTCTTGTATTCAGAATCAATTCAATTAAGAAAATAAGATATGAGTAAGAATTTTAGTTTTAACCTATTATCGTAAGCTCAAGTACACATTTGTTTGTGGGCTGCCATGCAGTTGGGTGAACAAAACCATTGGAGATGTATTAATTCTAGCTACAACCTGTACAACAGGGTCATATTTTCTCACTCAGTGACTTGTCAAATATGAATTAACTTGCTGTTTGGGTTGTTAAGAGCACATTGTACTAGTGATCTGCCGTCTCAATGCTACAGAGCATATAGTCATTTGTTTGCAGATAGCATACTGCAAATAGTAATAGTTTACTAATAATTCTCAGTGGTACTAAGGGGCTGATTTTGAGTTGGGTGCAGAATTTGCTGCAGAACCAACCATGTTGTATTGCCAGGGGAGCAATTGCTAACTTTTTTGGCATATAGGACAAATACTGTATGCTACACACATATGAGCCAGCTGTATTTGTACACTGCCTTGGTCACGCCCACTTACAATTCTAGATCAGGTTGTGCATATTACATTGTCCCCTCTGCAGCACCGTTTTATTTTCCAGGTACAATTTGTGCACCCAGTAGCTTATCCTATCTATACAATATCGCCAGGGCTGCTCAGTGATACTCAGTCCACAGCAGTAGGCGTCAACTGATTGATTTGCTGGCCAGTCTGAGGAGATATCAGCATACATATAGCTCTCAGTTCCACTAAAATAAAATGCAAAAACATATATATAGCTTAAAATATTTGAAGACCTTTCAAAATTGAAAAAATGCTTTATTCAAATAAAAAAGCATTTGTTCAATGCTTTTCTTTGGTTATTGCCTTTCTGATATGACATGTATCTCCACGATGCTTGTAAAAAAGGTTCATCGCCGATGGTAATAATTTGATATACAGTGTGAATCAATAAATAGTCCTATTGCTGGCAAAACACCATTTTTTCTGACAATAGCGCTTTTGCCCTTTGATAAATATGCCTCTCAGTGTGATCTAACACAAGAAAACATTGGGGGTGTGTTCTGATTTGTAAGTAACCGGTGCCACCCAAAAGCTATTCACTAACAAAATATAACATTAAAACAGGGATACTCTGCACTCTCCAAACACATAATTAATGCTATATCAAGTACTGTTCTATATTAAAAATAGGGAATGTTAGTTCCACATATTGCAATATATGTTTAAGCTGACCAACTCACGCCAAAGTCTTCCCATTCTGGTCAGTCCTAACATGATCAAATGCAATGCTATTTTATCTGGGCTTAAGGCTTACCTGCACACAGCTTTTAAAGGCAAGTCTTTCCCTAGCACTAGCAGCAATGGGAGACCTGGGACTCACCTGACACAAGTTGGAATTAATTAATGTAAAGAATGGGGTGCAAGAGTCATGGGACTTACATTATATAAACAAAAACAGACATAGGTCCTCTGATTTCACCATGTACAGACTGGGGTGCAAGAGGGGGTTGCCCACATTGTATAGACAAGAAAACAGGGATACTCTGCACTCTCCAAACACATAATTAATGCTATATCAAGTACTATTCTATATTAAAAACAGGGAATGTTAGTTCCACATATTGCAATATATGTTTAAGCTGACCAACTCATGCCAAAGTCTAACATTACAAAGATTCAGTGGCCCAAAAAACCCAATAAGACAACTTATCTAATTGTCTTCTGGACCAAAGAAAGTTTATCCCTAAATGGTTGCTATGGGTCACCGTGCATTTACATTTAGCCCTATAATGCATGTAAAAATGTAATCTTGAATGTGCATTGTGACGTATTTCACCCAGTATATTATTACCAAACACTGCTGTATATGTATGACCCCTTATGTGTCACATATGAGGTGCCTGAAATACATCATGTGGCTGATCTAACAGCACAATTAGCAGGCGGAAGAAAAAACAATCTTTTCATGCATTAGACTGGCACTAAAAACCCTCAAGCTTTTCTTTTTTATCCTCAGGCTTGTTTACTACAGAGATAAAAGGTTGTTCCTGGGTTTTAATAAATACGCTGTAAAAAAAACGATAGCCCAGGCAAGTCATTTTGAAACACTTCTACATATGAAGCAGGAGTGGATAACTTATTTAGGCTATAAAACAGACTACTTTTTATTTTTCTATCCTCTAAAGTTTCCACATGGTTTTTCGCTATGAATATATACAGTTCCCTGGCACTTGAGCTATTATTTAGATAAATCAGGCCACGAGAACCAGAGAGAAATATTACACAAGGCAGATTCAGCAATATAAAAATGGTTTGAAATACTCCAGCTCTGCGCTCGTCTGAATGTGTTACTTATCTTGAGACATATCATTTAAGCAGTAAGTACTTTCAGTATATGTTCACAGTAACTCAACTCTCATTATTCTTGACTACAAACATGTTTTTTCCCCATGCAGACATCTTAAGTTTAACTGTGTTACGTTGAATATTTAGATTTATTTGTATGTGTAACGCCATCTGTGGCCTTATCCCATTTAGTTAATTGCAAATGTGAAGCAGACATGATTTTTGTAATCATCCCTAACTTGGATCATGAAAACTGTAAGTGGGACATCTTGAAATTTATATGAGATGTGATTATAATGTCTTTTTTGTTCCATTGCTAACACTGCTATAAATAAAAGTGAACTTCATATTCATAAACACCATCAATCCATGAATTTGCATCTCTTAAAAGACTGTGGCTCTGGGAAAGAAATATGACTTTTGAATGTTGGTGAAGAAAATGAGAGCTTCTTGTCTCGCAGAGGCTTAATCATTAGAAAAAACAGCAAAGCAAAAGTGTCTAATGAAAATGTTGTTAAAATGACACTTCCTTTTGGAAGTTTTGCAAATATGGATTTGCAAGGAACAGGCAGAGGACAGAGATGTTTAAATGCCTTCAAATCAAAGTGCCCTTTGTCACAATATATGCTCTTGTATTCAATAACGGTGCTACTATATAATTAACACAGCTGATGTAATACACTGTAATCTGGATTTACATGTTACATTGGCAAATCATTTTAGGGGGCATATTCAATTAAGTGCGAATTGCCTCCAGAATGGACGCAATGGCAATTCGTGTTACCGCAACACAGAGGATTTCTGTTCGTACTCCCTCTGAAGATGTAATATAAATACAAGGAAATAATTAATGTTAAAGGCATTTCTTCTTATTTCATGAATAGTACTTGTTGATAAAGGGGTGAAGATTTGCACTCACCTCCTGATGGATGCAGGAGCTGCAAACAGGACCAGGGATCCCTCCCTAGTGATACAATGGCAAACAAAATTATCCTGTGAGCTCACTGGCTGAGTAATTAGGATACTAATATATATTGTATAGTGTGTCAGATATATATTAGTTGGTAACCTCTAAGGATTGAATAATACTCGATAGTGTATAAGGTCTCTTTTATTGATCCCTATCCATATATTAGCTAAGATCAGGCAAAAAACATTTAATAAAACAAATATGGAACATATTATTACATGTACTTGAGCTATGTTAAAAAGTCCAATTCAGGATAGAGCAGATAAATAAACAGTACTAGGCCTGGTAAAACATATAACGAGTCCACTAATGGACAAGCTATTTGGATAAAATATCACCTTTCAATTGCTTATATAATGAAACTAAAATAAAATAAAAAATATAGATATCTTAAGTATACAGTGCTAGACAGACGGAGTTCAAAACAATTGAGACATCTATAGTGATGTTGACTGAAATCCCCAGGCTGGGATAATATGCTGTTGATAATATAGTGTAACCAGATTTCTCAATACAATCGTGCAGTGGTAGTTAGGTCCATTAAATGAAAGTTCAGATTATGAACTAAACGAATATGAATAGTGAACAGACCATCCTATGTTCAATATTACGGTTCCCCATACAATTAGGGCTATACTTGCGATTGGAGATGTATTGTCCAGGCTTGGATATCCCGCTCTGGAGTGAGCGCGAGTGAGCGTTTGTCGGTGTCCAAGTAGAATCCACATAAGCGGGTGATCAGTCCCGCTAATGTGGAGATGGAGCAGCGGTCCACGAGCAGCGTGCGGCACGCTTCCGGTTCTAACTTCCGCGTCTGAAGTCACTTCCTGTCGGGTTGCTATTGGCCAATAGACGGATGAAGGCGGAGTCCCAACGCGTTTCGTCTTAGAAGACTTTCTCCAATCGCAAGTATAGCCCTAATTGTATGGGGAACCGTAATATTTAACACAGGATGGTCTGTTCACTATTCATATTCGTTTAGTACCCAGCATTATCTAAGCATTATTCCAGCCAAGACTTTATTCATCATAATTAACCATCCACGATAAATACTGCAGTGACCTTGGGGTCTGGATTGCTACACTCCTGAAACAACCATTTATATGTGATTATCAATCATAATCTGAACTTTCATTTAATGGACCTAACTACCACTGCACGATTGTATTGAGAAATCTGGTTACACTATATTATCAACAGCATATTATCCCAGCCTGGGGATTTCAGTCAACATCACTATAGATGTCTCAATTGTTTTGAACTCCGTCTGTCTAGCACTGTATACTTAAGATATCTATATTTTTTACTTTATTTTAGTTTCATTATATAAGCAGTTGAAAGGTGATATTTTATCCAAATAGCTTGTCCATTAGTGGACTCGTTATATGTTTTACCAGGCCTAGTACTGTTTATTTATCTGCTCTATCCTGAATTGGACTTTTTAACATAGCTCAAGTACATGTAATAATATGTTCCATATTTGTTTTATTAAATGTTTTTTTGCCTGATCTTAGCTAATATATGGATAGGGATCAATAAAAGAGACCTTATACACTATCGAGTATTATGAATAGTACTTGTGCCATGGCCTGATAATGTAGCCAAATACTTAAGATAGTATTACTCTACTGTCATATCTGCAAGCAGTCAAATTTTATGAGACAATTGTCAGTGGTCTAAGTGGCTACAAGAAAGGTTCATGGTCTTGCTCAAAATGGTCATAATATCAGGTCAGGCATTATTTGGTGAATGGCACAGCCTTTCTTTTAAGGTTTCTCAATCAGGAATGTTAGCAGGTACGTTTTTCAATGGCATTATGGTTACTCCAATGACTTTTAGACAGCCAGACAACTCATTCTGGAATGTACAACAGCAGAGGTCAACAACACATTTCCTTCCTGTATTTGAGGAGAGATGGCCTGGAACACATACTTTCTATACAATTCCCATATTTTCTTCATAGGGTTGTAATAGAACTAGAGAAGAGTAAAACAATTCTGCAAGTTTTGTTCTTCAACAGATTTTGTGAATTTGGGGTCTACAAGTAATTGCTCCACGTGAGCATGGAACTACATGTAAATGGATGCTCCTGAAATGTTTAATTTAGTACAATGTATGACCACACTTTTGCACTTTAATTACATATGTATTGTGACAAAGGGAGGTGCTTGCCACAGGCTTCTAAAAGAGGGGAAGGGTATTTAGCTGTCAATCTGCAGGGAAAGGCTACAAACAGAGTTATACTTATGTACAGTAGCTCACCTAATTTATAGAGATACAGGTGGAGGACATATGTGTGACAAAATAATTGTAAAGAGTCTGATTTAACTTACATATTTTGTATTGGCAGAAACCAATCAGGCACCATTTCAGGGCACTTGTGCTGTTATATGTAACAGGTGTCAGCGGTGTTGGTGGTAGATGTTTAATCTTTTAGACTTAACCAATTTGTTGGTTTTATTTCAGAACTAGTTGTAACAGATGATATACACAATTGCTCACAGTAGAGCGATGCGGATGGCTGGAGGTTGCCCCACTTCCTGTCTTCACTAGATCACAGGGGACACCACTAACATGATGGGAGGTGGAGTGTAGCACTCCATATTACCATTTTGAAGGGGTTTAAAAATATATATTTTCCACAGCAAGCTGCAACCTGACAGGGTGTGTCTGCAAAAAGAGCACCTTCAATGAACTCCCTTTTAAAGGCAAGATGGGAATGTCATCTGTCCATCAAGTTAGGTCTGTGGGAGGAGTGTAAACTAAACCTGTTTGCTTCATTACTCACTTGTGACCGATGCTAGATAGTGGCTGATGACTAGGAAGTTAGTCTCTGTCTGTCTAGCGTTAGGGTCACAATAAAGAGTGTGGAACTCTATGCTGTCAATTTACTTTACCATCCTGACAAAAAAAGCAAAGTAAAAAAAATAAGATGTTTGTGTGTCCATCACTTGAAGTGTGCCTGTATCACAGTATGTATAATCTTATTCTACCAGAAAGAAAACATCGTCAACTACTTTTCAAGTATGTCCTGGATACATCATATAAGGTTATTACCTAATTAAAGACAAAACAATTACAAACATGAGATGTTGAAAGATCTCTGACTTGTTGCAAATTTATTTGACTCAAGTAGGTTGTTCCAGAAATGGGTGCACAGTATGGAGAATTCCAGTTTCTGGAAGAAGATCTTCAGTGATAAGTGGCGTTACCTACAGGTTACACACACTTATTTGTATGTGTGTTTTAATAGGTGTCACAATTTTATAGAGATGGGCGGGTCCGGTTCTCCGAGAACCGAACCAACCCGAACTTTGGGTATCCGAGTACCGAGCTGAGCAGCTCGGTACTCTCCCGCCCATTCCGAATCCAAATCGAGGCCGAACGTCATTGTGACGTCGTCGGATCTCGGGGCTCGGTTCTCGCGATACTTCAACTTTATAAATACACGCCTCCACAGCAATCCATCACCATTTGACAGAGGGAGAGAGCAGGGTGTAGTCATAGGCTAATTAGAGCAGGGACAGAGAATACAATATTGTTCTTGCAATTGCTCTAACCAAAATCGCTAGTGCAGAGAGGAGGATAGAGGTTTAGTATTTTTTCTTCATATTTGGCACTCCCCAGCGCTTTTGGGGTGTCCCCCATAATTGTGCATAAATATTTCTGGCTGTCAAAAGTCATATCTGTCAGCAGTATCTACTAAATAATTTTTAGCACTCCTCAGTGCTTTTAGGGTGTCCTCCCTAATTGTGCATTAATATTTCTGGCTGTCAAAAGTCATATCTGTCAGCAGTATCTACTAAATAATTTTTAGCACTCCTCAGTGCTTTTGGGGTGTCCTCCCTAATTGTGCATTAATATTTCTGGCTGTCAAAAGTCATATCTGTCAGCAGTATCTACTAAATAATTTTTAGCACTCCTCAGTGCTTTTGGGGTGTCCTCCCTAATTGTGCATTAATATTTCTGGCTGTCAAAAGTCATATCTGTCAGCAGTATCTACTAAATAATTTTTAGCACTCCTCAGTGCTTTTGGGGTGTCCTCCCTAATTGTGCATTAATATTTCTGGCTGTCAAAAGTCATTTCTGTCAGCAGTATCTACTAAATAATTTTTAGCACACCTCAGTGCTTTTGGGGTGTCCTCCCTAATTGTGCATTAATATTTCTGGCTGTCAAAAGTCATATCTGTCAGCAGTATCTACTAAATAATTTTTAGCACTCCTCAGTGCTTTTGGGGTGTCCTCCCTAATTGTGCATTAATATTTCTGGCTGTCAAAAGTCATATCTGTCAGCAGTATCTACTAAATAATTTTTAGCACTCCTCAGTGCTTTTGGGGTGTCCTCCCTAATTGTGCATTAATATTTCTGGCTGTCAAAAGTCATTTCTGTCAGCAGTATCTACTAAATAATTTTTAGCACACCTCAGTGCTTTTGGGGTGTCCTCCCTAATTGTGCATTAATATTTCTGGCTGTCAAAAGTCATATCTGTCAGCAGTATCTACTAAATAATTTTTAGCACTCCTCAGTGCTTTTGGGGTGTCCTCCCTAATTGTGCATTAATATTTCTGGCTGTCAAAAGTCATAACTGTCAGCAGTATCTACTAAATAATTTTTAGCACTCCCCAGTGGTTTGCGCTCAGAATGGATTCAAAGCAGTCCACATATGATCTGAACGAGCAACCAGGTTCTGTCACCAGTCCTGATGTTAGTGTTCCCAGTACGTCATCTGGCCAAGGCGATGTCAAACAACAGAGTGTTTTCAAATTAGTGCAAAAAACAAAAAACAAAAAAAAATTTACTGTATTGAAGCGAAAAAGAAGTGTAACTGAGCAAAAGTTAAGTGACGATAAAAAAAAAATTGCAAGCATGCCATTCTACACACGCAGTGGCAAAGAGAGAATGAGGCCTTCACCTTTGGCTATTAGTGGCAGATCCCAAAAAGTTACCCAGCCTACAATTGGTGCACAACTACTGTTATGCGTCAAAGCCGAGCTGCAAGATAACAGTGAGGCATTACAGGAGAATATTTGCTCTGATTCACAAATGACAACAATCCCTGTGGAGAGTCCATCCAACAGTGGGATGTCTAATCGTGAGCATTCTGCTGATGTGTGCCTTAATAGCCCGAGTGTAGCCGGTGATACCCAAATTGAGGATGCCACTTTGGAATTAGAAGAGGATGAGGGGGAGATTTGTGTAGGCGACGAGGGCGCTAATGAGGATGTTGATGAGGATGAGGTTGTTTGTGTAAGTCCTGCACCAGTGGCAGCAGTTCTGGCACGTGACAAGAAAAAGGCCATTGTCATGCCTGGGCATAAAACAAAAAAATCCACTTCTTATGTGTGGAATTATTTCTACCCAAATCCAGACAACAATTGTATAGCCATTTGTAGTGTATGTGAAGCCACAGTCAGTCGAGGGAGGGACCTTAACCATCTTGGAACCTCGTCTATGTTACGCCATTTAACGAGAGTTCATGGCAAAGTGTTGGGAAAAGCTGAAAGTTCTTCCCAAAAGAATACAAGCACTCCCTCATCAGCTAAGACCCTCCGCTCACCGACATACCGACGGCTACAAAATACACCCACCACACCATCCTCATCAATATCCTCAGTAGCGCTCGGAGTTAGCTGGCATCCCACTTAAGGCTGGATGACTCCGGCACTATTATTGATTCCTCTGAAGAAAGCGTTAGTCCTGCTGCTGCTGTTGCTGCTGCTGGGGGTGAATCGTCATCCCAGAGGCAGGTTAATAAAATGAGCAGTCCTACATTTCAGCAATTAACTGTGAAACAATCATTTGCGAGGGGAAGCAAATATGACAGCAGTCACCCAGTCGCCAAGCGAATCACAGACGCCATGGCTGCAATGTTAGTGTTAGATCTGCGTCCAATCTCCACAATAAACGCAGCTGGTTTTTCACAGTTAATTGAGGTTTTGTGTCCGCGTTACAGAATTCCATCGCGACACCATTTCTCCCGTAAAGCTATTCCACAACTATACCAAAAAGTGTGTAAAAATGTAGAGATTGCGCTGAAAAATGCCATTCTGCCCACTGTTCACTTAACCACAGATATGTGGACAAGTGGAAGTGGCCAAACCAAAGACTATATGACTGTGACAGCCCACTGGGTTGGTCATTCACCTTCACCAGCAGGAACAGCAGAAGCATGTACACCACCACGTAACATTTGTCACAGGCAGGCCACTCTTTGTATCACCGGCTTCACTAACAGGCATACGGCTGACAATTTGTTACGCAAACTGAGAGATGTGATTGATGCATGGCTTATACCACTCGGACTCTCCCCAGGGTATGTCATTTCAGATAACGCCAACAATATAGTGCGAGCATTACAGCTGGGTGATTTCCAACATATTCCCTGTTTTGCTCACACCATCAACTTGGTGGTGCAGAGCTTCCTACGAAATAACCGTGAGGTGCAGGAGATGCTTTCGGTGGCCCGTAAAATTTCAGGCCATTTCAGGCATTCAGCCACAGCATGTAGGAGATTACAGCAGCTCCAAGAGCAGTTTAACTTGCCCTGCCACCAACTTAAGCAAGAGGTGGTAACTCGGTGGAATTCCACCCTGTACATGCTTCAGAGGATGGAGGAACAGCGCAAAGCCATCCAAGCATATTGCACAAGTCATGACATTGGGAAAGGAGGGGGGATGTATTTCACTCTTGCACAGTGGGGAATCCTTTCAGTGCTGTGCAAGGTGCTGAAACCATTTGAAGTTGTGACATGTGAGGTCAGTGCAGACTCTGCTAGTTTGAGCCAAGTCATTCCTTTAATTAGACTATTGGAAAAGCAGCTTGAGAAAATGAAGGAGGAGCTGAAAGCAAGCAATTCAGCAAAGTATGTTGGCCTTGTCGATCAAGTACTTAATTCGCTTCACAATGATCCTCGAGTTATTAAGATCTTGAACTCGGATCAGTACGTTTTGGCCACTGTGCTTGATCCAAGGTTTAAAACCTACATTGAGTCTTTACTTGTAAATGAGCGAGATGTGAACTTTTGCAAGGAGCTATTGCTCAGCAAGTTGGCCGCTGAACTGGGCCTCGGCTTGACGACGTGTCCTCCTTCACTTTCTCAAGCTGTTGCTCGTAAAAAATTAAATTTCCAAAAAAGAAGCAGGGAAGACACAGGGGGCAGACCAGAACAATTTAACATCTGGGCTGGTTTGAAGGATTTTTCAAAAAAAATGTGTCACTTTGCCCATAACTCCATCCAATATGAGTATAAACATGCAAAGGCTGGTGGAGGATTACTTTCAAGAGGTAGTTGATATGGAAATGTCAGACAGTCCCTTTCCTTACTGGGAAGAAAAGCAGGCCATTTGGAAACCCATGTACAAACTTGCTTTGCAATACCTAAGCTGCCCACCCTCCAGTGTGTACTCTGAACGACTGTTCAGCACAGCAGGGAACTTAGTCAGTGATCGCCGTAGAAGGTTACTTCCCAAAAATGTGGAGAAAATGATGTTTATAAAAATGAACTACATCTTCCACGAGGAAGGCCTTCACCATCCAAGACATCCAAGCACTGACTGTTCTCTAATGGCGGATTCAAGCGGCGATGAATTGATAGTCTGTGATGATGACGTACACACTGATGAGGGTGAGGATTAAGCTGAAGATGATGCCGATAACATCTTTTTAAAACTTTCTATGTAAGTGTAGGGTGCAATCTACCCCCAAAGAGGAAAGGGACTTGTGGCATTTCCATATCACATACCATCTTGAAAGGCTGCTGTTAGGGCAATTTATCCTTAAGGGTAGGGTGTCATAGACAGAGTGACCCTAAACTGGCTTTGTCCATTTTTCATAATATTGTACAGTCTATAATGGCTGAATTTTTGGGTATTTTATACAAGTGGAGGGGGGCCTAGAGAGACAGAAACCAAACTGGCTTTCTCCATGTCAATTAATATTGTACAGTCTATAATGGCTGAATTTTTTGGTATTTTATACAATTGGAGGGGGCCTAGAGAGACAGAGTGACCCCAAACTGGCTTTCTCCATGTCAATTAATATTGTACAGTCTATAATGGCTGAATTTTTTAGTATTTTATACAAGTGGAGGGGGGCCTAGAGAGACAGAAACCAAACTGGCTTTCTCCATGTCAATTAATATTGTACAGTCTATAATGGCTGAATTTTTTGGTATTTTATACAAGTGGAGGGGGGCCTAGAGAGACAGAGTGACCCCAAACTGTCTTTCTCCATGTCAATTAATATTGTACAGTCTATAATGGCTGAATTTTTTAGTATTTTATACAAGTGGAGGGGGGCCTAGAGAGACAGAAACCAAACTGGCTTTCTCCATGTCAATTAATATTGTACAGTCTATAATGGCTGAATTTTTTGGTATTTTATACAAGTGGAGGGGGGCCTTGAGAGACAGAAACCAAACTGGCTTTTTCCATTTCTTTACATATTTAACTATAAGTGTAGGGTGTAATATACATTCAAAGACGATGGCTGCATTGCCAATATGCATAGATGGAGAGGAAGACAATCTGTTTTGTGTGTAGAATAGGCCTACCAACGAAGAATTAAACTGTTTTTTTGGATGATTTATTACCTCAACAATTAGATTACTTGTCTCTAAAACAGTTGGAGCACTAAATTGGGTTAATTTAGGCCCAAAAACATGGATTTTCCAAAAAAATAGCAAAACAAAACCAAACAAAACAAAAACCAAAACCAAAACACGCAATGGCGGTTTTGCAAAACCAAAACCAAAACCAAAACACGACGGTAATCCAGATCCAAAACCGAATCCAAAACCAAAACACGGGGGTCAGTGACCATCTCTACAATTTTACTTCATTATGAATTTTGTCACAATTAAATTAATGTTGATCAATCCTCCAAATAAAGTTCCTTATGTCCATCTAAATAACAAGTTTTCGGGTAGACCTGACAATTAGTTGCATGAACTGTGTGGGGAGAATTGCTAATATCTACAGTAGCAAAATAATTTATATTTTAATTGCTTTATGAGAAAGGAACTAGGGATTATTTATCACAGGGATGACATATGATGTGTTTGTGTATAAACAATAGGAAATTGTGTTCAGTCTTTTAAAGCTTTTAGAGACTGAGGGAAAGCCCACTAAGGACATATAAAATGAATACAGTTAATACACCAAATTTATTACAACTAGATTTGAATCTATGGATAGGCTTTGAAGCTCTTCATAATGCTTAAAAAGGACTTCTGTTTATTTTAATTGTTGGAAATATATATGTTTTATTTATATTGGTGTCTGTAAATGTTATTTTTAATACAAAATAATTGGGCCCACCTTACCACACCTGACATTTATATAATTATTCAGCCTTATTAAAAAGCAGTCTATTTTGTCCTGCAAGCTATCAGCATAACCATAGTAAATGCTGGCACCTCCTACACCAGACTTTAGGGGGTATATTAACTGTACTGCGGGTTTGAAAAAGTGGAGATGTTGCCTGTAGCAACCAATCAGATTCTAGCTGTCATTTTGTAGAAGGTACTAAATAAATGAACGCTAAAATCTGATTGGTTGCTATATGGTTGTTCCCCTTTTTCAAACCAACAGTTTATTAAATCTAGCCCTAGGAGTGGATGCACTTGAGTCCATTGTGAGAGGGCTGAACTTATCACTGTACCTGCTATCTGCTTTCCACCTGATGTATCCAGTTATTTGAGATCTTATTTACAGTCTCACTTTTTGAATATAATAGTCATGACACTGATGGCTAACACAACTTTCAAACTAAACAAGTGATGCCGACACCATTGGAGGTTATTGGGGAAATTTACAATGTGGGTAAATTGTCACTTACATATTTGTTCACCTCCCCTAAATAAAGACACTTAACATATCTTTAGTAAAGATCTTTAGCCATTCCAACCTCTGCCATACCTGCAATGCTCTGTACTGCAATAATGTCAGAGGAGTGGTGGCTCAGGGTTTACAGAAAAGTGGCCTTGGTTGCAGGTGAAACAGGAATTTCTTAGATGGATGAGGAAGACTAACATTAAAGAGTACATATCTGTAAAGATGAGTGAGATTTTCAAAACTTTTCCACAGAGAACCCAATTTATTTAGCATTTGGCTGTGACATTTCACAGATTTCCCTTTTGGAATTTGTTCTTAGGTGTTCACAGTTCTACCCAAACCACACCACCCAGCAGGATGAATGGACAGTCATTGTATACGGGGCCATATGGCAGTTGGATGGTGAAACAAAACCTGCCTGTTCTGCCTATTCTGCCTAAAATGTCTCTCTGGTTTTCACTCTTATTTATTTGTCGCCTACAGACAACTGTACCCTGAACAGATATATGAAAATGCTTATAATTAAATAAGTGTTAAAGATAAATTCTATATTCTGCATTTTAACATGTCTGCACGTAGTTAGACATAATCTGAATAGTTAAGAATATCAATGACAGTGGAAACATCCCAAGTGCTGACTGGACCATGCTCACTGTGCCCTTAAGAAACTTTCCTGGACATTTACAGCACATAGGCTTTGAGCGATCAAATTAAATTAATTTCATGAAAGTTTGCCAGCACCAACAGTTATTTTAAGTAATGTCTATGGCATTTATGATACATGGATGAAAGGACAGTTTATTAGCTGATAACTGCATATTTCAAATAGACTGCATGACAGATACACTTAAAATGTTTGAGAGAGTATCATAAATAGTACTATATGCAAATGTGTACCTCCCAACATTTAAAAAAGTAAAATTGGAACATTATAAACCCTGACTCCAAATGACTTCCCCAATCCTCTTAAACTCCACCACCATCAGCCCATATATTGATGAAGCCATATACCTTTTCCAATAGTCCCGGCCCTCTGTTGGGAGCTGAAAATCAGGACATACAGGTATACAAAATGTATCAGCATGACAGACGAGCAGTGTTCAGTGCACACTCAAAGGGAGCTTTCTTCAAACAGTAACAGTCAGAAGAGTTGTGAGTCGACTTCCTGGGAGTGAGCTTAACACTTGATTACCTAAACCTCAAGATCAGTCAGGACATTTATATACAGTGCATGTGGTTTATCCTTGATTTATACAAATCAGAGGGAGTATAGCGAAACTCAGATTTTTTTGTTTTTTAAACTTGCAAGGTACAAACAGCATTATGTAAATATTGGTTTCCCTAATATATGAGAGTTATTATTTCACAAAAGATTGAAGGTGGCATTGCCTTTAATATTAGACTAACTTTTGTATGTGGGTGAAGTCATTGGAAAGTCACTACCGTAAGAACAATGACAGCATTCACAAGCTTTGCTATCATTCACACATATCAACATGTCTTATGTTAATACTGTATATGTGAATACATTTCTAAATAGATATTTGAGGAAACCACAATTTGCTCCAGTTCAAGCAAAGTCTTGTTCTCAAGAAAGGACAATTCCCCAGAATCATGATATCATGTTCAACACTTAATCAAAAGTTAAGATAATATTGATATATCTTGCACCTATCAGGAATGTTGTCATTTATATGCAAATTTGAATTCATTATAAATTCAGGCAATATTTTCTGTGTTCAGATAAGCAGTTAGTATTGTAAGCAAATCACTTATGGGAAGATAGCATAAAGTCTTTTGGCATATCTCTAAAAAGATTGAATTAAAAACAAAGGTCAAAACAACATTATAAATCTACATATGTCACAAAGTAATACACAGAAAATGTCATAAATTGATATATTATTGAAAAACTATTCTGTACATTTCCTTCTGTTGCAAAATGTTATTTGCTATTTATAGATGATGTGTCTTTTGAGTTACCTATAATAATCTGAGGGATTCTGAAAAAAAAAATTAATGTTAACCACATCCTTTGCTATTGAACCTCTGCAGGGCATATGTAACAATAAATCAAATAAAAAAAATAAAAATAACCATACAATATACTCGACAATAAATGGCTATAATATGTCTCATTGTCTCTGCTGCTTTGCCACTGAATGTCTCAGTCTACTTTTGGGTTGTGTGATTGGTGCAGTTACATGTTTAATGATGGATACAACAAAACATTTTAAGCCCCTTAATGAGTTTGTGGGAACTGTTTAATAAGGCACTTCACAGAACACCGGCTTGTTTATGTTGGGGCAATATATTTTATTTATGTTTGCTATGACCTGTTTACAAAGTGCCAAAATTCAGTCATTATTACCTAACCTTTCAGCAACCAGTGGTACACTAACGATTAAAGGCAGTACTGTCCATAATCTATTGTTTAGGATACGTTTCTGGTAAAAGATGGTGAGTGAGCACTATCGAGTTGCCATTGGTCCCATCCTCTTCCCTTCAGAAGGCATTGGTTTGTGCCCTTTGTTTTGTTTAACCATGCTCAATCTGTATAATAAGCTGTTAAACTGTGTTTCGATCTTAAAAATGTATGTTTAAAAATTGGTTCAGCCTGGTAAAATATATTTACACCACATGGACCAGATTTGATAAATAAATTCCACCAGCAAAGTGGATTTAAATCTTATTAGCACTACCACTAGCTTCCTAATACTTAAAACAAAGTTTGATACTGATACTGATATGCCTATGCTGATATGTGTGTTTAAGAGGCACTAAATAGTTGGCTGAGATAATTGGTAACACAAAGGTTGATTGCTGAACTTTGAACTTGTGAATTGATTGAAAACACATAGATACAATTCAAGCATAACATTAAGCATTCAGCATATAGCACTCTGGAATAGGGTTTAGCAAACACAAATGACTTAGTCCTTGATCAGTCAATTGTGTGCAAATGTTATAAATATGCAAGTGGTAGTTTTTAATTATGATAACTCTTTTAGGAATTAAGACCAGAAGCCTAGTGCAATGTCAATTAACATCATTCTAGACCTAAAATGAATATGAATACAGAGAAACACCTGCAGTAAACACCAATGAACTTGGCATGATATTGCTGTGGATTACTTTAATCTCAGGCTGTCGATTTTTCTGTGATCATGGGTCGAGCGCTTCAATAAATTACAGACATGGTAATGGGTGAAATTCAAGCAAAATGGCAGTAGAAGCGATAGGGCAAATATGACATATTGAACACAAGTTAGACACATGGCCCTTCTAAACCTTTCTTGTGGATCATTGACAGGAGGGAACGTTAATAAAGGTTGTTATTGGAATCCTATATCATTACACTAGAACACAATGTGCATGCTATTTTTCCAAGTGGATGACCATGAACTGAAAGAAAATAATTGTGAAGCTTTTGTTCTATCATCCATTTGAAAGCACAATATAAAATGTTGTAGAATATGTCACCAATGGTTCTTATTGCACATCCTAATATTGCCCAATGTACCAACTTGTGAATGAAGCACAGTGCAAGGTAGTATGAATGAAGTGTTAAATGCATTATTTGTGTATCAGTCTATAATCTTTTTAGTGTGCCACAAAAACAGGAATTAGCAGCACTTTGTCACTGTAATTCTACCTTTCTCGGATCCTGAATGTACATATCTATATAGTATTTTAGACAAATATTGTAGAAACGGGAATATATTTTATTTATACATTTTGTAATTATCTCCATCCAGGATAGCTGTAAACTGATATGATATATTTTTTAGAAATTAAAAAATAGGTTGAAGCTAGGCATGAAAGTGCCCTTTGTGCCTTATACATTTTAGCCATAATAAACAGATTAATTAGTATATATATAGCTATTTATCTCTCTCTCTCTTTATATATATATATATATATATATATATATATATATATATATATATATATATACAAGTTAACCCGTGCATGATACTCATGCATTCTAGTCAAATCAAGCTACTTAAGGTGTTAAAAAGGTTCTTGTCATGCATTTGGGGCTAGGCCAGGCCTCCTCAGTGGAAGAGCGTTACTTCCCGACGTAAGCGCCCTTTTTTAACGTGGTTTTGTCCACATGTCAACACCTCATCATTCTTCTCCATCACCTCATCCTTCATCTTCATTGCCACATCCTTAATCTCCATCGTCTTACTGTTCTAAAATCTTTCGATACACAACGTTTCTGCTAAACACCTTATCGCTGTGCTCAATCAGTCTTCCTTGAAGGGCAGTATTCATAACCTGCACTTTCACATCACTGCTTCTCTGTACTCGTGAAAATGCGACATATAATTGTCCATGACCAAAGACAGGCTCTGGTAAATAAATACCCACACGGTCAACTGTTTGACCCTGTGACTTGTTAATGGTCATAGCAAATGTCACCTTCAAAGGGAACTGCCACCGTCTTAGCTTAAACGGCAGTCCTGTTTCGGATGGACATAAGTCAATCCGAGGTATCATCTCCTTCTCTCCTTCAGCAGAGCCAGTCAAAACTTCTGCTTGTATCACATTCGTTTTCAGTGCTGTCACTACTAATCGAGTGCCATTGCACAGTCCTCTCTTAACATTCAGATTTCTCAATAGCATAATAATGCTTCCAACTTTCAATCTTAATCTGTGCCTTGACATTCCGGAAGGAGTCAAGAGTTTGAGCCCTCAACTCGTAAATTTAGCCTTTACTACCTCTCCCACGGGGGGAAGGGGGGATGATGGAAGTTAACTGACTTCACTATTATAATTTTTTTGTCAAATAATGTCAGTATACCAAATTTCAGGTCAATTGGATGAGCCCTTTCTGAGAAAATAGTTTTTTCCACACACACACACACTAACACATGCCGCTAGGCTTATATATATTAGATAATATATATATATATATATATATATATATATATAAATCTATCTATCTATCTAGATAGATATAGACGCAGCATCTACCTCCTTTTGGAGATTATATATATATATATATATATATACAGAGAGAGAGAGAGAGAGAGAGAGAGAGAGGAGATATATAAATATATATATATATATATATATATATATATATATATATACACATATATATATCCTCTCACTCTCTCTCTCTCTCTCTCTCTCTATATATATATATATATATATATATATATTAGAGAGAGAGAGAGAGAGAGAGAGAGAGGGGATATATATATATATATATATATATATATATATATATATATATATATATATATCTATCCTCTCTCTCTCTCTCTCTCTCTCTTTATATATATATAATTATATAAATACAGCATCTACCGCCTTTTGGACTTATCCTGATTGGATGGTTTTCAGAAAAGCTGTTTATATTTGTTTTTATGTACGTACAATTGCTTGATTTTATGTATTTATTTTTATCTTTATGATTAGATGTGATATATAGATATGTAGATATATAGATATATAGATAGAGATATACATAGAAATACATATATGTGTGTGTGTGTGTGTGTGTGTGTGTGTGTGTGTCTGAGTGTGTGTCTATATACATATATATATATATATATATATATATATATATATATACACACACACAGACACAAAGACACACAGGATTAGCATTACGTGGCTAAGAATATCATGAGTATAAAACAGACATCAAGACTCCATGTCCTGCATGATTTAACACTACAAAATAATTTGTAGAACAAGTAGTAATTTTTATCACCATTATCTTACATCCTTTTTGAATTTCAAAAGCTCTCCACTGGGCATTTTCATTTGCAGCGGAGACTGCATGAACTGTCAGAAGGCTAACTTTTAATCATTGACAGTTACGAGTTTACAACCGGAGAGCTCTGACTTCTACCCAGTAATTAGAAGAGAGCTTGTGTTCTTCTATGGTAAACGCATGCAATTAGATTCCTTCTGCCAGCTTTTCATTGCCAATATCTTCAACCTCCCACCAATACACTGTAGGATACAAGGTTTTGTCTCTTTTGATAATAATGGGATGGCTTTATTTAAATGAAAGTACCTCAACTAGTTTTTTCTTCAAATGAAGCATGACATTCATAAATTAAGATTCTTTCTAACTTAATTACAATTATTTTGTCATTAAATATTTTTCTTATTTTTTTCATTAACTCCTTATTCTCATAAAGGGATTTTCTAGGAATCCTAAATTTCAGCATTTTGTAATTATTAGACATTTATAACTGTGTTGCAAACTTGGAGTCCACATAGTCACATGCTCACAGCCTTTGTGTCAGGAATGCTGGGTTTTGAAGATCCAGATCAGGACCCTTGTGATTAGCTGGCTTAATAGATGAGTAGTTTCAGCTGGGGGAATTAAGGGAGCTCCTGTTCATCTGGGCCTTACCAGCAAGGGTGGCGCGGCTTCTGTGGGTACTGGTGTCCTGAGACATGACACTTAGAACTGGAGTCTGCACAAGAAAACTCAAGATTGGAATCTGCAGCAGCGAACTCAGGACTTGAACTGTTCACAGGACACTCAGGGCTGAAACCTGCAACCAGGCTCTAAGACCAGGAACCCGTTACAGGGAACTCAGAGTTGGAACAAATCACAGGAGACTCAGAACTGGCACCCCTTCAAGCAATTAACAGTAGACTGAACCCACAGTGAAGTGTGTGAGGAGGAAGTCATGGACAGAACCAAAGCCACTTGATACTGCTAACAGGAGAATCAGCAGTCAGGATCAGAGCACTTGGAAATGCTCGTAGCAGATACTGCAGACAGGAACAGAGCACTTTGTAATGCTGGCAGCAGAAACAGCAGCCTTGAACAGTGCATTTGGTAATGCTGATAGGAGATACAGCAGTCAGGAACAGAGCACTTGGTAAAGCTAGTGGAGATACTGCAGTCAGGAACAGAATCAGAGCAGGGAGACCTTCCCCTAAATATTGCCAGTGGTTCTGGCAATGTGCAACTAGCAATTCCTGGTTTAAATAGAGAACCCTGTGCACTTTTAGGCTGTCTGAATCATGTGACCAAAGTTGCTGGAGACTGGTTTGACAGAAAGGATCATGTGATGTAATCCAAGTTGGCCACGCCCATGAAGCAGAACAGCAGGGAGTGTATGTTTACAGATAGTGACACAGGACTCAGGAGTGCCATAGGCGGCCAGGAGGGGTACGGATGGCCATGAGTTGATACCGTCAGATGAGGAAAGTGGGGCTAAAATCCTGATGTGTAACACCTTGACTCTAGTGTTGTGTCCAGGAAATCATTTGTTAAATCTTGTAGGATTCAGCACACGTGATTTCAACAGGGATATTAACCAAATGGAAAGAATGCACTTCAGCATTAATACTGCCAGTGTAAATTCTACTATTAATTTGCTATAGATTCAAATTTACTTTGAATCTATTAGTGCTGGAAATACTGGAGACCAACCAGTCAATTCTGGACCAGCAAAATTTAATTAACAATTAAATATATTACCAACATTTGAATTCTGGAATCTTTAACTTTTAAAGCGTAAAACACTGATGGCACAATGATATTGTCAAATGAAATGAACTAAATAGAAACATGCTGGTCTTTACTGATAGAACACATTTAATTCCCAATCTATGAGTAATATAATTCTCTCCTTAATATTCACAGTCATAACATGGCCATACTGACAAACAATATGAAACACCACAGAACATGATGCATTGTGGTACATGTCTTGCTGTTTATGTTTTACTAAGTTTATCTTCCAGTGACCAACCTATAGTTTTATTGATTATGTAGATGAAAGTGGAACTTTTCCCCTAATATGCCAAATTGTTCATCTACATCAGTAATGGGCAGGGCCGGACTGGGACAAAAAATCAGCCCTGGCATTTAAAGCACACAGGCCCACCTTTGTTCCAGATAATAATAATAATAATAATAATTATAATAATTACAGTACTTTTTCCAAACTATCGTAATCAGAGAATCTATGAAAACCTGCTGCTGTCAAATAGAAATATGCTTAAGGAACAGCCCCCTTATGCCTTCTGTGGCTCTCCAGTTTACGTGGAACAACAAGTCTCAGCATGCCACACAATAGGCTTTCTGGTATACTGAGACGTCTAGCTCCACAGCAGCTGGAGAGCTTCAGGATGTTGGTTTATGTCACTATAGTCCTCTGTTGATCAACTGGTTGCTGTCTGTTACCTGCCCTGTGCTGGCCTTCTCCCAGTATCATTGCTGCAAATAAAATCATTAAATAATGAGCCCCCACCTACGCGCCACCATTAAATTAATAGCCTACCTCCCACATTATATTAACGCCCCCCCCCCTTTCCTCACACATCCCTCACTCCTGAGTGCATGTCCTCCAATGATATTAAGCCACTATAGGGACCCAAAATCATATATTATGCCACACAGTAGTGCCCCCATATCATACATTATGTCATACAGTAGTGCCCCCAAATCATATTTTGCCACAATATTGTCCCCAAATTGTATATTATGCCACAATAGTGTCCCCAGTTCACATTATGCCACAACATAGTGCCCCCAGCTCACATTATGCCACAACATAGTGCCCCCAGTTCACATTATGCCACAACATAGTGCCCCCAGTTCACATTATGCCACAACATAGTGCCCCCAGTTCACATTATGCCACAAATAGTGCCCCCAGTTCACATTATGCCACAACATAGTGCCACAAGTTCACATTATGCCACAACATAGTGCCCCCAGCTCACATTATGCCACAACATAGTGCCCCCAGTTCACATTATGCCACAACATAGTGCCCCCAGTTCACATTATGCCACAACATAGTGCCCCCAGTTCACATTATGCCACACCGAAGTGCCCCCAGTTCATATTATGGCCCACCGTAGTGCACCCAATTCATATGCCACAAAAGTGCCCTCAAATCAAATTATACCACACAGTAGTGCCCGCCAAATAATATACCATACAGTAATGTCCCCCAAATAATATACATACAGTAATGTCCCCCAAGTCATATGCCACACAGTGGTGCCCCCCAAATCATATACCACACAGCAGTGCCCCCTAAATCATATGCTTCACAGTAATGTCCCCCAAATCATATACCACACAGCAGTGCCCCTAAATCATATGCCACACAGTAATGTCCCCCAAATCATATAACACACAGCAGTGCCCCCTAAATCATATGCCACACAGTAATGTCCCCCAAATCAAATACCACACAGCAGTGCCCCCTAAATCATATGCCACACAGGTCAGAGCGCAACTGAAAGGGAAAAAACAAAACAAAATTACATTGCACAGGACACAATATCTTAACATACCTGATTAGGTGATCTGTTCTCCTACAGGACGCGCCGGTGGTCGCAGCTGTCAGCTCATCATTCAGGCAGTCTTGGGCACCCACCGGGACCCCTTCTCAAAGAATGGATGAAGAACCAGGAAAGGGAGGCGTGACGGCACGTGCGGGACATGTAGTCGGGTGGCTGGTTCCTGGGGAGGAGCCAGCCACCCAGAAGCCTGTCAATCTCGGAGCCGGCCACTAATAGGCTAGGGCCGGCCCCGTTAGCGCGCAGAGGGCCACAGACTGCCATGCCGATAGCCGGCATGGTAATATAGTATTACAATAAGTGACAGCCTATTCGCCAGTGTAGGGACCGGCCCATCTAGCCATCGGCCCTTCTGGCATTTGCCAGAAGTGCCAGATGGCCAGTCCGGCCCTGGTAATGGGCAACAGACGGCCCTTGTCACTCACCGGACCGTGAGTACCTCTGCGCTGGTGCGTGGCTCCCTAGCCTTCCTGCCAGCACCTGTCCTAAACCGCGGCCGTCCGCCATCCTAATGGACTGCGCATGCGCAGCACCCATAAACTCTTGTGACTGTTGCTTTTAATCCAAATTGGTTGATCAGGCAACTCCCTATTTAAGGCACCTGTGTGCATTACCTCATTGCCTGATCTTGGAGTCTCATTCCCTGTGAGTCTCTGAAGGTGTTCCCTGTGTTCTTCTAGTGTCTTCAGTTTCCTGCTGATTCCTGATCTACTCATCGCTGGTTTCCATAACCGCTACTATCTCCTGTGTACTACTAGTGTCTTCAGTTCCTGTGGATTCCCTGTGCTTCTCATCGCTGGTTTCCATACCTGCTACAGTCTCCTGTTTCCTGCCTGTGTCCTCAGCTGGACTCTGATTACCGGATCTACCCACCTGTGGTTCCTACACTCGTCTCTGCCGTCCAGCGTCTCTGCAGTTCCTGCATCTCCCTGTGGACAGACTGTTCTACTGAATAACGGTATGCCTATCTGATATTGACTTTCTCCGTCTACTCTGCATATCCGCTAGGACAAGTTTCCATGCTCAGCAGCGGTATCCATACCTGCTATAGACTGTTATTGTTACGCTGCATACCTGTTTGGACTTAACCGTACTACTCAGTCGTTATATGCATAACTGTGATTGACTATCCATTATTGGCCTGCATATCTGTGCTGAGCAAGTCTCTACCAAGCAGCGCCACACATACTGTTATATAGACTTTGTTGGTTACGCTGCATACCTATTGGGATCAAGTTCCTCTGTGCTTTCAGTGTCTGCATCCTATTATCTTTGTATGCTTCCACTCATCAACACTTGTACACATCCTCACCTATTAAGCAGTGGTACAACCTGCTATACGCAGACCACTGACTTCCCCGCTATCTACCTGCACCTGGACAAGTCTTCTCACCATAAGCAGTGGTACAACTTGCTACATGCAGACCACTGACTTCCCCGCTACCTACCTGCACCTAGACAAGTCTTCTCACCATAAGCAGTGGTACAACTTGCTATACGCAGAACACTGACTCCCCCGCTACCTACCTGCACCTGGACAAGTCTCTTCACCATAAGCAGTGGTACAACTTGCTGTACGCAGACCACTGACTTCCCTGCACCTCCCTGCATCTACTCACGTCCATCCTGATCTCCATGTTCAAATCTGCCTTTCCACTATATCAGCTAGAGGCTGATTCATTGATCAAAGATTGCTGCAAGTCACTGACTTTCCTATTATTTACTGGCATTCTCTCTCCATCTGCTGTGATATCTGTTCCGCTAGTCACCCCGCTACCAGAGGACCGTTGTGTGCACTTCACGACTCTGGTAAGCCCAGTCATCTGGTGAAATCCTGGGCAAGACTCCTAGTGCCCGTGACAGTAAGATCAGGCCATGACAGACCCAGGATCGGAACCGACAGCTAAAGAGATGCTGCAGTATCTGGTCACCCTTATCGAACAACAAGATGTTCGCCAACAACAGTTGTTCCAATTTTGTCAGGCTTTAGCCTCCCAAGGAACCCCTGTGCAAAATGTGGCAGCAACCGTTGAGCTTCCAGTGTCTCCATCTCCTTCCCCAGTGCCATCCCAGGTGTCCATCGCTTCCACGCTACACCTGCCTACTCCTTCTAAACATGATGGAGATCCCAAAACCTGTAGGGGCTTTCTTAATCAATCCTCCGTTCATTTTGAGCTTCAACCTCATAACTTCTCTACTCATCGTTCCAAAGTGGCCTACCTCATTTCTTTGTTTTTCGGACAGGCTCTCGCATGGGCCTCCCCCTTGTTTATTTCTACGTTTCGAAGTATTTTTGACGAACCTGGTCGTGTTATCTCTGCAGCTTCCAGTATCCTCCGACTACGCCAAGGATCTCGGACTGTGGCTCAGTATGTCATTCAATTTCGGATACTTGCCTCTGAACTTCAATGGAACACTGAGGCACTGATCGCCGCCTTCTGGCAGGTGCTTTCCGATAAAATTAAAGACGCACTGACCTCTCAAGAGCTACCCTCCTCCTTGGATGATTTGATTTCCCTTTGCCATCGTGTAGACATGAGATTTTGTGAGAGAGATTCCAAGAGAATAACTTCCTGCAAAGCACCTCTTCGCTCAGTATCTCAAGTTCGTCATTCTCCACCTCCAGTAGAACCTATGGAGCTAGGTCGCTCTAAACTAACATCTGAGGAGCGAGAACGAAGAGTGAAAAAAAGACTCTGTATCTATTGCGCTGACTCTACTCACATGCTGAACTCATGTCCTAGGAAGTCGGGAAATGCCAGGCCCTAACCAGTTCTGGAGAGGTAAGGTTAGGGTCCCTGGAGTCCTCTCCATGTTCTACGAATGTGAAAGTTTGTGCTTTTGATGTCACCGTTTCCTTTGCTACCAAATCCTTTGTCTCTCAAGCACTTATAGACTCTGGAGCTGCTGGAAATTTTATCTCTAGTTCCCTAGTGAATCAATGGTCTCTACCAGGGATTTCCTTAAAGGTTCCCATTGCCGTTACTGCTATTGATGGATCACGTATAATTAATGGTCTCATTACTCAAAGTACGTCTCAACTGACTCTTCAAATTGGAGCCTTACACCAAGAAAAAATTTCTTAATTGATCCTTCCTGTTACTACCAGTCTCATCGTACTAGGCCTTCCATGGCTTCAACTTCATTCCCCTCAGATTGACTGGAACACTCCTCAAGTCACTTCCTGGGGTCCCAAATGTCGTCATCGTTGTCTCTCTCAAGTTGTTCCACTCAAAATACAGCAGTCGTCCATTTCACCATGTCCACCGGGCCTCCGTCCTCAGTATGCTTCCTTTGCGGATGTGTTCGATAAGGTTCAGTCAGAACGCCTTCCTCCTCATTGGGCATGGGATTGTCCGATTGACTTACAACCTGGCAAGAGTCCTCCTAGGGGCCGTGTGTATCCACTTTCATTACCTGAGACTCAAGCAACATCTGAGTACATTAAGGAGAACCTCCAGTGAGGATTTATCCGACCTTCTACCTCTCCCGCTGGAGCGGGGTTCTTTTTCGTAAAGAAGAAAGATGGATCATTACGTCCCTGTATAGATTTTCGTGGACTCAATGCCATTACCATCAAAAATCGGTACCCTATTCCGTTAATCACTGAACTTTTCGATCGCATTAAGGGAGCCCGGATCTTTACCAAGTTGGATCTTCGAGGTGCCTATAATTTAATCCGTATCAAGTCCGGAGATGAATGGAAGACAGCTTTTAACACCAGGGATGGCCATTGTGAATATCTTGTTATCCCCTTCGGGTTGTGTAACGCCCCCGCTGTCTTCCAGGGTTTCGTAAATGAGATCTTCCAGGACTTGCTGTTTGTCTGTGTCGTCGTCTATCTGGACGACATATTAATTTTTTCCCAGGATCTGCCCACTCATCATCAACAGGTGGCAGAGGTCCTTTCCAGACTTCGAAGAAATTCTTTATTTTGCAAACTAGAGAAATGTTCATTCGAGTTATCCCAGATTCCATTCCTGGGATACATTGTGTCCGGAGTCGGTCTTAAGATGGATCCAGAAAAGGTGAACGCTGTATTAAGTTGGCCCCAGCCAACTACTCTCCGAGCAATTCAACGCTTTTTAGGATTTGCGAATTATTACAGACGCTTCATTCAAGGATTTTCGTCCATTGCCTCTCCTATAGTGGCCCTGACCCGCAAGGGGGCTAACACTAAACTGTGGTCCTCCAAGGCCCTTCAAGCTTTTCAGTCTCTCAAAAAGTCCTTCTCTTCTGCTCCTGTTCTTCGACAGCCTGATGTGACGCTTCCCTTCTTCCTAGAGGTAGACGCCTCTAATGTTGGCTTAGGGGCCATATTATCCCAAAGATCGGAGCAACAAAAATTCCATCCTTGTGCCTTTTATTCCCGAGGTCTTCTACCCACGGAGAGGAATTATACCATCTGGGAAAAGGAGTTGTTGGCCATAAAAGCAGCATTAGAGGAATGGAGATATCTACTGGAGGGAGCTCGTCATCCCGTAACTATTTTTACGGATCACAAAAACCTGTCATATCTACAGTCAGCTCAATGTTTAAATCCCCGTCAAGCAAGATGGTCTCTTTTCTTTTCCCATTTTGAACTTATTATAACCTTCAAACCTGCTGCCAAAAATAAAAAAGCAGACGCCCTGTCTCGGGCATTCGTGACGTCCTCAGACGTTGAAGATGGTCCTAACCATTCTGTTTTAGATCCCAAGTGTATGTCTCTGGCCACTTCGTCTACCAAGGTGCTACCATTTGGGAGAACCTTAGTGCCTCCATCTCTTAGGAGGAAAATATTGTCTTGGTTCCATTGCTCACGTTTTTCTGGACATTCGGGTGAACGCAAGACTTTAGAAATCCTTTCTCGAAGCTACTGGTGGCCCTCTATGAGGAAAGATGTCAAAGACTTTGTGGCCGCTTGTGAGCTGTGTTCCCAGTTTAAAACTCCCCGCAGAACACCAACGGGATTACTACAACCACTACCCATTCCTTCCAAACCTTGGACCCATATTAGTATGGACTTTGTCACCGATCTTCCTCCAAGCAAAAAGTGTAATAGCATCTGGGTAGTGGTGGATCGATTTTCGAAAATGGCACATTTCGTTCCTCTGACCGGTTTACCTTCTTCATCTACTCTGGCTGATCATTTCATCAAAGAGATTTTCCGAATTCATGGATGTCCTTCTGAGATTGTTTCGGATAGGGGAGTGCAATTCGTTTCCAGATTCTGGCGAGCCCTTTGTAAGACCTTGGGTATTCGGTTATCACTCTCATCTTCCTACCATCCTCAATCAAACGGACAGACCAAGAGAGTCAATCAAGATCTTGAGACTTTCATTAGGATGTTCTCCTCAGCCAACCAAGAGAACTGGGTAGATTTACTCCCATGGGCTGAATTCACCCATAACAACATGTATCACGAGTCATCTTCAAGAAGTCCATTCTTTGTGGTTTGCGGTCTTTCCCGAAATTTTCTGCCCTCCCTCCCACCCAAGTTCCTGCTGTGGAGACTGTTTGTCAGACCTTCAAAGATATCTGGTCTCAGGTCTAAACCTGTTTAAAAAAGACATCTGCCAGATACAAGTCCTTTGCGGATAAAAAGAGGCGGGCTATTCCACCACTAAAAGATTGGAGATCGTGTATGGCTTTCTACTAAAAATATTCGCTTGAAGGTTCCATCTATGAAGTTTGCTCCTCGTTTCATTGGTCCATATAGGATCATTCAAGTGATAAATCCAGTCTGTTTCAAACTTCTACTACCCAAGAACCTTCGTATCTCCAACGCCTTCCATGTGTCATTAATCAAACCTCTTATCATCAACCGTTTCTCTGCTCCTCCTTCAGCACCTCGGCCAGTTCAAGTTCATCAAGAGGAGGAGTTTGAGATCACTCATATATTAGACTCAAAAATGTCCCAAGGAGTTCTTCGTTTCCTTGTGCACTGGAAGGGCTTTGGTCCAGAGGAGCGTTCCTGGATCCGGGCTGATGATCTCAACGCCCCAGCTCTCCTGAAAAAATTCTATTCCCAGAATCCGGGCAATCACGGCTCCTTGTGTTCTGTGCCCACCTTTAAAAGGGGGGGTACTGTCACTCACCGGACCGTGAGTGCCTCTGCGCTGGTGCGTGGCTCCCTAGCATTCCTGCCGGCACCTGTCCTAAACCGCGGCCGTCCGCCATCCTAATGGACTGCGCATGCGCAGCTCACAAGAACTCTAGTGACTGTTGCTTTTAATCCAAATTGGTTGATCAGGCAACTCCCTATTTAAGGCACCTGTGTGCATTACCTCATTGCCTGATCTTGGAGTCTCATTCCCTGTGAGTCTCTGAAGGTGTTCCCTGTGTTCTTCTAGTGTCTTCAGTTTCCTGCTGATTCCTGATCTACTCATCGCTGGTTTCCATAACCGCTACTATCTCCTGTGTACTACTAGTGTCTTCAGTTCCTGTGGATTCCCTGTGCTTCTCATCGCTGGTTTCCATACCTGCTACAGTCTCCTGTTTCCTGCCTGTGTCCTCAGCTGGACTCTGATTAACGGATCTACTCACCTGTGGTTCCTACACTCGTCTCTGCCGTCCAGCGTCTCTGCAGTTCCTGCATCTCCCTGTGGACAGACTGTTCTACTGAATAGCGGTATGCCTATCTGATATTGACTTTCTCCGTTTACTCTGCATATCCGCTAGGACAAGTTTCCACGCTCAGCAGCGGTATCCATACCTGCTATAGACTGTTATTGTTACGCTGCATACCTGTTTGGACTTAACCGTACTACTCAGTCGTTATATGCATAACTGTGATTGACTATCCATTATTGGCCTGCATATCTGTGCTGAGCAAGTCTCTACCAAGCAGCGCCACACATACCGTTATATAGACTTTGTTGGTTACGCTGCATACCTATTGGGATCAAGTTCCTCTGTGCTTTCAGTGTCTGCATCCTATTATCTTTGTATGCTTTCACTCATCAACACTTGTACACATCCTCACCTATTAAGCAGTGGTACAACTTGCTATACGCAGACCACTGACTTCCCCGCTACCTACCTGCACCTGGACAAGAAGTCTTCTCACCATAAGCAGTGGTACAACTTGCTATACGCAGACCACTGACTTCCCTGCACCTTCCTGCATCTACTCACGTCCATCCTGATCTCCGTGTTCAAATCTGCCTTTCCACTATATCAGCTAGAGGCTGATTCATTGATCAAAGATTTCCGCAAGTCACTGAGTTTCCTATTATTTACTGCCATTCTCTCTCCATCTGCTGTGATATCTGTTCTGCTAGTCACCCCGCTACCAGATGACCGTTGTGTGAACTTCACGACTCTGGTAAGCCCAGTCATCTGGTGAAATCCTTGGCAAGACTCCTAGTGCCCGTGACAGCCCTAGGCCGATGAGCATATTCCTGTAGCCCCCAACTCCTTCCTACTTTATTGTCAAATTTGTTTTATAGCTTGTAAAACTTGTTTAAAACGTCTCTTTATAAAATATTACAGATAGATGTCTCTTGATTTGATAAAATGTAGTGTTTTAACTTATTACTGAGATTATGTGCAATGTACTGCTCCTTTGAAGGTTATAAGTCATCCATACGGCCTATCAAGTGTATCATGTTGCCTATCGGTGTCCTAGTGTCTGATACTCTTTGCCACACAAACACCCAATGTATAACCTGAATACATAGAAAAATTTACAAATTACCTTTCAGAACCATCCATCAATTTTTTGTATTTTAAAATGTGAATCAAATTTTCACTTCACATGGCGTGATGGACCATATCATGGGCTTGGGTGTCATCTAATCACCAAATGGCCAAATCTATGACCAGTTTGGCCAAATTAAGTCAGCCAGTGACTGTGCAAATATGTAATTGGCTAAAATCCAATCCAATCGTTTTTGAACATGTATAATGGCAGTTTTAAAAGATCAAGAAGAAAGGAATGTGACCCTGTAATCTGCATGCTTCTGAATTACAAGTCTCCATAGGTTCCCCTAAATTATTTTTCACATCTTCATAAGGCTTCATACCAAAGGGAGTTGAAAAACTATTCCTGTTAAAAGCCAGTATATATAATACATTGATCTCCTCATATAGTGTATAGTGTATATAATACAATATATGGTCTATAGCATTGACACTGTATTATACACATTGTGCATTGTAGGATGCGTTTGTGTATATATCCATCTATAATTGAAACATCTAATATATGGATAATTACACATTGGAATCCACGTACAGTATATAAAATACAGTATTAATAATATACTATCCTATATACATGATTCAGTGTATGAGGAGATTAATTTGTATAGCATCAAGCATACTGGCAGTCATGTACACTGTGCTCTTGATAAGATTTTGGTGACATCATCCAACTTTATAAAGCCTGACTGTCATGAGCAATGGTTCCTGATTGGCTCAGAATGATTACACAAGTTTACCTCAGCCCATAGGACATCCCAAATAACAGCTAATTTTACATTTCTACACAGTGGTCGAAGTGGACATTTAGAAGCGGTAATATAGAAATTTATAAGTAACGGTATGAAAAATGTAATGGGAATGGAAGTGAATGGAAAACATTTGAAATAACTACTGGCTGTGCATATAGTAACCATTTTAAATTAAACATGCATAGATGTACATAGGCTGCAGAAGTAATTTGCTTGATATATTCACAAATCAATGTTGTCATTTAATAAAAAAAAATCCCTAATTTCTATGTAACTATGTTACAGTAAGCATACTGGAATTAAATGAGTATATTTTTACTCATGTTATTCATAGTCATATTTAGATAGACAACAGTCAATAAAGTGTCCTCTCAAAACTGCAAAAAGCCCATAACGTGATAAAGATTCAAGGGCGTAATACTGTTGTAGTAAACAAAAGGCAGATTTAAAAGCCGGATGTAAAAAAATGAATGTACTGGAAGAATAATAACAGTGTTATTATGAACTTAATGCAAGTGTAAGGTGTTGAGTACAGCTAACAGTAATTCCAGTTATTGCAAGTGACTGATGGCCTGATTATATTGTGATCGAGATCCACTGCATGTCTTTCTGCCATGTTCTTCTTTGTTTTACTCACTATAATGGCTATGATGGCAGATAGAGGCTAAAAAATTACATATGTGTATCAATATACAGATTTTTATATAATTTAAACAACAGTGATCAAGAAAATGTTAACATCCCATAATCAACATATATAGATAGTGGGCTTGATTTATTAAGGCACACTAAATAAACGTATTGTGCATTTTTCAAAAGCGCACATAAATCGGGGTTACATCCATCAGTATTCAGCAAGTGATGGATGTAAAGATACGGCTATTAATAAATATGGGTCTAAGTACACTCTGCTCTAACAGACAACAGTGGCGCACGCAGGGGGGGTTTCTGAGTCTCTAGAAACCCCCCCTGCGCTAACTAATTGGCCACTGTCCTATACAGCAGCTGCGGCGCTGTCAAAGAAGCGTCCGCGGCGGTGCCGCAGATGCTTCTTAGACAGCGCCGTGGCTGCTGTATAGGACAGCGCTGGCGAAACGGAGCTGCTGCGCATGCGCAGCAGCTCTCTCTCGTGTTTTGTTTTTTGTTTTTTTTTAGGTCGGCGGGGAGAAACCCCCCCCCCCCCTGACAATCCTCCGTGCGCCCCTGGACAATACATTGCAGTATATGTCCAATACATAGGTGGGATAAAAAAGTCCCAGCAGATTGCACAGAAAAAATCAATTAATGTTACCTGTTAATAATATACTCATTAATGACAAAACATTAAAAAATAAAAAAAGTTTATTTTCCATTTTGTCCCCAATTTTTTTTTATCAGGATGTTATTAATGTCTACTGTATATGAAATGCATTTTTAAAGTTGCTACTTATTGCAAACACAAGTTCTAGCTTTCAAATGCAACTGTCATGATTATCACTCGGCACTTACACCTACCCTGTATCAGATGCAAGTGATACGAGCTGAAAATCACGTACCTCAGAGATGTCTAGAGCTTGAAACTGACATATGTGCATGCAATCAACCTTGACACACCCTTACTGGACATTGCCTAAGTGCATGTGCACCCTGCCTCCCCCGTTCCGGCCTTGCATAGGCTGTCAGAAGTGTAATTTATGTTTGAAGATGAATCAGATGTACTTGTGTTCACTGGAGAATATTCCATTTCTGAGGATGCGCAGTGCCAATTTGCACAAAATATAGCACTTATCGGGAGTTACGTTCCTTGATGAATCAGGCCCTCAATGTGCTTTCCTAAAGCCTGGTAACATTGAGAGTCAAAAAGTATTCTGAGCTAATGGATTTGTCCATTTACACTTCCTGACAAGCTTTCACTTCACTTTTCATCAATTTTAGCATTGACTGCGGCATTCACAAGCATTAGTGCTCAGTAAAATGCAATAGAGTTCTATTTGGTATCTCATAAATTATATATAGCATTCTCATCCAGTGAAGAGACCTAAGAACCAACTTTTGTCTACAATTTGCAGTTGCCTGGAAACTCCCCCAGCCAGCAAACGCAATTTATAAATTAAATGGAATTAATTTAGGAGTATCTATAATGGAAAAGGATTTAGGAGTGCTCGTAGACAGTAGACTTAGCAATAGTGCTCAATGTCAAGCAGCAGCTGCAAGGGCAAATAAAGTATTGGCATGCATAAAAAGGGGCATAGATGCAAGGGAAGACAGTGTGTTTTGCCACTGTATAAATCGATGGTAAGACCTCATCTTGAATATGCAGTACAGTTCTGGGCACCACTCTATAAAAAAGATAATTTGGAACTAGAAAGGGTTGAGAGAAGGGCAACAAAATTGATAAAGGGTATGGAGTCATTAAGTTATGAGGAAAGGTTAGCCAGTTTAGGCATGTTTACTTTAGAAAAGAGGCGTCTAAGGGGAGATATGATTACTATGTACAAATACATTAAGAGTCAATACAGAGAACTTTCATGGGAACTTTTTAACACAAGGACAATACACAGGACACGCGGTCACCCCCTAAAGTTAGAGGAGAGGACATTTCAAAACCAGCAAAGGAAGGAGTTCTTTACAGTAAGGACAGTCAAGATATGGAATTCATTGCCAGGGAAGGTTGTGATGGCAGATTCAATAGATATGTTTAAGAAAAGGTTAGACAAATTTTTAGCAGAAAAGTTTATCCAGGGATATGACCGTTAATTAAAATGAAGGATAGTAGTGGATATAGGGTAAAAATAGGACTGCAATATTGGGTCTGGGGGGACTTTCACAATTGAAACAGATTGGCGGTTGCTTACTCTGGATCAATTCCAAATATAAGTGCAGGATCGCAGGAGATCCAAAATAGGTTGAACTTGATGGACTGGTGTCTTTTTTCAACCTCATCGACTATGTTACTATGTTAGGTCTGTGGCTCAAATAACAACTACAATAGTAGTAGTCAGTAGTCCAAGTGGAAATTTAGAAATGGCAGTATTAAAAATGTAATGGGAATGCAAGTTATTGGAATTAGATAGTTTTACAATGAAGGAGGTTTTTATTGATAAAAAAAAAACAATTTAAAAATAATGGAACAACCATAATCTGATCATAGATATATTACAACAAATATCCACATATTTACAAATGTATTACCCTCCTAAAATCAATAACATATAAGAACATCAATTCCTGTAAAAAAGTATTGAAAGAAAAAAAACCTTTAGCTGTTGTGGAAAAAATGGGTGATCAACATCAAAGTTATTCATTCAAATAAATACATTCCTATAATTTTGCATACTTCCTATTTTCTTGACCTCTAAAGACTTAACCCTCCTTAGTTCTGACAAAATGAGATTCACTGCCTTCAGATTTAGCAAAAGCTCATAGTTGATTGATACTCTCATTCTTGAATGCTAGTGGTAAACTTTAAAAAATTGTTATAATCAGATACACTCTTTCTATACCATTTATAGTTAATGAAACTCAATAGACTACATTCAGAGAATGTAGCTCCTGATCCTACGTCTATCTACTTCCTGCCATAAAGTTCTGCTTTCCCAGCAATCAGCTATAAAATGTTGCATCATTTCATACTGATGAAAACTCAGAGAACAATTCCTATCTGAAAAATTTAAATTTTTTTAATTACCTCTGACTTACCATGCAATGACAACCAAGATATGTCAAAAAAACTTGCCGGAAGTATCGAACCATTTAAGAACTTTAAACTTTCCTGTAAAGTTATATCCCCACAGTCTCTGAGGGCAAGCTGGGAACAAAAGAAAGTTCTTTCTTGACTTATTCTCTATACCCCACTTCCACAGAAACTTAAGACCAGATTGCAGATATGGTGGGAGGTAGTTCTGTGTCCATCTACTCCTCTTGAGACTACCACCTCGCATCCAAGATTCTGCAAAAAGCAATATCCATTTCCTGATACTGTTAACCCACAGAGAACCAACACATGAGTCCATGTTTCCAAAATTTACTTTTAGAAACAAGGCATTATAGAAAACTCTTGAATTCAACATTTCTAAACCACACTCAATTCGATGAGACCACGGATGTATAATCCCAAGTAAGAGACACAACTTAAGTTAGCACGACAAATAGATTTATTTAAAATATACTTAGCTACAAGTGTTGATCAATTCATTGGTATACGTCCAGTACAGCAATCGCATCAGCAATTCTAGGAGCCTCCTCAGTCAATCTGTGAGGCTAGAATAGGGTTCAGGCTCCCTGGCGCTTCTACAGTTCAAGTTATTCCAGGGCAAAGGCAAACTGGTCCTGACTCTCTGGAGCAATTGGAATTGAGAAAAAAGCATTTGCCAGGTCAATCACTGCATGCCAGTCTCCTGCTGTGTTTTAGATATTTTGAAAAATGGAGACCATGTCGGGTAATGCTGCTGTCATAGGTTGGGTGGCCTCATTTAAGGCTCTATATTCCACCGTCATTTTCCAGCTTCCATTAGACTTTTTAACTGGGAACACAGGTGCATTGAAAGGACTGATAGCTGATCTGAAAATGCCTGCTTCCACGTATGCAGTAAGGGTCTCTGTTATCTCCTTTTGACCACCAGGAATGCAGTATTGTTTCATGCACACTGGGGTATCGAGGACAGGGATGTTCACAGGATCCCATTTTGCCTGCCCCCTCGCTTCACTTGCAAGAAGGCGTATGTCTTTATTAAACACACGAAAACATAGGAACCCAAGGGAGTTTTTATGGACTGTACCTTCAGTATGTCTATACCTGATGATGTTATCGGGTAGATCAGACACCAGCACCTCAGCATTAAACCACAGGTCTTTGCCCACATTTGAGTACCATTTAAACCTTCCACTGACACCCAGGTGGTAGCATGTGCAGAAATTTGTGTCCTATGGAACAATGACATTTCTGTTCCTGTGTCTAGTAAAGCTGTATAGCTGCTTACTGTTTGCCCATTATACCAACTTATAGTGCATAACAAATATGGACGTTTGTCTCTGGGTTGCAATGTACAGATCTTGTATCGAACAGCAGTTGCGCATTTACTCTGTTCTCAAAGAGACTCACCTATTTGTCATAATGGTTGAGGTACAATTCACCCCCTTGCTGAACGGGTGTATCACAATGGTGTCCCATAAGCAATTCCAATTCTGCCTGCACCCTTGCAAAAGGGATGGTGCAGGCAGTCGGATGCGAGGTGGATGGAATAGTCACTCTATTCACTTCCTTATCTACATCATTCTTTGCTATGTGTTTAACTGGCACTGAGCTATCACCCTTTTTCTTTAGTGCACATCACTGTTTAAACATCTCCATGTATCTTTTCTCTGGATCCCATGTATCTTTTCTCTGGATATTCC
The DNA here is from genome assembly GCF_038048845.1 of Mixophyes fleayi. Classification (NCBI taxonomy): domain Eukaryota; kingdom Metazoa; phylum Chordata; class Amphibia; order Anura; family Limnodynastidae; genus Mixophyes; species Mixophyes fleayi. The sequence goes on along the minus strand of NC_134405.1, from coordinate 288,913,678 downwards.
TGCCTTGAGTAAATCAAAGTACATTTGTTTACGGCTCACATTCTGTCTGAAGTTAGTCCTGTTAGAACCTTGTGTTATTTGCCTATGATGGGTGGATTCTGACCCTAGATGTCCCAACTGCCCTATCATCTGCTACATCTGCCACAGTCATTCCATTCACACTGCTAACCAACAACAAAGATGTTTTCATAGCAAATGGGGCCCCGTTAACAAACCATTTAACCATCTCAGGGATCATGGGAATCATGTTGGGTCCCTTCCACTCCACTAGCCTAGACCCACCTGCAGCTTCTTACTGAATGTGTAGCCTCTGAACACATCCTAGTAACTGTAATCATGTAATGCCCTCTTGAGTGGTCTGCCATGAGGTGGATGCTAAGAGCATCATTAGAGAGTTAAAGTAATCTGAAATGGCAGCCCGTATCCCCTCCAATAATGTCCAAATACCCTCCGTGGTCCGCTGGTTTTGTAACTGTAACTTAACTCGGGGATCAGTGGAGAGTGAACCCATCTGTGACATTTCTATTACATTGAATCTCCCCCCTCCTCTCACAGTCCTAATACCCACTCAGTCAAAGATTCCCCAGTTTGTTGTTTTAATCTCTTGCCCATATTAATGAGCTCATTAGGTTTCCACTCCATCAAACCCTCTTCTATATTCTCACGTAATTCCCCACTCTGTGCCACCCCATCTTGTTCCCTGGGTGTCACTATGTGAGACTGAGTTCTCACTGAGTTCTCACTGGTTGCATTTGCCCCAACATATCCTCCTCAAACTCAACATCAGAATCACTATCATCTTCCCACTATTAATGTTCTTACTTGCACAGGGATCAGCTTACTTCATTTACCATTCCGCTTCTTGCGGTTTACTCTGTTCACAACATAGGATTTGAACTGCTGCTGGAGTTCATTCGCACACTGTTCCTAAGACTGCACACAGGTTCTAAATACAGCGTTCTGTTCTCGGAGTGAGTCACGCTCTAAACTCACTTCCTGTACTTGCGAGACTAGCTCACACACAACACGTGAAGTGAAACTCAGAACGGCAGCAGCAGCCCCTTCCCCAGCTTTATCATACACATTCAAATCAACATTCTGCAAATCCTCAAAAGGACTTACACTACTGATCGATTGCATGTAATTGCATACCATCTTCATCATGTCTGACCCCAGTTCGGATCTACAAAGCCATGGCGGGTAGGCAGCACATTGCTTTTTAGCAAACAATTTCCTAAACATGATCACATCTTTAACGGGAATACAGCGGAGGTCTCCTGGCTAGCTCGCCAAATGTAGACGGTTGGATAATTAAGTTTGATGTATAATCCCAAGTAAGAGACACAACTTAAGTTAGCACAACAAATAGATTTATTTAAAATATACTTAGCTACAAGTGTTGATCAATTCATAGGTATATATATCCAGTACAGCAATCACATCAGCAATTCTAGGAGCCCTCCTCAGTCAATCAGTGAGGCTATTATGATTATTATTTATTTATTTATAAGGTGCCACAGGTTGCGCCAGATACCGAAGCAAGTAACAAATAAATTAGGTAATACATGTCAGCAGCACATATGAGTGTGAGTAATGCTATGGGGACTCACACAGAGTGCAACAAAAGACATGACAGGACGTATGAGGGACAGGAGAAAAAACGTTGGACAATAGGTAGAGAGAACCTTTCTGCGAGGGCTTACATTCTAAAGGGAGGGGTGGTGAGAGACAGTAGGGTTAGGGTTACTCCCCAACTGGAAGAAACAATTTAGATGGGAGAAGAGGAAGAAGAGGTGATGGATATAATGGTTAGGAGGTGGTAGGATAGGCGAGCTTGAAAAGGTGAGTTTTGAGTGACCGTTTCAAGGTCTGAAGGTTGGGAGCTAATAAGGGGTGAATTGAGGCAGAAGTCAGAGGTGGAGCGGAGTGGACAGGTAGGTATGTACCTCGAGACAAGGTCAGAGATGTAAGGGGGAAAAGTGTTGGTAAGGGCTTTGTAAGTGAGACTAAGGAGCTTGATCTGAATTCTTAAACTTATAGGAAGCCAATGAAGGGATTTACATAGAGAAGAAGTGGAAGAGGTGCATTGGGAGAGAAATATGATCATAGCTGCAGCATTCTGTATGGATTGAAGGTTAGAAGTGCGAGAGTGAGGAAGACCAGTGAGAAGGAGGTTGCAATAGTTGAGACAAGAAATGATGAGTGAATGGACCAGAATTTTGGTTGCTTCCTGAGAAAGGAAGGGACGGATTTTCATAATGTTATGGATGCAGAAGTGGCAGGATTTGGTGAGGGACTGGATATGAGGGGTAAAGCTGAGGGCTGATTCAAGTGTGACTCCAAGGCAGCGTGCTTGGGTGACAGGAGAAAGAGTGATGTAGTCAACCAAGAGGGAAATATTGGGAGGGATAGCAACATTGGAAGGAGGAAAGATGATGAGCTCATATTTGGAGATGTTGAGTTTCAGGAAGCGCTGTGACATCCAGGTAGTAACAATAGGTTTCAGGCTCTCTGGCGCTTCTGCAGTCCACGTCATTCCAGGGAAAAGACTGATGAGTCCACCCCTGTCTAAGTTTACATAGTAAGCAAGAACAGCCACGCCCCAGGTGTACATTTCCTAAGGCCATACTCCTGAAACATTGTGTACATGTTCTAAGACCAGCTGAATGAATAACTTCCAGAACCCTATTTCATTACTTATGACACATTGTGTGCTTATTCTAAAGCCATATGTTGCAATAGCTGATTTTTCAAAACATAGTTCACTGCACTAGTTTTAAGACAAGGGGCATAAAAGGCAAGTAAACAATGTGAAGAACCAAGTAAACAATGTGAAGAAACACCATAAACTTAGAATCTGTTCATAAAGAGACACATAGAAATCAATGATAGACTGCATCTTGTTTCTTAATAAAAGGAAAATGCCATAACTATTACAGTAAGTGATCCCTCTTTTTATTGGATTCAGTCTGTTTCACCAAAAGAGTTGGAAAAACAGACTAGAGAGCCTGGCTGAAAAAGATTCTGCAAAGGAAAAATTACAGCAACATGCAAAAAAAGAGGAACCAGGAAAGTGTTTAACATCTTAATCCTTTCTCTGTAGGTCAGCCTCAAGTATTTCCACTGCTTAACCTTTCCGGCTTCCAACTTCTCCCACTTTAACTAACCATTACCTTCCTTACCAAATTTCACCCCTAAAATGTTAATATGGGAGGAGGCCTTTGCAAATTCAGGCAGATCAAAATCACGATCACCTTGCAATGTCCAGAAAGCTTCACTCTTTTCAAGGTTGACCAGAGTACCTGAGGCCTCAAAGTAGCATCTGATAGCCACAGATAAACTCTGGCCCTCAAGATAAATCCTTTGTGGTGGCAGAAAAGGTGTATTCATTGCTAAGTGACTGAGGTGATGCCAGTCAAGGCCAGCTGTTCAGATTGCTGTATCTGGGACAGGCTGCGCGTTCGTAACATATATCCCTAAACTGCTAAAATTTTACCAGTATCTATCCAGATCAAACATAAATGTAAAAGTCACATCATACCCTTGTTTATCTGGTAGGTTTATAACTGCAAATATGTTTTCTGGTACAAAACCCATCTGGTGGCATAATAGCTCTCATTTGACATATCTTCTATCTGGCACCTCCTTTCTGGTACCTTTTTTTCTTAATCTAACTACATCCCTCCTCCTAAAAGCCTGGCCTATATAATTCGTATTAGAAATAAATGTTGGTGCCTTGCGGTTCCATGCAATCCCAGGAGGAACCCAGCCTAAACGATTTGTATAGTTTCCTTGTGTACCATTTTGTGTATGATCCATAGCAGAGTGACCGCTCGCTGTTGCGGGTATATCTGCCGATGCCTGAAACTATACTGCTAGAGAAAAATGGGGGAAATCCTGTGTAGTGTTCTCTACTGGAACTTCCATCTCATCTCTCTTGCTGTTCTGCTCTCTTAATTGCTCCACTGATCATTCTATATCTGTGGAGGGTTCAGAATCTCATATTGATTGCAAACCTTTCTACCCCTCATTTATTACCACCTCTTGTATGTTATCATCTGTATAGTCTATCTTATCAGTAGCAACACCATTATTATCCATAATACTGTCAGCATTATCACTAAGCATGACAGGAGTCTCCTGTATACATTGCTCAGGTATTTCTCCTCTTTTCTTTGTCCCAGCTGTTGCATCTCTCTGCTGGAATCCACTTCCTGAGGTGTACTGACATCTCCACTCATCTGTTCCTTAACATTGTCCCTTGGGACCAGAGGTACTTTTACTGGACATGTGCATTCTCTCTGCTGCTTTACCACCGCTATCTGTCCCTTCTTGTAGAAGTCTCCTTCCTTAAATTAAAAACTGGCCTCCTGCAATACTGTTCTCTTCTGTGGCAGCTGTGCATCATATGGGAGGTCTGCAAACTCAGAATCACATGAAGATCTGGACTCTGGCTCCATTTTCTGTCTGTACTTTGTGACCTCTTTAGTTGCATCAAAATGCTCCTGATTTCTATATACTTTTCCAACAGGTCCTAACTGCTCTAAGACAGAATCAATGTCTTTTACTGCAATTGCAAGGTCTTCACTTAATGAATTGAATTTACCATCATATAAAGCTTCTTTGCTTGGATTTGCAACTTTTAGTTTATAAACGCAATCAATCTGTTTTTGTATTGTCAGCTTTGTTTTCTGTAAGCCTCTATTTTTTTTTACAAGTGCAGGGATTTCATCTGCTAGGTGCAGCTCAGGTGACGCTCTGCCCCTTTCACATTCTGACTCTGCATTGAGATTTCTCCTAGCTGTTTAAAACCACTCATCTTCTTTGATGTTTCTATCCTTGGAAAATGTCTCCCATTAGTCATGTCCATATTTCCAATATCACTGTTCCTTCCTGCCACATGTATTTCTGCATTAGGTATACAAGTCTGCAGCGGTTTGCAAGTTGTAATCGCCATCATTGCTGCTCCCATGTGGTCAGGATCTCCAGGGTTTGTTGCAGCTGAAGCTTTACCAGAACTTTGCTTTACTGGCACCAAGGGCTTCTCTGCAGAGTGCAGGCTTTGTCACTTTATTAGTGTTCCCATGATCACCTCCTCCTAACTGGGATTTAGTGTGAGTTGGGTGCGCCAGGCTGGTTACAAGCAATTGCTGTTGCATGTTTTCTTGCATAGTCTGTCTTTCAAGGGATGTTCTCTCTGTCTCTGGAGTGAGGGGTTATTTGCACATCAGGCGAGTTTGTTGCAGTATTTGCCCTCCTGTGCTCTTTGCTGTTTTTGCTGTGTACTTTCCTTTGGTTTTTCTTGTATTTGTTGCATTCTTCTCGAGGCTGCTGAATTCCCTTTAGATTGAAGCTGTTGCATTTACTGTTCCATTTGTTTGCTGCTAGTTTGATTTTTCAAACCTTCGACTTGTTTAGTAGCTCTTACTTTCTGTGTCACGTTCACTTTCTTTCCTTCATCGTATCTTTTTTCCACAATCACTGCACTTGTTCTGGAAACATTCACCACATTATCTGGCTGAGAAATAACTTTGAGTTTCAAAATCTCTGCTGTTTGGACCCGGGCGTTGTCTCCCAGAACAGGTCTAGAGGCCTGGGGCTTGCCCAGAGAGTTTCCCATTGAATCAGGCCCCAAATGTTTTCCCTTATTTAAGATGAAAGGGTCTAAAAGGCCTCATAATACCTCCAAGTACATGCTTGTTTTAGCACTTTTCTTCATTCCCTGCAACTGCCTGAAGCTGTTGTCATGGTGATAATACATTCTGCCCATAGCAGGCAAACCCAGGATGTCTTTAGCAGGCAAACATCTGCCCACAGTTGACACATTATTTATAGTAATTCAAGCTGTAATAGGTAATCATTATATGGTTATGATACTTCACCTTCCCAAACAGTGAACATGAAATCAGAGGATATTATCTAGTCCTCTGCATCCTTCAAGAGAAAAGAGGAACAGCTTGCAATTGGCCAGGATGAGTCTGGCTGGCATAAATGCTCCCACTAAACTTTATAACTCTAAATGGGCCATTAAACCTAAATTGGAGGTCTGGTGTTTTTCAAAGCTAGAATTCCACTCTTTCCCTTCACATCTGTTTACGGAGACACCAATTCTTCTAAGGGTCACAACAGATTCTTCTCTAGAGGGTTACGGAGGATTCGCTCACACCAAAGCATGTTCAAGAAAAAAATATTTAAAAAACAAAACAAAAACAAAAGGACATAGTAGATATAAAAAGTATACACTATTGTTGAAATTGTAGTTATTTGCAATATAAAGCCTGAAATCAAAATTAATCATGTCAGACCGTTTAGAAAAAGACGTGAAAATAAATAAATAATACTCTGGTTGCATTAAGTGGGCACATCCCTAAACTAATACTTTGTGGAAGCACATTTTGCATTTGTTATAGCAGTAATCCTTTTTGAATATTAAAATATTTAAAAAAAATTTTTCTTTAAATCTACTTTTTTTCAATCATTATTTTCTGCTATTGGCATCGAGATGGTGACAGCGAAAGGTTGATTGCCATAGTACATGTACCGCTGCAGTCCTTGTCAAGTAGGAAGAGGAGGCTTTTGCCAGAGAATGTCAGCGAATCTCATCGTCAATGGGGGGGATACCACTGGCGAAAGCATGGCGGTAGCCTTTGATAGATAGGAAGAAAACACCCATATTCACCAGAGATAATGCTTTTCTATTTTTAATAAATTGACCCCTATATCTGACAATGTATGATACTGCCACATTCCACATAATGAAGCTTACCTGATTAAATGTACTTTTTTTTGTGTTGTTTCGCCAAATGAGGCTATCATTTAGCAGGTATAAAAAATGCTTCTAATTGGACTATACTTCTTGCAATTAAATTGCATTAACATTCTTTGTGTCCCACTGTATTTGCTTTTTATTTGGTCAATCAAAATTCTCTTTCTAATTTGCATACCAGTACACGCTATATAGGAAATTATTATGCAGGAATCTTTATACACTAGCATGGAGGGATGTGTCATGCACTCATGACTTTACCAGTGATAGAATCTAAGAATCTAGACTATCATTACAAACCAACACTGCCTTCAGTGTAAGGCAGAAAAACTATGCTTATTTAATATTTTTTTTTACAAAAATGTTAGTATTCCACAGCAATTATTCAGTAACTACACATGGATATGAACTTGTCAGAATAACCCTTTTTCCAGGCTTTATAACCTTTTATTTTACAACCAAGATCTTTATTTATATCTGTGTCATTATCAGAAAGATGAATTAGTATTGGTGTCTCTTGCTGGCATCTTTAAGCCTCAATTCATCCAAACCGCAAATCTCTTAGCTAACCCTTTGTAGTGAGAGTGCCCTTTTGGGCTCATGATATATTGTAGATATACACATTTGCTGGAAGATATGGTGAAGCCTTATCACTTTGTGTCCAGAAATCTGCAATAAGTGAGCAGTTTAATAGGACTTCAAAGACTGATGAGACGTATCTCCAGTTACCATGTTTGGCTGGTTAAAGTGTTGGGGCATTTAACTGACCAACCATGTTTTTATTGTGAATAGGAATGCTATGCCTTTAAAAGGTAATTTATGATTTATTAAGTGATAAGGAATAATTTACTAGTTTAATACAATGAATTGGAAGCAAGATTGCTATTCTTAATCCGGCCATTTCTTACTAGAGGAAATTAGCTGTCCCATTGCCATCATAGCTAGTGCTTCTGTGGCCTCAAAAATAAGATTTGTGTCTCTATGTAATCTAGAAAAGTCTGAGGTGGAATGTGTGGGGTTAATGTCACAGTGGCTATTGTTATTCATATAGTTATTATTAGTAAGTAAATCAACAGGTTTAACTATGAATGGGTGTAGCTAGGTACAAGGTGGTGTGGCTAAAATAAAAGTGTGACCCTTAAACTGCAGGTGACAATATGCATAAATCATATCAATCCAATTATTAATATTGTCCTGGATATTAGTTTTAAAACCTAGCTAATCATACACTTGCCTTTATATGTCTTATGTTGTATCATGTTTGTTCTAAATGCAGTCTGCTACCACATAGGCTTTCTTCTATATTGAATGTTATGTCACGGCATATACTTCATACTTGCCTACTCTCCTGGAATTTCAGGAAGAGCAGGCAATATCCTTGATCCTTGTGGATGGCGACGTGGTATCCTTGTTGCATCACCATAGTCCCACCCTCTACTATAAAATGCAGAAATTCACAATATTGAATAACGGGGTGGGGCTTAATGGTGACAGCGTCACCACGCCCCTCCTACCCCTTGTCACATGAACTGGAACTGTCCTCCGGTATCTTCCGGAGGACTGGTCACAAGCATGATATACTTGGGCTACTATAATTTAGAAACAGAGAACAGTATGACAATGTGATGTAAGGTTTGCAAAACCCACAAACAACACAGTTGATTGCATTCTGTTATCAAGTGACTTAAAACAAGTATCTGTGTAATCCAATTGATCATAAAAATCCTGATATACCAGAAATTTCATCTATAGGTATACATGGATTTTCTTTTGCAAAAATTGGGACTATCATTGGAAAAACAGGCTTGCACAGTACTCGCATAGGGACTAGCTGCCATTTCCACAATCTTGCTTGTTTGCTTTAAAATGTTGCATAATTGTTTCTTCAAACACAATAGACGAATAAGATCAATAGCATTTTTCCTTTTCATTTAGAGGCCCATTCTGCAACAGTAAATACTCTAGATTCCTTCATAATTCTTATTTTTGCTGTCAATTCAAGTTATAACTCAGGAGAATAAAGGTTTTCTCTTTTCAAAGCTTCTTATCATGCTGCCTAATGTGAAATGGTTATATTGTGTTCACTGGATATCTTTGCAATCCTACACACTATTTCTATTTTACTAATAACACATCATAGAAAATATTAGAAGCTTAGCAGGATTTTATCGGTCAACACAATGTTCTTTTGTTTGTTTGGGGTTTTTTATTTAATATTATACTGGGTTGCATTTCTAAGTGCAGATGAAATGCTGAAACTTAAAGTGGTTTGTGCCATTGTAAGGGAAAAATTGCTCCCAACTGGCTGAGTTTTGTATAGCTTTGTATTAGATGAATATCCTTCTCTTGCACAACACTTGAAACAAAAATTAGCTATATTAGTCATTATTGTTAAGAAGAATAGAATCCTGGCATTCATACAAAATGTGCATTAATTAACAGCAGGAGTAGATATATCCCATTCCACACCTAAAATATTAGTATAGAATATTATTGAATGATCCAATAAACTGTGAAATGTACAATGAAACATTAGAGTAATTGTGAAAGTTGTCATATACCAAGAGCACTATAGACCCAATGACATAAATGGCATAATTGGTTTGCATAAGTAAAACTGACATTTCTTGATTATCAGGTCATGGAGTAAAGTTTGAGCAGCTACGCGGAGGTTCAGGGGGATAGGGCACCTATAAATATAGAGTTCTTTGTCACTCTATAGCTGTATTATATATTATATACTGACGAGCTGTGATTTGTTGTGGACTTTTATACATGAATTGCTGCCAGGAGCAGGGTGGGCTGGGGGGCATATGCCCCCGGGCCGGTCACCTAATGGGCTATCTTGGGCTGGATCATTGTTGAGCTGCATTTTTTTCCTTTAAAATGTTCCTAATAGGCTGCTGAGTCGAGTCTTGCCCCCTGACTAATTTTTGCCAGCCCTCTCCTGATGGTTGCCAGCCTTGGCCATCCAATTCAGTTATATTTCTTTCCTATGAATAACATGCAGTCTCATTTGTACTGGTTACTCCAGTAGACTATCTGGCTACCCTACGTATATATTTGATATGTATGACCTAGACATTAAAAAATATATCAGTTTAGTTTTAGGGGGCCTATCCTAATAACAAGTTCCCTGTGTACTATCAGCTGATGCAACATCACAAATTGGCATGTACATGTGATAAGCAATGAAGGGGGGATCAAAACACCTTTCTTACACAAGGTTTTTCTGTTGTCTATGTAAACCAATTTGAGGGGTTATCACATATCCTTTGGGTTTCAATGGTTCCTATGTCACTATCATGCAATTCAGTTATGCCCTAGTTATAAGATGAGCTTACTTTGTAACTCTTTTGGGGTGAGGTTTTTACAGCTTTTCTTTAGATTTAATTTACTGACCACTGATACTATGTTGCTTAGCCACGAGACACTAATTGACTTTAAGTGTTAACAGTGAATCAATGTGGTGCCCTCTGCTGTAAAGAATAGTGGCTGTCACCAGAAGCTTCCTTCACTGGCACCTGGAGACTCTTGCTTCTGGGTGGTGTGTGCAACTGCTACAGCACCTCTTTATTGGTGTCTGTGGCTGGATTCTTCTGGGTTCGGGCTGCTGGGTAGCGGGTAAGCATTAGCTCAGGATGATGGGAATGTGAGCTATCATGACTAAATCATGGAAGAAAGTTTATTTTCTTGGGAATATTATTACAACATATGCTAGAAGATTGTATATATAATACACTTACATATTTATTTTTTTGGTCCATTATATATATATACAGATTTACATACACATGCTGGCAAGGGGTAATCCAGCGCTCTATTCTTTTAATCAGTCCTGGTTGATTCAATAGCAGCCAGTGCCATTCTGGCCCCGTTCTGGCACCCTGTCCTAGGGGAGCAGGCCCAAGGCTGCCTTAACTATCCTGGTTGCACCTGTTCACAGACTGCAGTAAAACATTTTTGTGGTAAGCCAAACTAGCACGAGTCATGGGCTCCTTCCAGTAAAGTGAAGCAGAGTATGATAGCTGTGAAACCAGTCCAAGGATCAGAATGTAACTCAAGAGACCTTGCACCTGGGCAATAAATAAACTTGTTGGGTTATAATGTGTAATTCAGCCTGGAAGAAACTAGGTCTTCCAGGGGTGATAACCTCTGACTTAGTAAGGTGACCCAATTGAGGTGATACTGTGTACTGCACCAATGTTCTAAATGTATCTTGTTTTATATTTACACTGGGTACGTGATATATGGGATCTTTTACTTCTAACTCTACCTTCCATCTTACTTGCCATGGCTCTGCTGAGACTTTTTCCTGATGGGGGCTGGGGTATTTTTGGGTTACAAGACTAAGGAGCTAATAAGCTACACAGTATTTCCCATATAATTTGCTATTTATGAGATAATACACCATGTACACTGTGTGTGTTAGATTTCATTCTTGCGGTATTTGTCTACCTGTAAACTTTCAATGGATCACAGAGCAAATTCATTAGCAGAACATAAGTAAACCTCTGATTAGGTCAACACTGTCTTAACTTGAGTGATCCTAATAGACGGACTGGGAAATGAAAGTTTAAATAGTGTTTATGTGCATTTACCCATTGTTATTGGCTGCAACATATGAAGTTTTCCAACCCATTTCTCGACATACTGAATCTTAATTTATCTAGTGGAAGAACCAATGTGCTTATGTACTGCTGATCCTGTTCTTCTGAGCAGAAAATAGTGTTGCATAACGACAGCAAAATGAGTCCATCAGGGCTCATTATGTTACAAGCATAATAAAAAAAGAAACTTATTTATATTAATAAAGATACATGTTCCAAATACCTTCAATATTTTAGAAGTGGACATTTTATATCTGTAAATTTGAGTGTCAAATTATAGGCTTATGCATTACACTGGTCTACAAAATTGTACTTATTTAATGTTAAATTGATGTTTATTGTAGTATTTTTTGCGCTGACTTCAAATCTGTTTGCCAAATTTACGTGGAGGGCTGGGTTTATGAGTACCATGCATTTAAAAATAATTTATATTTGAATTTTCATTTAATATTCACAATATAGTACATAGGCAATTAACTCAAGTAAAATGAACTTTTAGAGCCATTTCAGCTGTACTTAGCTTAAGAAACATGCATTTTTAGTGTCCAGCAGTAATCTGCAAGCATATTTGGATTCCATTTTCCTTGATAATGGATTTTCATTATTGATATATCCTGGTAGAATCGTTCACCATGTTCTTCACATCTCCAAGATTTTCTGCTAAAAAGTCCAAATGCGAACCCAAAACAAAAATATTTTCAAAGACAAATTGCATCCCAGGGCACTGTAATTTTACAGTTCACTAACCAGTGCTTTGTAGTTCTCTTCTTGTAATCTTCTTGTTTCCCAGCAATTTTTTCACAACTTTTTGGAATGATCCCCATGCAGCTGCTTCAGACTCGTTCAAGCTTCTCTCAAAATCTTTATCCTTCATGAGCTCTTGTATTTGTGGTCCAACAAATATCCCCTCTTTGATATCTGCTTCACTTATTATAGGAAACTCTGTATCACCAATATCCTCTGAATCTAAGCTCCATGCATCTGGTGGCACTGGAGTTGGTAGCTCTGCACTGTGAGGAACAGGCCTAAAGGCTGAAGGAATATCAGGATATTTAACCAAATTTTTAAACTTGCCTTTCTTCCACTGATTTTTGTGATACAAAAATAACAGTCTGTGGAATTGTTCTTCTGTTCTCTATATACCATGGGAACTGCAAATGGCATGTGATGAGATTTACCATTCAGCCAACTATAAAGCAAAATTACACATGAAGCACAACAGATAAGAGGCACCCAAGATTTCTCTTGATCTCCAATTTTACACCCAAAGTAGAGCTCATACGATTTGCTTAACAAAGGAGTAATGTTTCTTCTTTGTGACTTGAAAGTTAATTCAACACATATGTAACAACTATTTATACAACTATGAGGCATTTTGTGGAAATATGCGCACCGTATACTTATAAACTGAAAATAGAGACTCATACAGTCAGTGTTGGACTGGGACATGAAGGGCCCACCGGGGAAACCAATGACTGGGGCCCACCTAATACCATATAGTGCTGCAAAGGGGGTGCTGGTGCACTCAAGACAGGAGGTTATCATTTTAGACAAATACACAGGCATAACTGTGTGCACTATTGTTGGTTACATGCAGTTCTGCCTTCACGCGCAGTATAGTCTGAAGCAGGACATACCTCCAAACTGTCCTTGTAGTTGGACCAAATCCTGAATAAACAAGACAGCCACAAAAATTTGGGACCGCCCCACCAGATTCAGGACAGTTGGCAGACTGTCCTGCTCTCTCCTACCTGTTCTTGTCATTTCACCACCTGTGGCTGCTGGTGTCTTAGATCAGTTTCTGCTTGTCTGGATCCTTGGAATGTTGGGGGCCCTATTGAAAAAAAATATGGGTACATGAAATTCAGAAAACTCCAACCATCCTTATAATTAAATCAACAGCACCCACATTTAATAATTAGGCCTCTATCCAGCCCCAAAATTAAATTAATAGTATTCCCATTTAATAAATAAACTTATTTCTCTCCCTCCAAACAGCCCCAGCAATAAATTAACAGCATTTACGTTCAATGTAACCATTTTCCACGACCATCCCCAGCATTAAATAATTCATATTCCCATTTAATATCCCTCCTAACCAAACTGAGCCCCAAATTCAATTAATAGCAGCAAACCACCCCAGCATTAAATTAAAGGTCCTGTCACCCCATCTTAGTGTCACTCACACAGTATAGCAGGCCCCCCTCCCCTATCACTCACACAAATAGCAGGACCCCCCTTCCCTGTCATTAGCACAAATAGCAGGTCCCCCTCTTCCCTGTCACTAGCAGAAATAGCAGGGCCCCCTCTTCCCTGTCACTAGCACAAATAGCAGGGTCCCCTCCCCTGTTACACACAAATAGCAGGGCCCCCCCTCCCCTGTCAATCACACAAATAGCAGGACCCCTCTTCCCTGTCACTAACACAAATAGCAGGGCCTCCCTTCCCTGTCACTAGCAGAAATAGCAGGGCCCCCTCTTCCCTGTCACTAGCACAAATAGCAGGGTCCCCTCCCCTGTTACACACAAATAGCAGGGCCCCCCCTCCCCTGTCAATCACACAAATAGCAGGACCCCTCTTCCCTGTCACTAACACAAATAGCAGGGCCTCCCTTCCCTGTCACTAGCACAAATAGCAGGGCACCCCCCTTGTCAATCACATACATAGCAGGCCCCCTTCCCTGTCACTCACACAAATAGCAGCCCCCCTCCCCTGTCACTCACACAAATAGCAGGCCCCCCCTCCCCTGTCACTCACAAATAGCAGCCCCCTCTCCCCTGTCACTGTCACAAATAGCAGACCCCCACTTTCATTCACACTTACCTTATTGCTGGAGCCTCCTCTCTGCGTCGCTCCATGCTCCCTGTGCAATCAAAAGCGAAACAGGAAGTAGCGTGCTTTCCACAGTGGAACACACGCTACTTCCTGTTTCCTGTTTAGCAAAAGTGGCTGGTCCCTGAGGAGGGATCAGCCACCCACTGCCACACTGACCCCCACTTTTCCCTATGCGGCACCTGGCACCTGGTCCCCGGCCCCCACTGCCACCAATTAGTCAAGGCCAGAGGAATCATTTTGTTAGACCCGCCCAACCACAGAAGACGGCGGAGCTATCTGTCATCAGGGCCTACCGGTGGATACCCCGGACCCCCTGCCGGCCCAGTCTGATGCTGCATATAGTTTCAAAAGAGTGACTCATACAATTTCATCATACACGCAACAGATTTATCTACTTTATTTTCTGCTTATACATAAATAAATGATAGTGAATGCCTAATGCATTTAACATGATTGTTTGCTCATTTTGAAAGTCATGAAACAAAAATAAATCATTTTAAAAATAACAATACTTATACTCTATTTGTTTTGAGCAAAATGTATAATTTTTAAAAACAAATATATCTGTTTAAAAAAAATGGAACCCTTTGGACAACTTCTGACCTCATTTTTGGAATCAGCACCAGAAAATGCAAAAAAAATATCAGTCAAAATGATCCATTTAACAAAGCCATTGTTGACCAGTGTTATTTTTGCTTCATTGCTATTCTTGAAATTCTTCTCTCCCTCTTTATGGGGTTACCTTACGCCCCCCAGTATGAAGCATGCCTGCCTTTTCAGGGAACCTCACTGTCCTCTGACAACTAGACTCTTACTCAGGTGCCTCAGGATTTCTGACTCTGCACTTGCTGGCATTTAAAGAAAAAGGTTCCCTCTTTTTTGCTATTTTTGAGATTCTTCTCTCCCTCTTTATGGCCTACCTTACGCCCCCCCGGTATGAACTATGCCTGCAGTACATTGTCCTCTCTCCTTCCCCAACACTGATTAATCTCCTCCTTATTATACGTCTCAGGCACCTCTTTCTCACCAGTGACTGCAAGAGTTTCAACTCTTGTAGTGGCCCAAGTGTCAACTTTTCATAGACGAAACCTAACGACGGGTCCGGCACATACTCCACAATGTTCCCTTGCTCTAGACATGTTGGGGAATGCAGTCTAATGCAGTGGCTGGCATAACTTTCATCACAGCAACACAAGGGGGCTACACTTTTATATATGTTTTTATACATTTGTATACATTTTTTTTATGAACTAGTAAACATTATTTTAATAATTATATGAACTTATCATTAAGATTTCACCACTTCTTTATTTGTATAAATGGGTCTAATTTTCCAACTCGCAAATGCCAAGTAGCATGGACACAAACTATTTAATTTCAGTTTTTGCAACTACCCCTGTAAAAGTGTTTCACATATCTTTTTGTTGGTTTGGTGAGTCTGAAAATGTGCATCGAGGGAAGAGTAATGTTCACTGTTCTACCACCTTAACACCACCCATTCAATTATTCAACATTTACATTTTTGAGGACATGTACCTGAGAGGTACAAAAGGCCTCTTGGTGAATGTATAGATTTTATGGGGCATATTCAATTGTTGGCGTTTCCCGCGGCGTTAAAGATATTACCGTTATTTCGGTAATTCCAAGCTGGATTTCAGCTCGCAGCTCAGGGAGCTGCGAGCTGAAGTCCAGCGTTAAAGGTACCGTAATAACAGTAATTACGCACACTATTACCATAATGACTGTAATAGTGCGCACGCCGCGTTACTTTTCCATGTAACGCCAACAATTGAATATGCCCCAGAAGACATATAAAAAAAGAAAATGGCCTTTTGCAAGGAATGACATAGATATTTGGTATTATTACCTCTCAGGTCAGGAAAAGTTAAATGAAGACCATTACAAATCGACACAAAAGTATAGTATATTAATACACCATACATTTTAAAGACTCTTTTTGTTTCTTTTTTATACTGCTTTTTTCTTGAATTTCTATATACTTAGATTGCATTCCACCTTTATCTCTGTGTATAACAACACCATGCTGGCAACCTTTTTTTTTTTTTAATTAACACGATTAGTGGATATAATTGTACATCAGTGAAGCAACAGGCTAAGCTAATTTAGAACAATGTTGACTTATTAATTTGTACATGGTGATGTGCCAGTGAATGTTTGATATAAAAACAATGCAATTAACGCACAATAAAGAAATTGTGGCAGAAACGTAACCACCTTTCCATTGTAAGAACATCACATTAGCAACCTGCCAAATATATTTTGTGATGCATGCCATCAAATTCTAAGTAGCGATAAGATAATAATCTCAATAAAAGAAAGAATCATGATGATCTCTGTGAAGATTCAGCGCTTATGTGACTTATGCATTATTGTTTGATGTATTGTCAAATTGCTAGTTTTCCAGTCAATAGGATCTTAACTTACATTAATTTTTAAATTAATTTACATTCTACTTTGTGGTTTTTCAATTACAAGCCAGTATTTTGCAAAAACATAGCCTCTGTAAATATATATAAAAAATACACATTATTATACACAGAAACACCTATGCATGTCACTAATGGAAAAAAAAGCCCTGAAAATAAATTGACTCCTCCCATTCTCATGGCATCATTAATTTTGGTTTTTGTGAATGTGAAGGGAATACATAGCAGAATAATTTAAAATCAAACTAGTGCAAAGCATACATACCCAGTTATTAAGATCAATTTAATGAAGACCTCCACTTAAGAAGTATTATTTTTTAAGGTACTTATTGTATCAGTATTAACTACTACTTTTTTTTTGGCTGCGCCATACTTAATTTCATTAAGGTATGGTTCATATGCCTGTTAACAAATTCTTCCAGCTGAGCTAAGAGAACTCTTAACAAGTAGGATACTTTCACCCACTCTTTGGCTCAATTGATACTTCAAGTAAGTCTTAAGTATGCTGGTGTTCAAGGTAAGAAATAATGACAGCAGTAATAACTATGAGTATGTACACATATCATGTCAGTTCAGGCCTACACATAAGCTTACTAGAGACTGCCTGCGTTTGTTTAGGGTAGAAAGAGTCCAAGGAAAATAGTTATACTCCTTTTTTTCTATGAAGATTTTGAAGGATTGGAAATATTAAGAGTGATGGAATTGAAATGCAAATTTAAAATATGGGGACATGATATTTAGTGAAAAGCAGTAAATTGTTTATACAAATGCGTGCTGTATGTATTTAACGGTAAGGTTGTACACTCATATGACTGGCAGTGGATGGAAAGTGGCTTTGATGGTTAGGGATAGCATTTAAAAAGTTATTCTGAACAACTGAGGAACTTGTATTGGCTGTGAAATGTAGTAAAAGTAGGAGCATTTTAGAAGACAGAAGTAAACTGAGAAGCAAAGACAACATCAAAATAGATTGGACCGATAATAATCTAGGAATATCAACAGCAAAATAAAGGATAAATAAAGGTTAGGAGTGTTTAACATATACCAGTGGAGTGAAGGGTGTACGGAAGTAAGCACGGTCAATTAAGTCATGTGTTGCAAAGGGCAACATGGAGAGGTTTGTAGACATTCTTGTTTGTTCCTTTTAATCAGAAGTTATGGACCTAGAAAATCTGATTCAGGGTACCAAAACAGGGATCAGATATTTTCTCACTTTTTCTTAAAGGGGTTTGTATAGTCCTCTTGTGTTACCACCTGATCACTGCTTTAAATAAAGACTAGCCTGGGAAAGAGATTGTTCTGGGCCAGAGAGAGTGCCAAGTGGTCAGTTGTGAGCCATTACAACCAATTTTTGTTTTGTCCAACTCACACCATATGCTGCCCTCTCTGACTTGGAAAGTTAGCATCCACTCTCTAACCTGCAGAGTCAAACACCATTTTCAAACTTCTTCAAATCTTAGCGCTGCAAATATAATGTCCCACTACTAGTGTATTTCATAAGTAATGACAAAAAAGTTACACAAATACTTAAATTTATCTGTAGTTTTTAAATTGCTCAGGTACACACACATCCCCATACATCACCTGTCTTAAGCTACCTTGATGCCATTTACACTTGGAATAAAACTTAGCTAACAATTCCAGAGATATGTATCATGAACAGCCTAAGAAATTAGTTTGGGATAAAGTGTATTTTCCCTATGTGTATTTATTTTTTTATCTTGGGATACATGATTCCTTTCCTTCTCTGTAGTTCAGCAGCTTCATATCAATAATCAATATTTCAAAATATTCATATTGCATTAGGAGTAATTATAGCAAAACCTGATTTACTTGTTTGACTTTAAAAGCACATTTACTTCCATCCCCGTGCCCTATGTTTTTTGAGATTTAGATTTGCATGATTCCCATATGCCATGGAGTGATATTATTACTTAAAAATGTGATTCTTCCCATTTGTCAGACCAACATACTGATTTATATTTACAGTTCAGAAAGCTTTCAAATTAAAGATAATATTGTGTAGAACATTCTCCATTTTGTTTGAGGCTGCCAAGCAACCATGATATTTTTTCATCCTACGCTAAACTCATTATCTAACTATAGTGAAAATGAATATTATTTGAAAATTTGCTATATTATTACAAACAAGTAGGAACAAACTAACATCATCATATTTACCTATTTAGCAAATGGCATATAAAAATTGTTCAAGCTGCTGCTGTCGTGTGAGGAAATAATGTATTGTGGAACACAAATTGAAGAAAGCACAGATACGTAGCAAAAGTAGAAAAGCTTATTAAACATAAATAGATAAACGGACTAGTTTTGAATATATTTCATGTTGCCTTATAAACGTACTGTAGGGAGAAACTTGTGCAAAGCGTTTCTTCCCAGCACAAAAAAAAGTATATAAGTGTATAATTAAGTGTATAATTACTTGATGACCGTAATGTTGAGCTTGCCAATGAGCAGGTACTCCTCATTTTTACTAAACCATTCACGTGTGGAACAGTATTATTTCTTATTTTTATTTTGTAAGATTCACAAAATGGACCCAAGTGAAAGACAAATGTCCTAGAAAGATCCGCCAAGAGCCGCATGTGTAGAATCCTCAACTGTAAACACCAAGTAAGGTCTGAGAGTCCTCCTATGGAGGAAAATTTAGGAGTTTTTCTATTCAGGCAAGAAAATATTTTTCCACCGTTGTACAATACCAAATTTTTACTATACGCTCGCTGCATGTAGGGGGTAATCAGTTTTCTTTCCAGGGCAAGCTACCAAGCAATTAGCAGCATTAAGAATTTGAGTAGCCATCCAAACCCTCGATTGGCAGCCCTAAGAGGAGTGACCATGGATTTTGAGAGATGGATGTTGAGGTAGCATTGGATATAAGGATGTCAATATTATCCCAGAACCTGGCAATCTTAAGACATACCCACCAAATGTGGGGTAAAGAACCTAATCCACCACAACTTCTCCACCAGTAAGGAGAAGCGGAGCCAACCAAACATCCAGTGGGGCAGAGTGGGTACAAAGTGCCACCTGTAATAAAGTTTATATGCATATTCCTTAATAAGGTTGGAGATCAAGGTTTTTGATACACTTTTCCTAATTGTTGACCAAGAGTCCTCATCTGGTGGTCTGCCCAAACAATATTTCCAATAAATTTCATGCTTAGGGGCAGAAGTTTGTTTGGCATTTATTAATAGATTATACCACTCATTCTCTTTCTTGATGACAAAGTGCCTCCGACCAAGTCTTCTCTGCTACACTCTGTGGGTGCTTGTCCTACTAGGGGACAACTTGGGTGACCACCTTGAATCCACACAGACCTTTCAGAGATAACACAACACAGCATATAAATAAAAACCACCATGGTGTGTTTATTAAAGGGGAAAGGTAATGGGAAATTAGATTTACATTTATAATATAAAGAATATAAACAGTTTGAAATATACAGAAGGCAATATAAAATGTACTATGCAATAAAGCAAATAGTCACAAAAGCAATGCAAATCAAAGACGCCTATTTCAGCGATTTATTAATCACGTTACTAACCATGAAATATTCCGATTTTATGCCTATAGCAAAAGATCTTCACTTGGCTGACCTAGGTCCCTTGTAAAATGTGTCTCTCACTCAGGAAACTCTCAGCACTTGTATGCAGACTCTGACTACGCTCTCCAGTCCTCTTCTCTGTCTGGAGTAGAGATGGGCGGGCTTGGTTACTCGAGAACTGAACCTACCCGAACTTTGCCTATCCGAGAACCGAGCCGAGCAGGCTCGGTACTCTCCCGCCCATTCGGAATCGAAATCGAGACAAAACGTCATTGTAACGTATTCGTTTTTCTGAGCTCGGTTCTCGCGAGACTTAAAAAGCATAAATACCAGCCTCCACAGCAATCCATCGCCATTTGTCATAGGGACAGAGCAGGGTGTAGTCACAGGCTGAGTAGAGCAGGGACAGAGAATATACCTTATTCTTCATCCAATTCTGATTCCAATTCTGATAACAATTCTGATTACAATTCTGATTACAATTGATAGAGAAGAGAAGAGAGGAGGACAGAGGAGTCTTTTTTTTTTTTAATATTTGGCACTACAAGTGCTTTGGGGTGTCCCATATCCCCCAGTGTAAAACAACAATGTTTCTGGTGCTGAAAGTCTTATCTAACAGCAACTGGTTAATTTTTTTGCACTCCAAGTGCTTTTGGGGTGTCCCCCATTCTTTTGCCTTAATACTTATGGCTGTGAAAAGTCCTATTTGTCAGCAGTCTAAAAAAATATTTTTTAGCACTCCCAAGTGCTTTTGGGGTGTCACCCATTCTTTTGCATTAATATTTCTGGCTGTTAAAAGTCCTGTTTGTCAGCAGTCTAAAAAAATAATATTTAGCACTCCCAAGTGCTTCTGGGGTGTCCCCAATTCTTTTGCATAAATTTTTCTACCTGTCAAAAAAGTCCTATTTGGCAGCAGTATCTAAAACAATTTGTAGCACTAAAAGTGCTTTGGGCTCAGAATGGATTCAAAGCAGTACACATATGAGCAGAATCAGCAACCAGGTTCTGTCAACAGTCCTGATGGTAGTGTTCCCAGTACGTCATCCAGGAAAGGCGATGTCAAAGTACACCGTCTTTTTAAATCAGGCAAAAAAACACACACCAAAAAAAAATATACTGTGTTGAAGCGAAAAAGAAGTGTAACTGAGGAAAAGTTAACTGCCGATCAAAAAAAAAATTGCCAACATGCCATTCTACACACGCAGTGGCAAAGAGAGAATGAGGCCTTCGCCTTTCTCTATTAGTGGCAGATCCAAAAATGTTACCGAGCCTACAAGTGGTGCACAACTACTGTTATGCGTCAAAGCCGAGCTGCAAGATAACAGTAAGGTATTAGAGGATAATGTTTGCTCTGAATCAGAAATGACACCAATCCCTGTGGAGAGTCCATTCAACAGTGGGATGTCTAATCGTGAGCTTTCTGTTAGTGTACCCATAAAGAAGGGTCCTTTAAGCAGTTCTGCTGATGTGTGCCTGAACAGCCTGAGTGTAGCCGGTGATACACCAAGCGAGGATGACACTTTGTCTTTAGAAGAGGATGTGGGGGAAATTTGGGTATCCGACGATGAGGAGGTTGATTGTGTAAGTCCTGCAGCAGTGTGGCACCAGTGGCAGCAGTTCTGGCACATGAGGTTCTGGCACCAACATGCACTTTCCAAACACAAGCAGGGATGACGCAGGGGGCAGAGCACAACAGTTTAACATCTGGGCTGGTTTGAAAGATTTTTTTTAAAAATGTGTGACCTTGACCATAACTCCAACCAATCCTACTATTAACATGCAAAGGATGGTGGAGGGCCTATCAGGGATTAAACTGTATTTTAACTAATTTTCACTCATATGGTTTGGGTGTAATATATACCCAAAGACGAGTGCTCAATTGCTAAGAGTCATTGATGAAGATGAAGACAAGTAGGCTTGTCTATAGAATTTGCAAGACCAAGTAATTTGAATTCCAAAAGTGGTGCACAACTACTGTTACGTGTGAAAGCCGAGCTGCAAGAAAACACTAAGGCCAATCCCTGTGGAGAGTCCATCCAACAGTGGTATGTCTAATTGTGAGCATTCTGTTAGTGTACTCATAATGAAGAGCCCTTTCAGCAGTTCTGCTGATGTGTGCCTGAACAGCCCGAGTGTAGCCGGTGATACACAAATTGAGGATGCCACTTTGGAATTAGAAGAGGATGAGGGGGAGATTTGTGTAGGCGACGAGGGCGCTAATGATGATGTTGATGATTATGATGCAGACAGATACCAAACTGCCTTTGTCCATTTATTTTAATATTCTAATTCTACAGTCTATGCAGGCTGCTTTCTTTCTATTCAACTACAAGTGGAGGTCGGGGGGGGGGGGTCATAGACAGCCACCAAACTACCTTGGTCCATTTATTTTTTATATTGTTCTGTCTATCCAGGCTGCTTTTTTTCTATTCAACTACAAGTGGAGGGCGGTGGGGTCATAGACAGCCACCAAACTACCTTGGTCCATTTGATTTCACAATAAATTAACTTTATTGTCTTGTGCACTCGATCACAAAGCAACAGTTACATGTTGGTGTGCAAAGAGGCTTCATGAAATTAGTTAAGATGATATCAATAGTTATGTTGAGTTCTAAACTAATCTCACCATATGAATAGGCCTTGATGGTAGTTAACATTAATAGCAAAGATTGGTGTAGACATCAGCTACCTGTTTCAGACAATTATATATTAAACATACATTGCCTGTTCCCATGTCCTCAGCAAAATGAGTGAAGAATGGTTTGTTATAATATTTGGGTAGAATGAAATCATTACAATAATCACATAATCCCTTTGCCATAATTTTGGAGAGGAAATTATGAGTTTCAAGAGAAAGTAACATCAGATTTAAATATTCAAATAGCACCGTTTGTTTGGTTTACTAGAAAAGTATTATTTAGTGTTAAAGCTGCACTACTGCCTAGTGAAAGGTGAGGAAGAGTGTAAGCATGAGCACCACACGCCATAATCTTTTGATTGGTTTTCCACTCACACACACTCTCTTGCTGTATGAAAAACAACTGCACAGAGCAGCCAATGGGGCTTTAGATAGGTGGTAGTGCGACTTTAAGTTAAAAAACAAACAAACAAAACCTGCAAATCAAATCTAAGTTGGTTTGCTCAGCTCAAGTTATATGAACCAATGCTATGCATCAACAACATTTCAATGAAATAATTCAGCCTAATAAATCCTTTTTGCAATATAACTCAACCTCCTGCTTTATTCCATTTCACAGATTCTCTATAATCAAATTTAAGTTTGGCATCAGTAGCCTTATTAATTTGCAGTGTTAGTTAGAGAACATGATACATCAGTTAATTGCTTTTCATGCTGGAACCCATGGCTGTACACTCATGGTAAATAAGGAGGATAAATAAAGACCGTTCTATCAGTTGTTCTTAAAGAAGTCTAGGATAAAGGTTTCAGCTTCATGTGAACAAAGCCAGTCAGTTTTTTGTGTTTGCACCTTCATTAATATTCTGTGCTTCACATCATCTGACTCACTCTTGATAATCTATCAGAACACCTGTTTTCTTTACAATGGCCACAAGGCAGCTCAAAACACTGTGGTATTTAGCATTTAATAATAAGCGCAAGATATACAATTTTGACACTTCAAATTTTCTTTACAAATGTGAAAGGGAAAAAACTTATTTGAATATATTTTAGATACTTGAACATTTACATGCTGCACCTTCTGAGTTGAATTTCTCAGATTCTTGTTGAGTCCTAGAGGACAAAAATCAATAGTTTTGGTGGCCAAGGTCAGATGATAGACTACTTCAAGGTGCCATATAGAATACATTACATGTAATATATGTTTGCTTTGGTAAAATATAATATCAGCATGTTTTAAATTCAGAACTGAATTTTTAAAGTAAATTCTCTGTGATATATTTGACCCATTTAGAGATTACTTCATATTATAGTTATGACATCTGTAATTTGTTTACATTGTTTACTTATATAATAAAGTGCCTGACTCAGAATAGAATAGCTCATTTGCATATATAACCATAAGGACCAATAGCAAAGGCATCTTGTACTATCTATAAATACTCAGTTCTTTGTGCACTACGTAAAATGTACTTAACAATAGGGAGTACAAAATTCTACATTTACAGACCGATCACCTAACAATTGCCTGAATATTTTATCATAGACTAAATCTCCTGCACTTTCTAAATATAAATATTTATATACATATGCAATTTATAAAAATCTAACTACCTGATTTTTCACCTGCCTCAGCGCTTGAAGTGAAAATTGATATACCAAGGTTATTTTTCCTATAGCCATGTCTATGATTTTAATTATTTATTAGGGATTTTTAATCAAATTACCAGTGTGAGCAATTACTACAAGTGTGGGCTCCCTTCATCTTCATGAAAAAATCTTTTAGTCCAGCTACCAAGTTTGAGTACAGGTTATTATCCACATTTATTTATATTGCGCCAGCAAATTCCTTAGCTTTAAAATTGGGGACAAACACTGTAATAAAACAATGCTGAGTAATTCAGACAGACAGAGAGGTAAAAGGGCCGTGCTCACAAGCTTACAGTCCCTGGGACAAGGGGAGTTTGATACATGTTGTTAAGTGCTACATATTGCATATTGATCCATCCAGAATGCAAAGGTAAAAAATGCTTAATGGGCTATATTAACCAGTCATACATCAATGTTGGTCTGACGGTTTTTGTCTTGTGTGAACTGTGTAAATGGTGGTAATAGAGTAACTTTGTAAGGTTAAGAAGGTGGTTGAGGAATATTATAGGCTTGCCTGAAGAGGTGGGTTTTCAGAGAACACTTTAGACTAGAGGAAAGTCTTGTGGTACGAGGAAAGGAATTCCACAAAGTGGGTACAGCCTGAAAGAAGTTCTGTAACCAAGAATTGCAGCATGTAATGAAAGTGGATGAGAGATGCAGATCTTGTGCATAATGGAGGTGCCGAGTTGGGAGATATTTTGAGACAAGTGATGAGATTTATGTTGGTGCAGTTTTTTGTTGATGGTCTTGTATGTTATTAGAAGTATTCTATATTGGATTTGGTGAAAAACAGGCAACCAATGTAGAGACTGACAGTGTGGCTCAGCAGAGAAAGAATTATTTTAAGGAAAATCAATTTAGCCTCTGCCTGCAAAATAGATTATAGGTGTGAGAGTCTGATTCAGGGAAGACCAGTAAGGAGAGAATTGTAATAGCCAATGCAGGAGATGATGAGTGCATGAATTAAAGTTTTTGCAGTGTCCTGTGTGATAAATGTGTGTATTCTGGAAATGTTTTTTTTAGGTGTATGAAACATGATTTAGATATGGAGTCGATGTGGGAACAAAGGATAGTTCTGAATCAAGGATCACACCTAGACAGAAAGTTTGCAGAGAGGGAATTATGGTCATGTTGTCAACAGAAATAGAAATGTCAGGTAGGTATGTTATGTTGATCGGTCGGAATTTTATTAAATCTGATTTTGAAAGACTGAGTTTGAGTTGGGGAGAGAAGACCCAAGGTGAAATGGCAGAAAGACAGTCAGTAATGCGGAACAGCAAAGATGGTGAAGGATCAGGGGAGGATAAATGAATTTGGGAATCACCCACA
This sequence comes from Mixophyes fleayi, assembly GCF_038048845.1. NCBI lineage: Eukaryota > Metazoa > Chordata > Amphibia > Anura > Limnodynastidae > Mixophyes > Mixophyes fleayi. Next base: position 288,887,841 of record NC_134405.1, on the reverse strand, counting down.
TAGAGATAATACTGAAAATTTAAGGAGCGTATTAGTTTTCCAAGAGAAGTGGCATAGATGGAGATCAGTGGAGGACCTAGTACTGAGCCTTAAAAAACACAAAAAATTATGGCGCAGAAAGGATAGAGCAAGCCAAGTTTGATAACAAATACAAAATGGTCTATAGAAGTAGGTTAAGGCTGCTGTTACTACAGAGGCTGCCAAAAATCATCTCAATAATAAAAACACAAAACACATTTTTTAACATCGCTCTAACCCTAATAGTAAAAACTAATAAACAAAACACAACTGGCAGAAAAATAGAACATAAGCTGCAAACGATATAAATAGTAAAAAATGTTTTCACAATACATAAGCAAAAACTAATCAATAAGAATCACCACATAATTAAAAATACCACTTATAAAGCAGAAGATAAGAAGTCGTCCCCGCAACATATCCTATAATAGGGTTCAATTTCTCATAGAAGTGATACAGTTGTTTAAATAAAGGAGAATTCCAATTAGATAATTAATTTTAGCTTCTGATATTCAGTCTTCAGGACACTAAAATATTATTTTATGATGTCCTGTGCATAGAAGTAACGTTCTTCTCACTGAAGCATCAATATAGTCAATAATTGAATAGATATTCAGAAAATAGCATTCACAAATAACTTAGTAGTGTTAACTACTTTCCAGTTCCCCATACCATGGGTTGATAGTGCAAAGTTCAAAGATTGGTTGTAGTTCAGTCCTCTCATCAGCGGTACCGGTATCAGGTGGCCACACATAAAGCTGTTTCTGCTCCGCTTTCAGCTGTGCCCACTTCAATTACCTAGCGGAAACTCCTGTCACAGAACCTTGCTTTACTGCAAATAAGTAAAGTAAATGATTTTCAATGGTCGGTGACAGCTTACTTCTAAATCTCCTGCAGACAATTGCTGATGCATTTTGCTCTGAACTTTTCAAAGCAAATACTGAGCCTTGTGGTACTCAAACTGATAGGGGAAGCAGAGCAGAGGTGGAACCAGAGAAATTAGCACTGAAAGAACCAGGACAGTGTCTGGAAGAACTAGGGATTGTAATGTTTGTATGAAAGAAAGTGGTCAGCAGTGTCAAATGCAGCAGAGAGATCCAGGAAAATTAGAAGAGAGTAATGGCCTTTAAATCATTGACAATCTTAGTAAACGCAGTCTCTGTGGAGTGTTTAAAAAGAAAGCTTGACTGAAGAGCATCCAATAAGTTCTAGCCACCGCTACCATTAGTGAATGCAAAGTACAGAGATCAAAGTAGCCAATAGGAAACCATACTAGTGCTAGACCAGAAAGCCTATACGAAGAGACTGCAATGTGGAACTTCTTCCAAGAGATGGCTTAATGCACAGTTGGAATGAGCAGGGCCTAGGGTGTGCAAGATACAAAGGGCATCAGGATTTTTTGCTCATCTGTGTGTCTGATTCCCAACCATGCAGTTACAGTATGGCAGATGTGCTCTGTGCTTTCATCTTCGTACTACTGGTCTGTTGCATATTATGGTAAAAATACCATTTGTCATGATTGTTGGACAGAAGGAAAGAGAAAATGGTACTACATACAATCAAATGATTCACGGGTTCGCTGTCTTTCTCTTCCAACCACTTCTCTGACCTTACACAGTAGAAGAGGCAGGTAGAGGAGTCCCTCTGTGACCTCATCAGTGACTTGGAGATGCATCATCATGTGATCAGATGCAGGAAGGGACTCCTTTAGCAGACATTTGTACTATGTAAGATAAAAAGGGGCACATTTATTAATACATTTTTAACACAATCCCTTTCAATCCTTTATTGCAAATATAAGGATTGAAAGATTGTGTGTATTTATTAAAAAACTTCAACAGGAAAAGCAGTGTCGAAAAGTTGCTGTTCCTGCGAAGACCCGTCTCCTATCCTTCCTATGGTTACTATCGCAAAGTGACCACCTTTGTGATAGTGACCAGAGAGGAGAGCAGGAAGATCCAAAGATCCCACTACCGTAATGCTCTCTTCATAGAAGCAGAACTGAAGAATTACACCTACGGTAATGTTAGCCTGAGCTGTATGTGCCTGAGCTGGTGTACATTACTGTATGTGTAATTGTATTTTCATTATTTGTTAAATTGCGGTAAATAGCAGTCCCTATACACATTTATGGGGCTGCTCTGGATTCCGAAGCAAAATGCAAAACAGCATTTTGCTGTTTTCAAGGGACTGACGCACATTTAAGTAATGTGCAGATTTATGAACCGTGCATTGCCGCAGAGATCTACAATATCTGCTGCTTTGTATTTTGCTTCGGAATACAGAGCAGTCCCCATAAATGTGTATATGGACTGCTATTTACAGCAATTTAACAAATAATGAAAATAATAAATAGGCCCCAATAAGCAAAGGGGGGTGACGTGGTATGGTGTGGGGATGAAACTTCCCTTTACAAGGCAGCACCGCTTTAAATTTAAACGCTGAAGACGCCGAACTCGCGGGTGTTGAAGAACCCGGAGCTTAATACATTTACTCCCTGAAGTTAGTTAGCGCATTACTGCCATGGTGCCTCGGGAGCTGCTCCATGCAGCAGTTTTTTCATGGTTAGTGCTTCAGCCCCAGCCGAAAACATGTGACTCTGCTAAGGAGGAGGGTGTTACAGCAGGGAGATTGTGATAACCAAAATCAGAAGCAGGAGAATGGTCAGAAAGCCGTGTCAGAACCAGGAAATCACTCTAAGCCAGAATCAGGAGCCAAAGGAGAAGTCTATAACAAGCCGGGGTCAGAATCCAAATGAATCCAAATGAGCATACAGGAAACAGGAACAAATGCTGGAGCAAGACAAAAGACCAAATTTTCTGGCACCCTTATGATTACAGAGTGATCTTTAAATAGAGGGAAGTACTCTTTGATTGGTGCTGCGGTTTTCAGCGGTAAAAACTAAACTAACCACTAAGTAGGGAAAGAGCGTCTCATGTCGCTATGCTACGGCATGCTTGCGAATCAGTACTGGAAAATGTCCCCTTGCTATGCAACGGGACGCGAGCATCGCAAGGGGGCAGGCGTCCATCTAAAAGTAGAAGCAGGACGGCGCCTGACATGTATACAGTATTGCCTGTGCATTTGTCTAAAATGATAACTATTTTACATCATAGGGGTCCCTCTGTCTTAAGTACCCCGGCCCCAAGAACCTTAATTCAGCTATGGTCAGCAGGAGAGAGCTGATAGCTGCTCCCAGTCCACGGACAGGACACAGCCTACAGAGCAAGCCAGGGAGCTCTAAGGCTCATGAGATTTTTTAATCTCATGAGACTAAGAGCTTCCCTGCTCACTCTACAGGAAGTTCCCACCCTGGTGGATGTCAGAAGAACCAGAAGCATAGATAAGGACAGTGGGTTGGGGGTGCCATAATGTGCCTGGGGATGTGGCGTTAAGTAGGTGAGGAGGGTGCGATAAAGGTAATGTCTTATAATGTATGTATCAACGACCCATGTTGACCACGCCCCCAACACAATGTGGTCATGCCCATGTTGGAACCGCTGTTATGCAGTAGGACACAATTTTGTTTCCTACTCATCAACAGAGGTGGACTTGTGTGCTTTAAATGCCAAGGCTGATTTTTAGTCCCTGTCCAGCCCTGCAGAGGTAGTCCTGATTAAGTTGCTAATGGAGGATGGGCCTCCTAGGTATGTGACTCCCACATTTTTGCTAGATTTGGGGTGTGTGGTATAATTTAAAATTTGCTTTTGAGTGGATTACATATTCAATTTTACTAATAGAACTTCCGATATATTATATTGCCACAAAAACAAATTAGCTCCATTTTCCTGACAATTTACATTAACTTTGCGCTCAAGATGCTAATATTTTATACTAAGGCTTTATTTATAGAATGTTTACACTATATTTAAATCAAGTCTCCTGAATGCGCAAGCTGTTTTGTAGAGGTGGGGAGTTACAGTGAAACAATTTTCAAATTATACTTTACCCAGTCCCCACAATGTGCCTGATGCTGGGTTGGATGCATAGTGGGCTTAATAAATAAAAGCCTATTTATGCCCATATGCTGTGTCATAGCCATCTCAAGATGCTTCCAGCTATGCACCTGTAGCATGTATGCCAGGTTTATATGTGTTCCGTTGCTGATCTGCCTCAGCCACATTTGTGTGAATATGTCCTTGCTGTACTCAGCCTATGTTAGACCGCCCTGCTCCACCTCCCCAGTCATAAAGAGGTGCAAGTGTCCACTATAATTTATATCACAGTTTAGTAAAGTACAGCTAAGCAGGAGGACACCACTGAATTAAATGGGAATAGTTATATGACCCTCTAACCAAGATAGTCCCACCAGGACCAGTGTAAGGCAGGAGCCCCTAGTAGGTTTCCCAGGCCATCCTGCACAAGGGGTGCACAGGATTAGTGGTCTCAGTATTAAGTCTGTCCATCTTTAGGGGCTGGGCAGCAGTAGCATCACAGCTTAGTAAGAATTCTGCTTTACTGGGTTTCTATAGCAAATGTCCATTTCTTGCCATTTCTCCTCCTGAACCCTCCCTCTTTACCGTTTATTGCAGGGATGTCAACTAATAAAATATCTCTGCTTTAACAGACAAAGAGGAGAGTTGAGCAATAGAGATTCATGCTAAGAGAACACAATATCCTCTTTACTAACTTGCCATACAGGGGTTTGCCACTATATCAAAGCAAAGACCTGTTTTCCCCTTCTACTAATGTGCAATACCAGCTGAAAAGAACTTATAACATTCTGCATCATTTCAGTTTAAATTAAGATTTAGTAAGCAGCAGAGACCAGTAAAAGAACTCTGCAAGTACTGTCCTCCACTTGTCTTTCTTTGGACTTCATGGTAAAGGAGTAACACACCTTCTATATCAATAAGGTTCATACATCCCACCTGTTTTGTTTTTAGATCCAGTCTTATAATGTCGACATGCAGCATAAATGTGCTGTTACCAGAAGCTATATATACAATTTGCTTTCATTACTCTAACCGAAGTCTAAGGTTACAGCACTTTTACCATTTTAATTAAACAATACATTCTCTTTTCCTCACCACAAATCAGGACTATTGTTGACTATGCTACAATACATTGTGCTAAATACATAGCTTTGTATATTTAGCACAATTTATCTATTTAAACTGTTTGCATGGATATTTATGAATAAAACGGTATTAAAAAGGAAGTTATCTATGACAGCCAATAACTCAGCGGATTTGCACATTGGTATCAGCAGTGTTGTAATTTATAATTGTCCTTTGTCCATTGCTAAAATGACAGTGGTTGAGCTGCAAATGAAGAATGGGCCCAGATTTGGGACTCACAAAGTTTTGCTTGATTGGGGAACGTGGTTTACTGTAACAATTGTTGTTTGGGTGAATTCCTTCTTTAATGTTACTAATAGAACGTTAGTGTATTACAGCGCCAGAACAATGACTAGCATTTAACCGACAATTTTTTCAAGGTTTGTACTCAAGATGCTTTAGAAAATAAAAAAATCTTTACAAAAGCTTTTATTTTATAAATATATGTGAGTTTTATTTTTACAAAAGTACTACATTTCCATACTTTTATTACGGTTTGAAGGTGGAAAATGAACAATGAACTATAAGACAATATTCATGTATCTTATTGGAGAAAACCTAAAAATCAGTTAAGGAATTATGAAATGTACATTTAATAAAAATCAAAAGTAAATACAGGGGGAAAAGATTTTTCCTCTAGACATTTCAATAGACCTGTCATCTGATTAATTGCACCTTATGTGTAGCTGCATTTTTACGTATGTTATAATTATCATTAAATCTGCATTTTAAATGCTAATGAGCTACATTTATCATTTGAGATGAATTTTGCTGCCTGCAATGCTTTAAAATGAAGAATATTGTGTTAATCATACACTAACTGTCAAAGTTTACATAAACTTAACATATCAAATTTACACACACGGTAGTTGGGAGAATAAATATGTAAAGGCAAATCAAGTTTAAAAATATATATATATATAAATATTCTATATACATACTTATGGTGGACTAAAGTAGTTCTGTATGATCTGTAAGTTATTTCTTTGAAGCAAATTGTGGATTTTTATCCTTACATGTATCATTACAAAAATACAGAGATACTTTCTAAATATTTCTGATAGCTAAAGAGAGACTCCTAACCACCAGAAGTGCCGTAACTAGACATTTTAGTGCCCTGGGCGAGACAGGGCACCGGCGCTCCCCGTCTAAGTGGGAGTGACATTTGCCAAGTGGGTGAGGCCAACCTAATGTGGGGGTGTGGCTAGCACTTTACTGAAAGAATTTTGTTACATGTCTGCAGACCCCAAACATGAGCACAAAAGCATGTAGAGTAGAAGAAGAAAATCCTCTGTAAGGTGAGGTACAAGGGGTCTCACAGGCGACCACCGCCTCATTCACCTCCAGCTATTATCTGCTGTCAGTATCACTAATTTACATCTCTTCACTGGGAAAATGTCAGATAACATGTAAACTTGTCTTATCCATCCCTGATATTAGTTATTGCTGCCACTACCTGTACTTTGTATAGCTTGTTCCATCATATACTCGGTTGGATGGAGATCTGGCTTATTCTGGATACATGTTTGACGTTGCCATGCATGAAATCACCAACAGTGATTTGATTCCTTATGCACTCTTGAGCTCACTTTAATGTCTTGTTAAAGTCACTTAAATCTAATGTCTTAGCTATGCTCCCTCTGAATCTCACACATATAATACATTGATATCTCTCTACCTATTTTAAATAGCATTGTTGAGGATGTTGCCATTAATGAGCACTCATTAACATGGGCAGGATAGGGGCACTTAATGAAGTAGCTACTTAATAAGAGTCTTCCTGAATTTAATAAGAAAAAAAAAGTTAGTTAGTGGGGGATAAGTAGGATGACTGTAAGCCCTGCTGCATTCTTTATTTGTTAAAGGGACTTGTTATAATTGCTTTAACACAAATGCAGTCCTGGCTTTAAGGTGTCAATACAGGCTGCAATTTAGCTGGACAATTGGTTAATTTTAGACCTGATTGGCCACAAATTGCAGCATACATAGTAAGACCCAAAAAACTGTCAATACATCATTCAGATATCGACCAAGATAGCTGGAAAATTTGGTTAGATGGTGACTGTATTTGACAGCATAGATCCGCCCTCCTCTAGTGCTTGCACCGAGTGACCTGTTTGGCCTGCTTATTCTTACCAGAGTGCTCACAACCTTCAGCTCCATAACAGAGAGCACCTCCGCCGACCGGCTGTCATGTGACTCCTCCAGGTCCTTCGCTAACATTTCCTTCATTTGTCAAAGTGAACCTCATCTTGCAGCTGTGACACCTTCAGCCTTTAACTTCTGCAGTGGAACGCAAGTTTGCTTTCCAAATGCCGAACTTCCTGTCAGTGGAACACATGCGTTCCACTTCGAAACACAAAGGCTGAAGAAAATCTTCTCTCTCTCTCTCTCTCCTACAGAGGCATGTAGCGAACGGCTGCTGCGCCCCCTTGGGCTTGCGCCCTGGGCGATGGCACCGCCCCCACCACCCTAGTTATGGCTCTGAGTGCTTACACCGATCGTAAGCCATTTCACATTCAAATATTAACAGTTGTTGTAATGAAACATTTAGGTCCAAGGAACCCTTCCCAAGACAGATAGAATTAAGAAGTATAGAGATGAAGATGATAAGCCTTAACTGTGTGTGTGGGGGGGGGGGGTGTACACTGGAGTAGGGTAGATTGTCATTTATAATACCTTATGTTTGCCTTCTTAATACTGGCATATAATGTATTATCTGGGATGCTTGGAACTTAGGGATTTCGCAATAAATCTGTGGTATTTGAAAATACCAGCCATAACTTTTCAGACCTGAAGTTTATGTATGAACATTAAATACAAAGCTCTCAACAGGGGCAGCCAATTTGCAAAGCTTTTACTTGAACTTCGCTGTTACATGAACTCTGATGAGCCACAACGTTCTTATTTACACAACAGGCTACTTTTACTCATTAGTATTTTAGGAAGTATAAAAACACTGTAGACCCTAAAAGACTGAGAATTTTAGGGCTATAAATTTTTATTGTGTTTAGGAAAATCGTATTTTTTTGTGCTGCGTTCTTTTTTTTTAGTTAATTTAATTTTATCAAGGATACTTTTGTCTCTAAAATCTTAGTGGTTATTCATTTTGTTTCCAATTCAGTAAGTTGTGTGTACAGGTCTCGGGTTATGTGAGTTGAATTGTTTTACCTAAACCAAGTTAGTAAATAGTAAGTAATTTCCTTATCTGTCAAGCAACATTCTAGACACATATGAACACGCAGCAGCATGACCTATTCTTCTCTCTGCATCTGAATAGCCTAGTATATGATGTTTGCAATCAGGGCCGGCGGAACACTTGCTTGTGCACAACATCTAGGGGTAAATGTATGAAGCTCCGGGTTCTTCAACACCCGCAAGTTCGGCGTCTTCAGCGCTTAAATTTAAAACGGCGCTGCCTTGTAAAGGGAAGTTTCCCTTTTCAAGGCAGCACCTTGAAAAGGTGCTTCATACATTTACCCACTAAACACCACTGAGAAGAGTCAGATGGATGCCCGTTGACTTGCTCCTACTATAGTATTATAGTTTATAAGGTCCTTATTTTAGTTAGAAAACTACATATCTGATCTGAAACTTTCAGAGAACTTAAGCTAGCCATGCATGAAATATCATAGCCATGTAGCATGACAGGATTACTAATGCAAATCAGCAGAAGAAAGTCCAGTAGCAGCATCTGGCAAATGGATCATGTCCAAAAAGATCTGACAGCTTTCCTTCAGATGATTCTTATGGATGACTATCATTTTCAGACACACAAGTGCCTATACCTGCCCGATTTTCAGAGATATTTTAGTAAATAATAATTGGTATGCATATAACAGGGGAGTAATGTGTCATCCATAATAGCATCTGACTTGCAAAAATACGGTAATTTCATAATGGTGCATGTCATTTCTGACATTGTCATGTTCCATTAGTTTATGTGTGTATGTCAAACAAATGCAATTAATTATACACATACTATAACAACTTTAGTTTATTCTTCCCTTGCAATATGCTTTTTTTTTATACTGGTTATTTGTAAATGACTTGCTTTCAAAAATCACATTATTAGTCAATTCAGAATTAAATAGTTTATCCCCAGGCCACTTTTACCCTCACAGCAGTGCTGACGCCCTAGCATTTTAAGCAGCATTTCTTAACTAGTGGAAAATTGTACTTTTGTTATACTTTACAAAACGCATATTAAACTGAGATAAATTAGACTGTATTCTTGAAGTTTACATTATGGATACTCTAAAAGATAACTCCAGCCAAAAAAGGAAATTCCACTGACATGGAGGAGCATCAGTCAGTAGCATCAGAAGGACTGATCCACCTCTTCCACCCTGCTGACACTCCTCCCCAGAGACACACTCAAGAGCCTCTCTCTTATGCCTCCGGATGGAACCTAAGAAGCATCAAATATCAAGCTGAAGGCAGCATGCTGTAAACTTGGCTCTTCTTTTTACTCTCCCATTATCAGTGAGGGCTTGTGCATATTTGATGGAGGTAAAACTCTACCAGAGACCATTGCACTGAGGCTAATTAAGTCTATTCAATGTGAGTGACCAGCCTCGGACTGGCCTGCCGGCCAGCCGGGCTATACACCGGTAGGCCAGGGCGCGATTAAGCCCCGCCCCCTCCGCTGTTGGGGCGGAGCTTACCGGAGGTCAGCTATCATCGTGGGGGGCATAGGGGGCATGTGCTTTGGGCCCCCCCTCTCTCCGAGGCTCCCCCCGCTGCCCGCATCAGATGATCTCCTCAGTAGTACAGCAGCTGCGGTGCTGCTGTACTACTGTCAAAAATGTCTGAATTGGAGCTTCTGCGCATGTGCAGCAGAAGCAGATTCAGAAAGCAACAACAAGTGAGCAGGTGAGTGTCAGTTTCACTGGACACATATTTATACAGTTAAAAACAAATCAATCACATATAAATAAATATCAAGAAGGCCCTTCACAGCATAGCATGTTTATTGCTTGATTAAATATGTTACCTATAGCAGTGAGAATATATATATTTTCTTGCTGCTATAGGTGGCTACATTTGACATATTTAATCAAGCAGTCAAGTAATAATCATGATATGAAGGGTCTTCTTAAATATGTATATACATGTTTATTTTTGTTATCAGCTATATCTCAATAAATATACACTGAACATTGATATTAATGTTTCATTAGTAAAGTAATGACATAAGCCAGCCACTTATATTAAAGCTTGAATGAGAATTTAGTGTATATATATATATATATATATATATATATAAAGTGTGTGTGTAATCTAATTAAAAGATTTAATATAAGTGGCAGGCTTCAACAATTGCTTTACTATTGATTAATAAAATAGAGGATCCTCTAACATAGTCGCTGCATTATATAAGGGTATACAAACATAGCTACACACATACAGACATATATAGTCAAAATTGGTGTTATGTTATCAATGTTTATTTTTTTTATGTTAGTTTTAATGTGCGGTATCATTGCTAGTTTTAGTGTGCGGTATCAGTTGTATTTTTAATGTGCGGTATCATTGCTGGTTTTAATGTGTGGTGTCAATGCCCATTTTAATGTGGGGTTTTGATGATTGTTTTAATGTAAAGTATTTTAGTTTGTGGAAGTAATGACTTTTCTTGTGCAGACAAGCTAGGTGAGCCCTCTGGGAGAGCTGTAAATGTCGTACTAGCGGGCTACAGGTGTCGTAATGCAGGAAGTGTCAATGTTTACAGCATTATACCCAATGAAGACGCTCTTAATTTTAGATTATCAGGGGCCCCCTCCCAAAGCCTTAATCCAGCTCTGGGCGGCGGGGCCATTTCCGTCACAAACTCACTACCGCGCAGGTGTAGAGAGCCATGTCTGAGCTCTCTGCATCTGTGCAGTAGTGTGTTTTTCACTTCAGCAGGGGAGGAGTGTGCCATCTTCCTGGTATCACGGCCGCCCAGAGGAGCAGGATGCTGGAGTTTTCCACACAGGTAGGTGAGTGCCATCCCAAGCCAGCCAGCCTGTCATTTTTTTTTTCACCAGAAAGGAGCAGAGAAGCCCTGAGGGAAATGGGGGAATGGAATCAATACACATACTGCAGACCCCATCTAAATGGCACCTTATTATGAATATATATATATATTTACCAGGTGTCCTTGTTCTTTACGTTGTGAGTTGCCCTCCATGGGCTGACCACACCCCCTTGACTGGCCACACCCACTCTTACAGTTGACCACACCCCAATGTAGTGGGCCCCTATCACTACATTCCCCGGTGGGCCCTTCATGCCCCAGTCCGACACTGTGAGTGACCAACACTTGAACTCACAACAGGGGTCCGTTACCTGAATGCAGGTCCTTTTAGACAGACAGGAACTCTAAATAATGGAGACAGCACATCTGAAAAAATCAGGTTGATGTGGAAGTTAAATTGTGGATTTTTTTTGGACACTTATGATTGGATTCGTCACAGTATACATGGGTGGAGTTTTAACTACCGATTATTCATTGCCCAATTTCTCTTGCTACCTTATTTTTTTTTTTGACAGCTGTTTGAGATGGACTTTGTATTGTAGCGATAACAGGGGATTGTATTCATTTCATTCTATTAGCCATTTTATGGCTTTGTAGTCACAGTGCCCTGTGTCAATATAGCTACTCATGAATTGTGCTTTTCCAATAGATTGTGTGCATACATATATGCTTGTTATTGTGTTTCAGTTGACCTTATTATAGGTCTACTAACATCTATTTTTATACGTATATGCATTTTTTTTTATCATATTAACCTATTAGCATGTTTTAATGTTATTAATAAATTTATTTTATGGTGATTTGTGACAGTTTTATATTATTCAGTATGTAATTAGTGGTCACTATTATACCATCCACTAGTCATATAGATTTTTACCGCTACAATTCATTCAGGTTTTTGTGGTTTTTACCCTCCCACAGCATCAGTATTTCTAGTGTGGTGTACTAACAGAAGCAAAATAAAAGGCTCATAAACACAACTCTTAAAAAATATTGCTAGTTTGTCCTTATACTTTGTCCTTGCTTTCATAGAGCTTTGAAGCATGCTCATTACTGTATCTCTGCAGCATGGTGTACAGTGTACCTAAAAGATGGCTTCAGGAAACACCAAAATTGACGCAAACCAAATGCTTTCACTAAGTATGTGTATACTGGTTCCATTTGTTTATATTATATTTTGGACTTTCAGAATTAAAGCACCTTTAACAGGATTCGGGGACCCAAGTTAAATGCATTAAAATGACACCCATGGGTATGAGGCCAAAGAAAAACATATTAAAACATATCGGGTTAAAATAAAAAAAATAAATCATGTAATTAATTTCAACATATCGATTATAATTTACATGTTTTGGGTTTTTATTATTTTGACTGGAGCCCATTTTAACTAGGAAACCACCAGATATGTGTTTTTGAGTTTGTTCAGTAAACAAATAAATGTTTTGGCAAATAGGACTTAAAAGGACATTACAAACATTTTATTACATGTTACAATGTTATTATAATTAATTTGCATCAACATAACTGCCTAACACCTGAGGTTTGTGGTGTTGCAGCCTTAAAAATTGCCTATGTGAGAATGATTTTGCTTGTGTTAATGTAGGAGTAAAATCTGTGCTTATTCATTGGCAGCTTTCTAGGGACTAGTTATTTGTGAGTTCGCTGTGCTGAGCTAGGTATTAGGTTCATAAAGTTAGCCTGAAATTTTGCAACACATTTTGTCATACTTTTTAGTATTGTCATCTGTTTTTGTATCTAAATGAACAATTTCTCGTTTTAACAGTGCTTTAAAACACGTTTCCACCAAAATATTGTTACCATGAAGGGCTCATTTAGATGGGACTCTTGCATAATATGAAGGATTGGCCATTGCATGGAACTATATAGAATGCATGTGCGTTGTAGGTAGTGTTTGTGCAGTAAACTTAAAATGATTACTAATCGTACAAAAACACGCAAGGTAATGTACAGTAATGTGGCTGGTGCAAGACATCCACTTGATAAGGCTCTGACACCATTGCAATAATAGTAGTGCTTGTTTAGGTCAAAATTTGCATATAACCAGTGCGTCTATCAAACACATGCTTTCATTGGGTAACATGCACTGGACAGATAATTGCAATTTCCCTCTTGGTGTGCTTCAGTGATAACTGAAGGGGCAGCACAGAATCCTGCCAAGTCCAGGCCCTTGGGGCACATCTATAGAAAATAATAAAAATCTCTTATTGCTGGAAACTAAACATTTAAACCAATATCACTACCACAGAGACCTTGCCAAAGTAGTAAGAGTTAACTCTGCAGATGTGCACATACATGAGCAGGCTTGCACATGCACAGTGGATATGAAAGGCCAGACTTGGAATTCAAAATATAGTTTAAAATAGATCATATTTATTTAAAATATTTAAAATAGTTTTTATATTTTTTAAAATACAATGAGATGGCAATAACATAGCAGGTATCGTGGTAATACAAGCACAGCCAGAATACTTGTTAATAGGCTTATTTAAATATCCAACAGCAGAGTTACCCGTTTTATGTACTGTGCAAAGTGAAAATAAACCCTATTGCTTTCACCAATTACATGACTTTTCACCCTTATGAATGTTCTTAAATATGTATCAATCTGCACAAATAACGCACTCATTAGGCAAGGCCATGCCCCCAAATGCACAGTCATTTTCAGACCCCCCCCCAAAATTAGGACAATATTGCAAAATTTGGGACCAGGGTGGCAGAAAATGGTAAACCCTGTCAACCTGGCCTGAAGGCACAGCACATACCAGGTTGCCGCGCAATCCTGCTGTGACTGGATCACTTATAAGTAACTTATGGTATAAATTTATTTAAAGGAAATAGCACAGGGGGCGCTTATATATATAATTGCAAATGTACTTATGTTTGGTATTGTATTGCACTTTTTTAGTAGGAAATGTATTGTTTGTAACTTTGCTAGAGGAAATGCATTTATGTCTGAGGTATATGTATGATTTCTGATAAGCATTTGTAAGTCTGTTGTGTAGTCTAGAGGATGTCCTCATTAAGGCTAATTAAGTATATTCAATGTGAGTGACCAACACAACAGGGGTCCGTTACCTGAATGCAGGTCATGTTCAGGGCTGCCAAGAAGAATTCAGGGCCCGGGTACAACAAATTCATGGGGCCCCCCTCATAGTCAAATAAGCCCCAAAAATTTTTTGCGCCGCCTTACGGCGGCGCAAAAAAATTTAGAATTATGGTCATGCATTCAGGGGCGTAGCTAGCCAAACGGCGGTGCAAAAATTTTGGGAGGTGTGGTCATGCATTTTGGGGCGTGGCAAACGTGCCATTGGGGCGTGGCTAACATAAAAACCACTAGGCTCTCAATTCGCCGGAGCGTCACATATGTTCAAGCACTCCTGACTTTCAGGACATCTACCACCACAGTGTAGTATACGAGGCCTTCCTCCAGCCCCAACATTAAAATAATACTATTTACATTTAATAAATAAACCTATTTCACTTCCTGCAAACAGCCCCAGCAATACCTATTTCCCGCAACCATCACTGCCATTAAATAATTCATAGTCACATTTAATAAATAGACCTCATTCTCCCTAAACTCACCCCAAGATTCAATAGCCCCCAAACCACCCCATCTTAAATTAATAGTCCCTACTATTAAATTGCCTCACCATCACCCTACAAACAAAATAGCGCCCATTAATTAGCCGCCACCTACCTCACACACACTACATTGCAACAAGCCCCCTGTGCCATCACACACACAATACTGTGCCCCTTCATCACAACTACACTGTACCCCCTTATGCTCACACTGCGACCTCCATGCTGCTTTTCCCCCTTCTTTTTTACTTTGTGCCTCTCTCCCACTTTTTTTATTCCTCTGTTCCTCTCTCCCACTTTTTTCCTCCTCTGTTCCTCTCTCCCACTTTTTTTTCCTCCTCTGTTCCTCTCTCCCACTTTTTTTTCCTCCTCTGTTCCTCTCTCCCACTTTTTTTCCCTCCTCTGTTCCTCTCTCCCACTTTTTTTCCCTCCTCTGTTCCTCTCTCCCCAATTTTTTTTATTCCTCTGTGGCTCTCTCCTTTTTTTCCTCCTCTGTTCCTCTCTCCCACTTTTTTTCCCTCCTCTGTTCCTCTCTCCCCAATTTTTTTTTATTCCCCTGTGGCTCTCTCCTTTTTTTCCTCCTCTGTTCCTCTCTCCCACTTTTTTTTTTATTACTCTGTGGCTCTCTCCTTTTTTTCCTCCTCTGTTTCTCTGTCCCCTTTCTTTATAGTACTGTCCCTCCCTGTTTTCCTCCCCTTGCCTCTCCGTTTCTTTACTTACCTTTTGTCAACTTCTTTCTTTTCTTTTCTGCTCTTCTGTCTCCTCTTCTGTCTTCTTTCTTCCTGCTGGCTGCGGCGCTCCTCACTGACTGACAGGCGTGACTTGATGACGTCACGCCCAGCAGTCAGTGTGAATGGAGGAGAGGAGGGACACGGCGCCGCGCGATCACGTGAGTATTTTTTATTTTTATTTTTTTTTCTTCCAGCTCCCATGAACCCCCACCCCCCCCCCCTCCCCCTCCCGCGGGAAAAAAAAATAAAAAAAGTTTTAAAAAAAATAGCGCAACAGAGAAAAATAATAAAAAAATAAAAATAAATTTAATTAGCAGCGAGGGCCCGGCCCGGGCCCCCTGGCATGGCCGGGCCCGGGTAAACTGTACCCGCTCCCCCCCCCTCTCGGCGGCCCTGGTCATGTTAGACAGACAGGAACTCTAAACAATGGAGACAACACATCTGAAGAAATCAGGGTGATGTGGAAGTTAAATTGTGTTAGATGCAAAACTAGATTACATCCTGAGATCTGATAAAAGTCTGAGGAAATCAAGTTGATGTGGAAGTTCAATTGTTAGATGAAAAATTAGATTACATCCTGAGATCAGAGGGAATATTCTAGACTGGTTGGAGCCAGCTAGGTCCAAGTGGCTGGCTTACCCCCTGCCAGGAGTTATGCCAGAACTGTATAAAAGGTAAGCTGTTTGAGTATGTAATGTATCATTCTGATTTTCCATCCCACCTGACAACTGTTATCTTTAATCAGTGGAACTGTCCTTGTCAGGACACTTGAGCGAAATACACATCACTCTTTGCTTCAAGACCCTGCTTGACAGCTTCTTCAATATTGCTGTAATTCTGTGACCTACAGATTAGACCCTAAATCTAATCCGTCCTCCGGCTGTTTCTGAGGTTTGGGCCCAGCTCTCCAGTACCACCGCTCTGCCCGCTGCCCAGCAGCTCTGGCCAGAGTGATAGGCCAGGGGAGATACATCAACAGCACCCTGCTCCATAGTAAGCGGTCAGGGGTACCAGCCCAAGTTTACCAGCATGGGAGTACACTAGCAGCGACAGTTACCCAGAAGGAATGTGTTTCTGGATGCCATAAAGGAGTCCAGTGGTGGCAGCAGCTCCTCCTACTGCAGCAGGAGGGGCGTATTTGGAATAAAAAAAGGGGATGGTGGCAAAGTAAGCCCAGCTGGTTCCCAGCAACAACAGCCAGGGTGGCATAGGCGGTCCATCCTGTCACACCTGCTTTCGCCCAAAAAAATCAGAATCAGGGATCAGAACAAGCACGAGGGTATGGGGAAAAGCGCTTGCGTATTGATGCCCCAAGAGGCCTTCAAAACTCATGCGCAAACTCCAGGCAGAGGAAGCATTGGAGATCCCAGCAGTGACCCCGTTTGCCATATCTCCAGACTGGAGGCCATATTTCCAGAAAGATATAAAAACATTGCAGACTGTACAAAGAAGGGCAACTAAATTGGTGCATGGCCTACAGCACAAAACTTACCTGGAAAGACTCAAAGATATTAATATGTATAGTTTGGAGCAGAGAAGGGAAAGGGGGGATATGATAGAAACTTTCAAATATATCAAGGGTTTGAACAAGGTAGAGGAGGGAAACATTCTTCAAAGGGTAGAAGTACTAGAACACGAGGACATGCACTGAAACTAGAGGTTTTTAGGCTCAGAGGAAATTTGAGGGAAAACTATTTCACAGAAAGGGCAGTGGATAAGTGGAATAGCCTCCCATCAGAGGTGGCAGAGGCTAATACAAAATGAAAAAACAAAATGTATACCACACAGATATATAAACAAATGTATGTATAGGTAACTGAACATTTCACATTGGATACCACATAACTGTGAGTAAGAGCTAGAAAGTCGCATAACAAAATGCATATATTGGTACTCCCAGTGCCACTTTTAGTCCAAATGTACCAACCTTCTGGATAACCTTTTTAATGCTACCAGTATGGGATTCAAGTGAATTTATAGATGTCACTGAAGAGATAGAGGCTGATTATCAATAAGAGCATGTCCATACTCTGGAATATGGTTCTGGCATGAGTGGGAGTTTACACCCTGTACATTTTTAATAAGCTCAACCACAATGCATCTGGGGCATTCACAATACTACCATTGCCATTGGTAATTGTTATGTGGCATTCCAATGCCACATAACAATTTAGGGTCACCAGTAACAAGCTTTCTCCTGTATATAGTATCTAGGGGGGTCAATTCCACTCACTGCTCCCCCTTCAGCTAAAATACACTAGTCGTACTTCAATAAGGACTCCATAAGAACACAAAGTTAGGTAAGACTACGCCTAGAGCTATACCTGGCTAGGATATCTGCCCAGGGACAAGTAGTTCATGTTTTAATTGAGGGAGCATATGTTTATTATGAATCAATAGCATGTTACTGGTGTTAACTCTTTGACACTTTGCTAACACCTACAATTAGTGAGTTTGCCAGTGTTTCAGGAAATAACTGATAATGGTGCCTCTATTTAAACCAGTGTTTTCCAAACCCAGTCCTCAGAGACCCCTAACAGTGCTTGTTTTCCATATCTCCTTGCTGGAGCACAGGTGTATTCATTAACTACTGACACATTGTAACAGATCCACAGGCAGTAGTAAT
Source organism: Mixophyes fleayi (assembly GCF_038048845.1). Lineage (NCBI taxonomy): Eukaryota > Metazoa > Chordata > Amphibia > Anura > Limnodynastidae > Mixophyes > Mixophyes fleayi. The sequence goes on along the minus strand of NC_134405.1, from coordinate 288,869,781 downwards.
TATTTCACTTGTGCCCTGGAAAACCTGCACCATTAGGAGTCTTTGAGGACTGGGATTCGGAAACATTGATTTAAACCCCTGTTGTCTGCTGTTCATTATATGACACATATATCCTGTATCTTGTTAATCCTAAAACCATCAAATGGATTGATTATATTATCACTGGTAACATTTGTTTTATAACAAATGAATCATATTTCATTTATATGAAGTTGCAGCTGCATTTGGAATTATCCACAGCCGCTCCTGCAATTCTCCTACACAACATATCCTGACAGGATGTTTGTATCAATATATTTTTGCAGCTGCAACTCAGACATACACTCTCTAGCCACCTTATTAAGTATGCCTTTCACCCAGAACTGCTTCAGTTTCTTGTGGCATGGATTCAACAAGGTGCTGGAAACAGTCTTGGCCTGTGGCAATTAATCAATGCTCAATTGGTATTAAGGGTCCTAATGTGTGAGAAGAAAACATTTCCAAAACCATTATACCAGAAGCCTGCACCATTGACACAAGGCAGGAAGTATCCATGGATTCATGTTGTTAAACAATTTTCTGACCCTACTCACTGCATGTTGCAGCAGAAATCAAGGTTCGTTAGACCTGGTAATGTTTTTCCAATTTTCAACTGTCCGATTATGGTGAGTCTGTGCCCTCTGTATCCTGTTCCTAGCTGACATACATGGAACCGAGTGTTGTCTTTTGTTGCTGTAGTCCATCCACTTCAAGGTCTAACATGCTGTGCATTCAGAGACCATGCCACTCCTCTGTTGTAAGACATGGTTGTTTGATTTACTGGTGCCTTCCTGTCAGCTTGTACCCACCTGGCCATTCTCCTCTGACATTAACCAGACCTTATTGCCCACAGAACTGCTGCTCACTGGATGTTTTTTGTTTTTTTCTTTGTTCCAAATGCAAACAAAGTCCAGTTTAATGTGTTCACTAACAAAATTTCATGAAGTTGCTCAAGACAACATACCAACAATCTGGTTGTGCATATTTCTTGAAATATGTACATGCAAGACTGCATATTTTCTCAGGTAGTGTTTTGTACTTATGTAGTTGTAGGTAAGGAAATCACAAGGTGACAGCTATTGATCGTGGTAAACGAGCATGGCCATGGTTAAACCTCCACCATCTTTAGACCACTACTGCATGTGAGAGCAGCCATTTCACATGTATTAATTTGAACATTTGTACCTTTATCATGCTACGTAGCACTCCTGTGTATTATTTTCCTAGAGTGAATCAAAAATGAGGGATTAGTTTAGTGTGTGGATAAAATGTTGACAAACACTGATCTAAATGAAGGCCAGTGCAAAGCATAGCATGTTGTAATGTGTGGTATACTGCGGTTGCCACTGTACTGTAAGGGTTATATAGATGGGAAAAAATGAAATGACAACACAAAATGTACATATTATCAGACTTTATTGGCCAGATGTTAATATGTTTGACATTACCTCAGCAAATGGATTTAAAAGGCAATTTGCTCTGTTTAGAGTTAAGAGAAAATACTGTTAAATGGTACAAATTTGCACGCTGACAAAATGGAGTTGTGCTAGGATGTGCCATCTTTCAAACTCTACCTCTGCTTTTGCCAAGGTGCAAAACCTTCTACCTGAATTAACTCTCAATGATGAATTGTCCAATTAATAAATTATCACTTGAATTAAATATGTGGTCTTATATAATATTACGTGCAACAGCCAAAACTGCAATTCACGTCAACACCTGAGTAGTACTTTGGGGAACTAGAACAAGGACCTGGCATCTATTTGGTAAACATCATTTGCACGTCTTCAAAAATTGTAGGGGCATAGAAATTCTAGTGAGGTTGGTGCACAGATCTAGTATCAATGTGTTATAGCTTTATTTCTAAAGAAACAGGTGTTTCTTCTAACTTGCCCTATAACAGAGTCATTGTTTTTTCAATATTCATTTTGCTGTTTCTAACCTACCCTGCAGCTGCCAACAAAACATTTTGGTCCCTCTTACAAGATGTTGGATTGTATTGCGCTGCACGAATGGGATACTTTGCCTGTTCCACTTTTAGTTTGTTAAACACAGAAGGAATATCCCTTTTGTGAGCCTAAACTTTGATTAGAAGTGTGATTTATTTTATTGACATTCACCACTACTAGAGCACAGCCATGCTTTATTGGTGTGTCATGGTTGGGAAGATTTTATGAGCAGTCCTCAGCGAGTTGTTGCAATAGGGTCCTGCTAGAAGGAGATAAAGGTTTCTATTGTACAGCTAGGTCATTGAGCCTGAGCATGTAAAAGTGATAAGAGGGGAAGAAACAGCTTGTACAGAAGAGATATCTTGTGTGCACGTGTTGCTTAAATTGGTGCGACTTATGGAGCAAGCCCCTTTGCAAAAAGTTCAGTTGGACCTAAAAACTTCAGACTGCAGCGCCCTTTTCTACTTGTATCCAGCTATTTAGATTGCATGGTGTAATACAATTATTTTTTTCGCTACACATTGAGTATTATTTACTAGCGTTGTTCAAAGGTACATATCTACACTAAAACTATAGTAGCCAATTACTAATTAGCATTTACCTGTCTAGTGCAAGTCAATATCACAATGAAAGCAAATTTCTGATCCATTGTTATGGCTTTAGTACAGATCTGTACATTTGAGCAATATTAGTAAATAATGTTTAATCTGTTTATATTCAATAATTCTGCTGCTTCCCGTTTGTATATTTTTACCGCTTGCTCTGCGCCTTGGCAAAGCTTCAGCCCACCACCCCTTCCCCCCAAAACTCCCTTCCAAGCCCCTTATACACTTGACATTTGTAAAATAAAAATAATAACTCTAACCTCCTCCTGGAAGGCTGACAAGGCTGCAGTTCAGATGCACTGATGTCCAGATATAATGATGTCTGACACAGAATACTGTCCAGGTTTCACGGCTGCCCAGGAGCAAACACAGGATATCTAGAAGGGAGGCTCCATATGTTAGATTTAAGAACATAACAAAACCAAAACTTAATATCGCTCACCTGTTACACACAGACATGTCCCCCACTACCCACCAACTTTTGTCTCACATACCCATCGGCCCACTAGCTATTCTCACATATGCCACCCCTTGCCCATTAGCTTTTGTCACACATGCTACTCGCATATCACCATGTTATATTACCCCGCCGCCAGGGGCAGGCTGGGCCGGGGGGCAGAGGGGCATCTGTCCGCCGGGCCTCTTGATCTGGTACCATTTCGGGCCGCCCCCCCCCCCCCCGCCGTGGATGAATGTAGTGCTGTCCGCATAAACTGACTACAACCCAGCGCACAGGTGGCCGCATCACATGACACTCGATGCGGCCGCCTGTGCGCTGGGTTGTAGTCAGTTTATGCAGACAGCACCCATTCATCCACGACTGGGGTAGGGGGGTGCGGCAGCATACAGCATTCTGTATATGCGGACGGCACCGCATATACAAGGGAAAAAAAATAGCCAGCCTAAAAGTGCAACAGGGCTCCTCCCATAGCCTACAGTAGCCCTGTAGCAGCCAATCACTACCTCTTCTCCCCCCGCAGTACCACCCCCCTCTGAATATGATTGGGGCAGCCCAAATCAGTCATATACACTAGGAGGCTCCCATGAAGTAGTTAAAAATGAATTAATCCATAGATATGAATAAATGCATATACATATTGAAATAAATAAATAATAAAAATTAAGCAATAATATATATATATATATATATATATATATATATATATATATATATATATATATTATATACTGCTGGCTTGCCCACCAATACAATGGGAGCTTTCAATACAGTAGGAGGCTCCCATTTAGGTAGGATAGAACAAACTCCCAACCCTGCAGCCATTATTGAAGCCAAGTCGAGGGAGAGAGAGAGATTACAATCACTTTTATTCAGGTAAGTGTATGTTAAGTTTTTTAATTTACCTTTTTAATCTTTATTGTTAAAAAATAGCATTTTTTGTGTATGTGTACTAATAGATAATCATACAAATAGTGTAGTGCTGTTTGTATGATGATCTATTAATAGTGCTTGATAAATAGGTTTCCCCAACATGGATTATCGCCAGCGATAACCCTATTAGTATTTTGTGGAGCAAAACCAAGCCATTTTGCTGGCAAAAACATTGTTTCTTTTAAAGCAAAATGGCTTTTTGCACTTTGATAAATCAGCCCCTGGGTTCAGTATAGTAATAGAACATTATTATATAATCTAATGCTAAACCCCCCTCCCACCTTCAAGGACGAGCAGGCAAAAGCATGTAAACATGCTAAACCCGTTGTACAGTGCGACAGCTGTATAGCCTATCACTGGTGAAATGGAGCTGCATGCTCAGCCGCAGCAGCTCCTCCCAGGCATAGCCAGACAGTGGAAATCGTCACTACCGACCTCCAGCTGAACGGTGAGTCCCAATAACACTGGTCATTCAGCTAATTATAAATAAAAATATAGGATATATATTCTTTATTTAAATATACTATATTTTTTACTTTAATTATATTTTACAGTTACTGGGTACTATATAAACTGAAAGTCAGCGTTATTTTACTATTTTATATTTTAGTAATCATTACTAAAGTGAGTACTGAAGCCTGCCTCTAAGCTTTAACTAGGTTTCATATACACACACACACACACATATTATATATATATATATATATATATATATATATATATATATATATATACATATATATATATATATATATATATATACACACACACATATACATCCTATAACATATTTGCTGCATTATATATATTGCATATATGTATGTAATATAATAAAAAACTGGTATCATAGTATCAATGTTTTTTTTTATTGATCATATTTTTAATGTGCGCTATCATTGCTAGCTTTAATGTACGTTATCAAAATTATTTTTAATGTGGGGTATCAATTGTATTTTTAATGTTCGTTATCAATTCTATTTTGATGTGTGGTATCATTGCTAGTTTTAATTTGCAGTATCAATGCTAGTTTTAATGTGCAGTATTAATGCTAGTTTTACTGTGCAGTATTAATGCTAGTTTTACTGTGCGGTATCAATGCTAGTTTTACTGTACGGTATCAATGTTAGTTTGATGTGCGGTATCAATCTTAGTTTGATGTGCGGTATCAATCTTAGTTTGATGTGCGGTATCAATGGTATTTTGAAAAACTATTTGACTAGACTAAAAAAGTGTATTTTGAAGGCCTATGGTAGAATTTTTTTTTTGGATTAGTCCTGAATTCAAACATTTGGAGCCCACCCTTAAAATTTCTGCGTTTGCCCCTGCCTAGACACACTGGACTTTCCCTCTGGGCCCCTGTGCAAAGTGTTTGTGGATATATATATATATACAGATATATAGATAGATAGATAGATAGATATAGATATATAGATATATCTGATGTGAATGAGTTCTCTGTACAGCGCTGCGGAATTAGTGGTGCTATATAAATAAATGATGATGATGATGATGATGATATATATATATATATATATATATATATATATATATGTATGTATATATGTATGTATGTATGTATGTATGTATGTGGCCCGCTATTTATGGGCCACTGCTATGTGCATGCCCCCCTGGCTAAAATTTGCCAGCCCTCCCCTGCCCGCCGACCTCTTGCCGACAAGATTTTTTTAAATAAATAGCTTAAAGCTTAAGCAACTACATACTGTTTTAGTAGTTGCCCAGTGCTTGGCTCTCCTCTGTTGCTGTCTATTAGTATAAATAATTTTACATCTACAGAACACATTAGCACATGCAAAAGGAGTAAACTAAGGATGGGTACACACTACAGGATAATTCTAATCATGCAATAGTTTAAGCGATTTTACCAACGACAAGGAAAAAAGTCCAAATCAGCATGCCGATTCCTGTGTACACATGTCGTGAACATAGAGAGCTTGCAGTTATTTAAAAGGGATAATTCATAACTGCAGTGTAAATAGGTTGTATCAAATGAATCCATTGATAAGGTAGTGTGAAAGTTAAAGATGACGCAGAGTCTGATGTAATTGTGTTTGAAGGTTTTTTTACATCCAGTGTGATGAGATAAGCCTGCCACTTTTAGCAGCTTCCAGGACGTCCCACTGTTTGCTTTAGACACATGAATAGACTTTCTGGTGCCAATCACAGCTGGAGATCCTGGTAGGCAGCATGTGAAAGCCTATACAGGTATATAGAAATATGACCTTCAAAGGAAAATGTTGTTATAGTTCATATTTTGGGAAATCTGGATGCCAGTCCGTACTGAGGGGCAAAACCCACACAAGGGTCTTGAAACATAGATACTGACTACACAGGGAACAGCCATAGGCACATGTATTTCAGGATGAGATTGGATATTGTTGTAATCTCATCATGTTTGGTATTTAAATGTGCGGGAGATTATGACCGGTTTATTGAGGGGGGTGTTATCTCTCTGAGATATATCTGTAAAGAATTACAAACAGGTCAAGACTCTGGGAATATTTGTGAGCAAAGTATAGTGACACCCAGGGGACGTTTCCGCCCCCACATTAGCATTCACACTGCCCCTGTGAATGCCGTTCCATTTGAGTTTGCTTAAAAACCTGTGTCTGGAGGGACAAAGTGTCAGACTTTGGGGGAAATCAAGTTACATTGATAAGCTGTCCATCTTCCTAGCCAAATTCCTCTTGGCCAGAATGCAATTCATGTAAGTGCAAATCTGAATGTAATCCTTTTTATTTTAAACTGTTTTTGCTTGTTATGTCAAATTTATTAATTGTTATTCATTATTTTTGTTATTTGTCTGCCCTGTACTTTTTGTATATATTAAATCTATAATTTAATAAGTTGCATCCTTGATACTCTAAAGAATCCATAGCCTTTTTAGAAGAGATTGCTCGTCCAGGTAAACCCCTGGAATGCCAGTGTGTGATTTGTTGATACATTTGATTAACAAGCTGTGTGTGCTTGTATTTACATTTGTGTAACAGTCTGGAGGTGTGAAGAGTTAACCCTGTGTGTGCTGGTGTGAGTCTTGCTAGTTTGTGGAACTAGAAGCCTGTGTGCCAGTGTGGGACAGTATATTGGGGTCCTATTGCCCGTACCCAATAGGTGGTGGCTGAACCTTGAAATGTCTGGGGGTGTTAGAGAGCTGTGTTTTGGGGGCGATTCCGTAGGTCTAGAACCTGTGTGATAGGTGAGAGTGACTGCGGGCTGAAATCGTGCGTGACCTCATACAGCAAACACCCCAAAGTCACGGCAGCTGGGAGCGTGTTCGTGACAAATTGGTGGCATAGCAGTGGGATGATTTAATTTCTTAGAGTATTAAGTGCATGGTTTAAGCAATTAACCCTTGCACTTATAAACTGATTGTAACCTTGCGAGGAATACAATAGATTTACAAGGGCAAAGCTCAGGGCCTATTATTTTTAAAGACATAGGTGCAAAGCAGTTCCCTCCCCTTCTCTCTTGTTCTTCTTTTCTATCTTTTATTTTGCAACGTAACTGAGGTGATGGCTGCGGCATATAAACGTTTGACAAAGGAGGCGCTGATTTCAGATTGTGAGGATGCAGGAATTCCCACTAGTGGCAAAAGCAAGTAGCAATTGATGGAAGCTCTTGTACAGAAGGATCAGCATCAAGTCACAGGTGTGTCCGAGGAAGAGCATAGCCAGGACTCAGAAGCGGACCTGACTGTGGATATTCCTCAAAACCAGGGACGGTTAATTTCGGATGATTCTAATGGTTCATGTGTGGACACTGCTATGGACTTTTATTTGCAAACTGCCCTAAAATATTTGGGCCCAGCGTACATTACAACTAAAATGCAACTCATACAGCAGTTCCAGGAGAAGGAAGCTGACCGTCAGGAGAGAGAGAGGCGTTCTGCTATGGAGGCACAATATTTAACCCCTGGTTTGCGAGGTAAAGCATTAGAGGTCTTTGCCGATCTTCCCCCTGAGATGGACGGAAATGTTGAGGCAATCAAAAGTGCCCTGCCTGTTGCAACGTTTTAATATCACGCCAGAGGCGCATAGGAAGAAATTCCGAGATTTAAAACGTAGTGCCTCTGACACATATTCAGGACCAGCTGTGTGCTTCCTTCAAACAGTGAATTGAAGGGTTACAGATCACCACTTTTGATGCTCTGCAAGATTTGATGATCCAGGAGCAGTTTCTGACTTTGTGCCCAGCTGATGTGAAGGAATGGGTAGTGGATCGGGACCCTACATCATCTGCGGAAGCAGCTAGACTGGCTGGCAAGTACACTGTCACCCGGGCACCTGCAGCTAAAAGAGGAACTTTTGTGCCAGGGCAGTCTGCCTGGAAAGGGGAGCGACCAGGAGGAGCACCTTCACCTGCTGTTGTTTCTTCATCTTTTGGGAGGGTGGGGACAAAGCCTGTTTTGGGAGACACTCGCAGGTGTTTTGTGTGCAACCACGTGGGGCACATTAGTACCGCCTGTCCAGAGAAGAAGACCAGTTCACCCTCTGCTGGGGGGGTACCTTCCCTGCAATCTTCACCAGCTGTCCTGTGTGTTGCAAGACCAGAAGGGGGCCGGAAGGACAACCTACAAACAGTCACTGTGGGTGACAAGGTAACTGTGGGGTTACGAGACACTGGTGCGAATGTTACGTTAGTGCATTCAGAACTGGTAGGGTTGGAGGACTTCATTCCAGGAAAATGTATTTCTGCGAAAGGGGTGGGTGGAATTCACCTTACTGTACCTGTAGCCAAAGTTTAGCTTGATTGGGGTGCTGGAAGAGGTATAAGGGATGTCGGGGTCTCGGATAATATGCCTATAAATGTGCTACTTGGGACAGATTTGGGAAGAATGTTGTCTCAGTATGTCTGTAATGACGATGTAAATGACACCCTTGTTACTGTGTCAGAATCAACTGAAAGTACCAAAGTTTGTTCCCAGGTAGCAGGAGGTGACAAGGAAAAGGTCTGTTCAGTGGCACCTGAAATGTGTAAACCAGGACGTGACAGGGACAGGGAATGTCTTATTATATCTGATGTAGGTAATGATTTTAATGCCACCCATGTTACAGGACCAGAACCTGCTGAGAGAAACCATGTTTTTTCCCAGGCACCAGCAGGTGACAAGGAAAGAGAATGTCTTATTGTACCTAATGCCTATAATGAGGATAATGTCAATAACAGTATTGCGTTAGAATCCAAGACTGTTTTTACACTGACATCTTGTCATGGGATAGGGACAGCGAACATTGTTATTGCAGATATTGGCATAAATACTGGTGTAGATATTACGCTTACTAGAAATGGGACAGATGAATATGGTATTAATTCTGTTGTGCTAGAGAAAGACAATGTTTCTACCCAGGTAATATGCTCAGAAGATGCTGTACAAGGTAACTGGGAGGGAGGGCAGCGTGTAGATGTGTATTCTGTGCCTGAACCAGCTGCACACAGAGCGTTTGAGCATGTGGGGGAGACACATAGTCCTGACCAACGGGAAGTAGCGAGTTTCAGCAATCCTTACCTTGCTGCTGGGACCTGTAGTTCGAATGTTCACCACTCAGATCTACATCTGAGTTCTGACCATTCATCTGAGTTTTCTATAGAGACAGGGGGGTCAGTTGCTAGCCCACACTCACTTAGCCAGCCGTCTAACGGCTTAGAGGAGGTAGATGAGGGGCCCAAACTCCCTGTTACTCTACACCCCCAGATAGATGAGTCCAAGGGGGAGGGGAGCATCCTGTTCCGTAGCCACCAAGATAAGAATTGCATAGTGTGTCCCCACCTAGAAGTGCGGAGTCAGGAATCCCAGGCCATTTTTCCCTCAGCCTTTAACTTAGAGGACATGAGGATTAGAGACAAAGTGCACACTGTAACAGGGTTGGTACATGAGAACATGACGCAGGCCCAGACAAGCCAGAAGCAGTGGAATGATCCCCCAGCCAGGATGATAGAGAGAAATATTCATGATAATCGGTTAAAGGCTCATAATGACAGTGATGCGTGTGCCCTAACAGTCTGTAGATTGCCAGACGAGGGGAAGAAGGACTTGCCAGTGGATCTAGTAGCTGCAGCGCAAGGGATAGGACCCCTTAAGAATACAGAGGTTGGCCCACAGCTATTACAGGACCAGAAGTCCAAGCTGTCTGAGATATTTAACCCCTGTTTAACCCCTCTCCCCAGAGAACCTATTGAGACCCAGCAAACAGCTATTCCATTTGAACCAGGTGGGATCTGTGGGAGATGGCTTGGGCAATGACCTGTAAGTCAATCCCCATGCCATCTCTTAGGAAGGGAAGGTGTCGTGAACATAGAGAACTTGCAGTTATTTAAAAGGGATAATTCATAACTGCAGTGTAAATAGGTTGTATCAAATGAATCCATTGATAAGGTAGTGTGAAAGTTAAAGATGACGCAGAGTCTGATGTAATTGTGTTTGAAGGTGTTTTACATCCCAGTGTGAGGAGATAAGCCTGCCACTTTTAGCAGCTTCCAGGACGTCCCACTGTTTGCTTTAGACACTTGAATAGACTTTGTGGTGCCAATCACAGCTGGAGATCCTGGTAGGCAGCATGTGAAATCTTATACAGGTATATAGAAATATGACCTTCAAAGGAAAATGTTGTTATAGTTCATATTTTGGGAAATCTGGATGCCACTCTGTACTGAGGGGCAAAACCCACACAAGGGTTTTGAAACATAGATACCAACTACACAGGGAACAGCCATAGGCACATGTATTTCAGGATGAGATTGGATATTGTTGTAATCTCATCATGTTTGGTATTTAAATGTGCGGGAGATTATGACCGGTTTATTGAGGGGGGTGTTATTTCTCTGAGATATAACTGTGAAGAATTACAAACAGGTCAAGACTCTGGGAATATTTGTGAGCAAAGTATAGTGACACCCAGGGGACGTTTCCGCCCCCACATTAGCATTCACACTGCCCCTGTGAATGCCGTTCCATTTGAGTTTGCTTAAAAACCTGTGTCTGGAGGGACAAAGTGTCAGACTTTGGGGGAAATCAAGTTACATTGATAAGCTGTCCATCTTCCTAGCCAAATTCCTCTTGGCCAGAATGCAATTCATGTAAGTGCAAATCTGAATGTAATCCTTTTTATTTTAAACTGTTTTTGCTTTTTTATGTCAAATTTATTAATTGTTATTCATTATTTTTGTTATCTGTCTGCCCTGTACTTTTTGTATATTAAATCTATAAGTTAATAAGTTGTATCCTTGATACTCTAAAGAATCCATTAGCCTATTAGAAGAGATTGCTCGTCCAGGTAAACCCTTGGAATGCCAGTGTGTGATTTGTTGATACATTTGATTAACAAGCTGTTTGTACTTGTATTTACATTTGTGTAACAGTCTGGAGGTGTGAAGAGTTAACCCTGTGTGTGCTGGTGTGGGTCTTGCTAGTTTGTGGAACTAGAAGCCTGTGTGCCAGTGTGGGACAGTATATTGGGGTCCTATTGCCCGTACCCAATAGGTGGTGGCTGAACCTTGAAGTGTCTGGGGGTGTGAGAGCGCTGTGTTTGGGGCGATTCCGTAAGTCTAAGAACCTGTGTGATAGGTGAGAGAGACTGCAGGCTGAAATCGTGTGTGACCTCATACAGCAAACACCCCAAAGTCACGGCAGCTGGGAGCGTGTTCGTGACAACACACTATACACATTTTACATGGTTTACCTTCAGATCTGTGCTCTTTATCTGTCATAACCATTGACTGAAAGGTAGCAGTAGAGTGTCAGTGATATAGATGAAGTATAAACAGTAACAGCATAGAGACAGAGTGATGGGCACTGTGTACCCAGCAACTGGCAATACAGATTGTGCCTTCCACCTAGGGAAAAGCATAGACCCCTATTCCTAAAACCTCTGTACCCGCACCTGTTTCAGGTCTCCTCCACTCTCCGGGCCGTACACATATCAGACGCTAAACGGCTGTTTCCCTACACACATCTACATCCCACACGGTCTTCAAAGAAGATGCCAATGCAGAGTCAAGCAGCTGTTAAATTTGTTTTGTCGCTTTCCAATAAGCATTGACCAGTGCGATTATTGTCGCTCCAATGCACAAAGATGCAAAATATAGCAGGATTCACAGCAAGTCATTCTAATGCATAAAATATATTATAATTAACAGGGAAGTATAAAAACCGAATAGACTACATTTTCGCTAGTGCTTCACCGGGGCCCAGGTACATGTAGTCTGGAAATCTTTGAGCAGTTTAGTATCTTTTCGAGCCTCCAAATTGTTAAGTTCATTTTGATGCTTATCAATAAACATTGTCCAATGCGATTATTGTGTTTCCAACGCACAAAGATATTTAATTGCAAAATATTGCAAGATTCACAGGAAGCCCTTATGACGCATAAAATATATTATAATAAACAGGAAAGTATTGTCACAATACCGTTAAACATGTACATTTTGACATTATGACTGTGTATTCCGTATGTGTGTTTTCATTCCTGTAGCATGTCTGTACTCACTCCCATAGTGTGTTTGAATATTAGCTTTATGATTGGTACTATATGAGATTGTGTCATATAATCTATTACACTGTAGGTGAGGTATTCATGCTATTTCTAGGGCTTCGTATTGTTTACTTATGCCAAAAGATTAAGCTTATGTGTGTTCTAGGTCTAGAAACAATACATCAATAATTATGTTATCAGGTAGACCAGACTATTGTTTAACAGTAGCTATCTTTGTTTACCTAAACAACAGGAGATCTAGCTAGGGTAGTGTCCCCTCCTCTGTTAAAATCTAGTCAGGAACGTGTTATGTTTAAAACACAATGGAGTGAATGGTGTAACAATTTATATAGATTATGTATATTTGGTCCTGCTATTTACATTGCTAGTTAACCACACCTTACAGGCTAAAAATGAGAAACTATAATATTGTGCTTTTAGCTACATCTGTAGGCAAACAACATAATGTTTAGTAGTGTATTCACAAGCCAGACATGGTGGCTTAATTAGGAAACATGTATTACATTTCTATGCCTGAATATCCTAGTACACAACAGACAGTCAACCCACCCCTACAACCTAAGACTATTCTGTGGGTATAATAAAAAGCAGTGGAGTGTCAGGGGGGTTGATGGAAGAAAGATCAGGCTGGTGTAGGAGGTACTGTTCCTGACAGCTGACGGAGGACAGACATCAGGAGAAGGATTGCGAGGACCCTTCTTCCTCTTCCTTTGGATAAGTTACTCCTTGTCCTCTGTGTGCTCGCCAAGAGTGAGGTGACAATGAAGCCAGACCGCTGCCCTGCTGGCAGTCACTGGGGCTTCGGACTCGCAGGAAAGCTTAAGCCTATAGTCGGATTTCCCAAGGTGGTTATAATAGGACCAGTATTGTATTGTATGTACTACTCTCGTGTCCATTCTGCATATCTGTAATTGTTACTCCTATACATATGTTGGTATTGTACCTGTTGTTGTTTTTCCATTAATAAAAGCTACCATTGGTTAAGTTGGATGTCTGTCTGGTAAGTATTTACCCACATACAGGGGAACTCCGTAGCATGTTCAGCCTTGGTAGACACTGTTCCCTCACAAGTATAAAAACCGAATACATTACATTTTCGCTAGCACTTCACCTGGGCCCAGGTCCATGTAGTCTGCTGTCAGGAAGGTAGAGAGAACAATGTCCCAGAGAAGCTTGCTTATATACAGTTTCAGTTTACAAAAAAACACTGATGATGTCACTTTGTACACAGATAACAGTCAGAAAGGTCTTCATTGGTCTAGGCTTAACGATGTTCCAGTTGTCTGCTGGGCATAGGTCAGTTCATTTTATCTTTTAACAAAGGAGGGGCTGCTCACTCCAACTGTTGTCTATGTGTCTTTCCCCCGAATATGCAGTTCAAACTGACCCACAAAGTACTTTTGAGTACTAATCTCATATTCCTCATAACTTGCGACCACTAGATGCGATCGCTACTCTGTCGAAACCAGGTTATTGCTGGTGAAATAAGCTTTAACCTTTTTACCTTTTAGATAACCTGAACTATAAATACCCAATCTTTAATATTATCTATGTATAATTAATCTCTAATATATTTTACTAATAAATAAATATGTATTTGTTACAAGTGTAAGTTCGAATGTAAATGTGTGTGTTAGCAATACGTGCGATTACGTTACTACACAAGTTGTACGATAATACAATATTAATTAACTTGATTTACTTTATCCAATTATTTGACTTTCACACAGCGACCTGAGAAGCGCAAGTCTCCTCCCAATTAGTACATAGATGACAGGGAGATGTGAAAGCTGAGCCGCTGCAAGGACAAAGACAGTCATGAGTGCATACACACTGCATAATTCGAACAACATTGTTCCATCGTTCAACAAGATTTCTACTTCAGTTTAAATATATTGTGCAACTATACAATGGGCTTTGGAACGATAATCGTTCATCTTTACAGAGTGCACACTACTGTGATATAGGGCCAACAGTCATTTATTGTCTGAATGATCTGATAATCGTCTGAAAATGCTGTAGTGTGTACCTAGCCTAAATGACATAGATATTTTAGAAATTTCTCTATTTATTTGCATGTGTTAATGTATTCTGTAGAAGTATGTGCATGAGCAAAGCCATTCTGCTATAGTTAGCGGAGGGAAGATCAGGAAAGTTGCAGTGAGGGATCGAAAGATCCCTCTACCACAATGCTCTCCACATGCCGTAGAGCGGATAATGCCATTGGGGTCATATTATGAAAAACTAGGCTATTTTGAGTTTGTTAAATAGCCCCAGACCTCAGTCCCCATTGGAAATTATGGTACTGCGATATAATTAGAACCTTAGAACTCCTGCTGGAGATATCTATGATTATCCTGTATTAGGCTTTTGTTAGGTAGCTAGGTTATTTAAAAATGCCTAAACCATGTGGAACAAGCTATTTTAGCATGGTTTATGGCTTAATAAACTATGCCCCATAGGCTGTAACTCATGGGGATTTCTGAGTGTACCCCTCCTATTTTATGCAGAAACATATCCTCCCCTTGTTTTCTGTAGCCTACTCTCACCCACCCCGTTTGCTATAACCTCCTTTCCCCCCTCATTTTCTGTAGCCTTCTCTCTCCCCCCTCCTTGTTTTCTGTAGCCTTCTATCCCCCTTCATTTTCTGTAGCCTCCCATCCTCATTTTCTGTAACTTTCTCCCCCTCTCATTTTCTGTATCCTCCCCCTCCCTCCTTTCCTGTAGCCTTCTCCACCACCTCATTTTCTGTAGCCTTTCACCCCTCATTTTATGTAATACCACCCCTCATTTTCTGTATTCCTCGAACCTTATGTAACTTTTCTCTCCCCCCTTATTTTCTGTAGCCTGCTCTATCCCCCCCTCATTTTCTGTAGCCTTCTCTCTCCCCCTCCTCATTTTTTGTAGCCTTCTCACCCCCCCCAGGTAACTGTAGCCTTCTTTCTCCACCCCTTATATTCTGTAGCTGTCTCCTCCCCCCCCCCCTCATTTCCTGCAGCCTTCTCTCCCCCCACACACGTATGTTTTCTGCAGAATCCTTCACTCTGTTTTCTGTTGCCTGTACCTAAATTTTCTTCTTTTTTTTTCTTGTTTCTCTGCTTCTTGCGTCTCTTATCTTCTTTAAATTCTCTCGGCTCCTCTCCCTGATGGCGTTGTGACGTCACAACGCTGCCATGGCCCAGAAACAGCAGCTGGGTACACACTAAAATGTGGTGCTGTACTGTAGCAGCACCGCAGATGCTTGAAATCACTATTTCAATTCCTTGTGCTATTGTATATGTTGCATTGAGTTAGCACGTCCCATTAAAATCTGACTTGTCTATAGAAATGTGTGAAAAAAATGCAACAAATATTTCTTGTGTTTTTTTGACCAGACAAGAATTTCAGATTGGAAACTTTTTCTGCATTCACTCCCTCACTTGGGAGTACCTTAGTTTTACTCTAGAACAAAATCACTGCAACAAATACATCTTTCAGAACAAGTAGTTTCATTGCAATTGTTATCATTCCTTTAAAATCTATAACCTCATCCTATTTTAGCTGCAATGTTTGTTATTAGCAACTCTTCTGTTTGCTTGACAAGTCAGCCATTTGAAACCAGACACATAGTGTATGGCTCCATTGCAAATTGATATTAATTCAAGGGTATAGCTTATGCATCTAAACTGCAATGAAAGCAGTGAAACCATGCACCATTCAAATTTCACATGTCTGGTTCAAAAAAGCTGAAATAATGGCAACCTTTAATCATTTTAATATTTACTGTCCTAATTGTCAATGCCCCATAAAGGACTCCAGGCAGACAAGCTAGCACTGCATTGCATACCAAGTCAGCTGCATGGAGCAGCATCTGTACATAGCTTGACAAATAAGAAAATGTTTGTAGCCATGTTATGTAAATGAAGGTAGATTTTCTGTGGTAACGCTTGTGCTTTAATACTCTAATAGAGGACATACTGCAAGTTGATTATTGTAATCCTACTGAGTTATCTCATCAGCGAGTGGATTAAGGGAGTTCTTTCTGCTTGAGGGGTCTGAATAAACATTTTCATTTACTCCTGCTGTGTCATTGACAAATAGAGCCTTTATCAGTGAATGTTTAGAGGCAGAAAGTAAACAAAACTCTGGTAGTCTCCAGCCATGATGCTTATATAATTCAAGTCAACATTTAGCCAAACTTTTGCAATGATTATCTTGTTAAGTTAGTGGCTATTGAGGTTGCTATATATTTTTGTTTTTTATTAATTGTGTGCAAGTAGTAATTATGTAACCCACATTTGTGCATATGTTCATATATCCTTTCTTATAACATGTAGTGGCATAATTTAAGTATAAAGTAAAGATTATTTTTTAATGTTCTGTAATCAATACTAAACATCAAAATGAACAAAAAAAGGTTATAATATCAACAGGCGCTACACAATTGATCATGTGACTTAAACATCAATATGTTGCAATAGCCTAAACAAAATCACTTGAGAACGAGTAAAAGACCAATTGCTTATTATAGTGCAGTCATTCTTCTACTTCGATGATATTTCTCCAGTGAATTTACAAATAATGCAGAATAAAAAAAGCAAAAGAAGACATATAGGGGCATATTCAATTAGCTTTTTGATTCGCGGTAACGCGCGTTGCCGCGAAAAGTGCGCGTTCTTGCGGGTATTACGGTACCGCATTAACGCGGATTTTCGTTCGCAACCCTATGGGCTGCGAACGAAAATCCACGTTATTGCGGTACCGTGTATTACGTTTCGCGGCTGTTCCGGCGCGTTACCGCGAATCCAAAAGCTAATTGAATATGCCCCATATAGTTTAATACACTTAAATATATTTTGTGATGTGACACAACAAAATATACAATCTTTGTGATTAATCAAAATATGGATATAATTTTCCGCATAGGATTTATTTTTGTGAACGTGATTTTGCACAGTACCCCTTTAAATAATCAATTCAGATTCTGTCACTATTCGTGAGAAGAATTTTTCTGAGGAAAATTCCCCTTTGTGGATATGCTTACTTCAAAATGAATAATTAGATCGCATATCAACATCAAAGATTCTCCATATCCATAAGCTGTTCCTGACGAAATCTGTGATTCTCACTCTGGGCCTGATTCATTAAGGAAAGTAAAGCAAAAAAAAAAGGAGTAACTTTGCACCTTGGCAAAACCATGTTGCATTGGAGGGGGGGGGGGGGATTTAAAATGTGATGGCAGATTTATAGTTGAGATAGGGCATGTTCTAGATAAACTTTAAATTTCAGTGTAAAAATAAAGCTATCAAGTATTTGTGTGCTACATGAAAAAACAGCCAGTATTTAACTTAGGTGCAAAATAATACACTAATTCAAACCCCTTGTATTGTAACATGGAGAAAACTTACTCCTTTTCTTGCCTTTACTTTTCTTATTAAATCAGACCCTGGGGTAAATGTATGAATCTCCGGATTTTTCATCTCCGGCGTGTTCAGCCTCTTCAGCGCTTAAATTTAAAGCGGCGCTGCATTGTAAAGGGAAGTTTCCCTTTACAATGCAGCGCCGCTTTAAATTTAAGCGCTGAAGAGGCTGAACACGCCGGAGATGAAAAATCCGGAGATTCATACATTTACTCCCCTGTGTGTGTATACAAAAAAAAGAAGCATATAGTGCATTACCTCAGAAAGAACTATTTAAAAAATAATAACATCAGATATGGTATCCCTAATCAGTATTAACCTCAAACAAACAATATGAGGGGTGGTACTGGAAGGAGGAGCAGAGCACTAGGATTCAATCTGACACCCTTGCCCAAAACTTGATTAAGGCTCCCAGGGATCCAGGGGATTGGTGGGCTCCTATGGTGTAATATGGTTATCATTTTATAAAAACTACACAGGCAATATTGTGTGCACTACTGTTAGGTGCATGTAGCTTTGCCTTCACGAGCAGTACAGTGTGAAGCAGGACATACCTCCTAACTGTCCTTTATAGTTGGACCAAATTTTGACTAAGTGAGACAGTCACCCAAATTCAGGACTGCACCACCAGATTCAGGACAAGCAGACTGTCCTGCTCTCTCCTACCTGTTCTTTTCACGTATACCAACTGTTGCTGCTGGTTTGTTTATTATTATTTTTTATTATTAATTATTAATTTAGTTGCTGCATGTGTGGATCCTGGAATGTTGGATGCCCTATTTGGAAAAAGAAAATGGGTACATAAAATTTAGAAAACTACAACCATCCCCATCATTAAGTCAATATATCACACGTTTTATAATTAGGCTGCCCTCCAGCTCCAACTTTAAAATAATCTTATTGACATTTGATAAATATATCTATTTCCTGACAACTAGCCCAAATATTAAATTAATAGTATTCCCTTTTAATAAATAAACCTATTTCCCTTCACCCAAAAAGCCACAGCAATGAATTTAATAGAATTTTTGTTTAATAAATATAACCATTTCCCACAACCATCCCCTGCATTAAATAATTTATATTCACTGTCATGAACATGCTCCCAGCTGCCGTGACTTTGGGTGTTTGCTATATGAGGTTGCACATAATTCCAGCCTGAAGTCTCTCGCTACCTATCACACAGGTTATAGACCTACTGAATCGCCCCCAGACAGCGCT
This sequence comes from Mixophyes fleayi, assembly GCF_038048845.1. Lineage (NCBI taxonomy): Eukaryota > Metazoa > Chordata > Amphibia > Anura > Limnodynastidae > Mixophyes > Mixophyes fleayi. Next base: position 288,850,692 of record NC_134405.1, on the reverse strand, counting down.
CACACCCCCACACACTTCAGGTTTTCCACTACCTATTGAATATGGGCAATAGGACCGCAATATACTGTCCCACACTGGCACACAAGGCTTCTAGCTATCACAGACTAACAAGGCCCCCCAGCAAACAAAGAGTTAACTCTTCACACCTCCAGACTGTTACACAAATGTAAATGCGAACACACACGGTAGTGCGTGTGGCGCGTTAATTTTGGCTATAACGCCAACAATTGAATATGCCCCATAGCTTGTTAATCAAATGTATCAACAAATCACACACCGGCATTCAAAGGGTTAACTTAGTCAAGCTACATTCTTCGTTACAGGCTAATTGATTCGCTAGAGTATCAAGGACGCAACTTACTAAATTTATAGACTTAATATACAAAGATACAGTGCATTCAGATATAAAAAGAACATTTAATAAACAATTGATAAAACATACATAAGCAGAGCAGTTTAAAATAAAAGGGGTTACCTTCAGAGTACATGAGTTGCATAATCTGTGCCATGGGAAAATGGCTAGGAAGATGGACAGCTTATGAATGTGGATTGATTTTCCAAAAAGACTGACAATTTGTTGTACCTGGTCTCCGCTTTTCAAAGACACCTTTACACCTTCTCACCTCCTGGGGAATTGTGGTCTGTGATACTTTTTTCAATCACCATTTGCATGTTGTCTGATTTACTACCTAATTCTACTATGTGACCTAACTTTTCTGTGGAGCGTCACACACACTCAATTTTATTATTAATAAATCCCCTGTGAATTTGTCCATCTTTTGATACCAAACACGCCTAAATACAGTGTATTCATAGAGCTTACACTCAGTTCCTTAACTTCTCTGTGGAGTAAAATTCTTAATTTGACGTATGAGCTGCCCATCATTATGCTATTGAGGAATATGTGGTTTATCACTACTTTTATTGATATTAAGTAGCATATTTTAAAACTGAATTTTTTTCTCTATATCACATATAGCGAAGTCAGCAAATGGACTCTTTGAGCCAAACACCATGCTGAGCGGTTCCTAAAAGTCTGTTCAGGTGTTAAAACTCCATCACAGGCCAGGTTATATCTCACAGCAGGGGCTCTTTGAGCTGCCCCAGGTTACACTCCTATCTTCTCACACTGGAATGTGCAGAGCCATCAAATACACATACAACAGACTTTCTGTCTTCATATTTTACACTTTAGTAGCTCAACTAATCAATGGATTAATGTAATATAACATATATACAATGCAGTTATGATTTAGGCCTTATTCCCCAAAATTATGTGATGAGTTAACCCTTATAAATACCTGTAAGTTCTCTATGTTTACAGCATCCACATTTAAAAAATAGACCTCCTCCTCACGCTCAGCCCCATATTCAATTAACAGCTCCCAAACCAGCCCAGCATTAAATTAAAGGTTCCTTCACCTCACCTTAAATTAATAGACTGCACTATTAAATTAAATAGTCCCACCATCACCCCACAAATAAATTAATTGCACCCACCATTAAACAATTAGCCCAGACCCACAGTCCACCATTAAATTAATAGCCTACCTCCCACACTATATTAATACCCCCCTTGTCCTTGTATAACTAAAGCAGCTGCAGATCTATAGGTGGTCCAGAACTATCAGATTTCACATAAACACATATATGATTGATCCAGTGCTATCAAAATGTGTAATACAAAGCGTATTAAAGTTTAAACTTGTCAGGTGTCTACTAGACAGTATCTAAAAACTCCTGTGTACTTTACAATATATTTAGGGGATGCTGCTTTTGATATGACCTAGCTGGGGTAATGTGCTATAACTAATTAGATTGTGATTGTCAACATTAATTCTTGTATAATCAAATGTTATATTAAGTCTATTATGATTGGGTAGATTACCAAGGAATGGTACCAGATACAGATGTTATAAGTCTGTTATATTTAGGTATGATAGAGGCAGTGCTATGAAAATGCTGCTAATTTATTCAAATAAAACCACATTAACATATGAAAACACCATGATTTATAAAACAATGTTCATAACACTTTGCAAACATATGCCTCCTCTGTCCACATGCTTTACACACATATGCCCCCTCCCCATCACATCACCCCTTTATCTTACCTTTTTATCCATCAGAGACAGCACAGGAACCTGACGATTTCCAGCAGCAGCTCCAGCCCTGTGTACCATGTGACTGCTGCAGCCACATGACCTGGTTACGTCCAGGCGCGGGCTGGGAGATTTGGGACGGGGGGCGCACAGGCGGCCGCATCGCATGACACGCGATGCGGCCGCATCCATGTTATCAGATGCGTCCGCAGCTAAAAATCTGGATAAATTGCTTCGGGGGGCGGCCCTGAGAGCGGTCAGTCTGAGCGGCCCGGGGGGGCGATGCCCCCCTGCCCCCCCGGCCCAGCCCGCCCCTGGTTACGTCACAGGGTGAAGGGGATCTATCTACTACCTTACAAGTGATGCGATGCAGGCAGCCTGTGTGGTCTGTGCTGGGGCCGTCACATCACATAGTAATCACTGCGGGTACATCATACATTCACAGTATATTGTACTACAGCTTGCAGTATGCAGGGACCGCACAGGCTGCCTGCAATACATTACCACTGGACCACCAGGAGGACCAAAATACAATTTGACTGTCTGACCCAGCCCGCCCCTGTTAGAACATATGTACTCATTCTAGTGCTTAATGTATCATGTCCAGCAATGCAAAAGCAGATTGAGTTATCTTAATGGGTCAAATATTGTTCACTAGATGTAGGGTTCTCCCTATTTAAGAATAGGGGAAGTCTATTTAATGTGGACAGTGGCAGTATGAGCACTGCTGCTATTCTCCTCATGATGGCGATAGCCAGGGTTCTGAAGAAGAAAATATTATTTTATTTAAAAACAGAATAAAGCATTTTTTTCCTTTTTATGTAAAGTTATTTTTTTATTCTATTTTTTTAAAACCTTTTTATTAACTGTATACATTTTTATTTTAGTGAATCTGGAACTGGAGGCCCAAGTCCGGGCTTCCATTTCCAGTGTATATGAGCGATCTGGCAAGCCGACTTACGCATGCGCTGATGGACCCTGTACTGGCCTGGCAAGCGGTAAGAGTCTGGCAACATTTTAATGAGAAATTGGATGAAAGAAGATTTTCTAAAGGCAACTTATACCACATTCATACTGCACCAAAATCCCGGGTTTTTGCCGGGGCGAGCTCAAACGACCCGGGTCTTGGTGCAGTATGAATGGTACAAGTGTATAATCCCGGGTCTAAAAACCCGGGTCTTCAACCCGGGATTTATCGAGGGGTAATTCCCGGGTCGGACCCGGGTTGCCTGCACTATGAACGGTGCAAGCCGGGTTGCATAGGAGAGAGAGAGAGAGAGAGAGTTTTTTTCATATTCCAGCTTTCAGCCAATGAAAAGTGCTCTAGTGATGACTCGCACAAATTGCCAGGGCACGGACTTGTGCAGTATGAATGGGGTCAACCCGGGAAATTCCCGGGTCCGAGGTGCAGTATGAATGGTGTTTCTGAGCTGGGACACTCCGAGCCCCTGCAAAAACCCGCCTTGAAAAACCTGGGATATTGCCGGGGCGCCAGTATGAAAGTGGTATAAGTTCTCAAGTGTCATATTGGTACAAATAATTGTTAGTAGTAACTTTTATTAAGCATCTGCATACTCCATGTTTTACAGTTGTGAACAAGACAAAGCACTGTTTATTAACAAATGAACAAAGAGGTAAGAGGTCTCTGCTCACAGGCTTAAAATCTGTAGGATATAGGAGTTTGGTACATGGTCCCACCAGACTTCAATAGGAAAATGGGGTATAATATAAAAAGAAAATTAATGCTAACTTTGCAAGAACTGTGTAGATGGTACTAATTTCGTAGAATATTTTAGGGAGGTTGATAAGGTATCGATTAGGGATTTGGATAAACTTGGTTTTGGGGATTTTGAGATTTGAAATCTAGTGGAAAGTCTTATTATACAAATGAGGGAATCCCACAAACTAGGTACACTTCAAACAAAGCCTTGTATTTGGAAATGGGAGAATAAGAGAGAGAACGAGAGGCATAGATCTTTGATAGAACGAAGGCATCAAGTTGAGAGATATTTTGGGGTAATTTAAGTTGGTGCAATTTTGTTAATGGCTTTGTATATTGGTGGACTTGTTTTTTGTATTGGATTATGTCAAGTGCAGGCAACTAATGTAGGGGTTGGCAGAGTTGAGCAGAAATAGAAAAGCATTTGTCAAAGAAAATTGCTCCAAAAGGTATTGCAGAGGTGGCAAGGTAAGAGTTATAGGTTGGCGAAATTTTGTTAATAGCTTTGTCTAACTACCAAAGGTGCGTGGCATACAGCTGCTATGGGGCCACCTTCCCTGATAAAGCCCCTTATGTATGAGTCTATTTCAACATCAAGCAGTATGTGGGGACCCTTTATAAATCTTTGCAATAGGATTCATAGTTATGCCCCTGGCTTTGTCTGTTTGTGTAAGTATTTTATATTGGATTAGGACAGATACAGGCAACCAATGGCAGAGCAGAGCAACAGTAGAAAAATGTTTTGCATGTAAAATTATTCTAACCACTACATTCAACATTGATCAAATTAAAGTCTGGTTATGGGTAATAATTTAAATAGTCAATGTGGGCGTATTTGAGTGCATGAATTTAAAAAATTCAATGTCATTTGTCTGATACGTTCTTATTCTAGAAATGTTGCTTAGATGACTATCGGGATTTGTATACAAATTGGGTATGGGAAACAAAGGAGAGATGATACCTTGGCAGCAAGTTTGAGGGGTAGCGTTTAGTGTACTTTTGCCAACAGAAATAGATCATTCAGGTAAGTAGTTTCTGCCAGTAACACAAAGCTCACAAAAATATTATTAGCTCATTTTTCAAAGCTTGAGTTTAAGGTGGTGAGAGGACATCCAAAATGAGATTACAGAAAGACATTCAGTAATGTGGGCCAGCACAGATAATGAAAGATCCAAAGTGCAGAGGTATGTTTGGGTGTCATCCACATAGGTGTGATATTGAAACCCAGAGTTTATTACTTTTCCAAGAGAAGTGGTATAACTATAAAGACTAGTATTGTTGTTTTGTTGTAAAATGTGCAAGCACAATGTAATTAGACCCCAGCTTGGAACACAGGTAAACTACTAAGATCTGTTACAGCCTCGATCACCATACTATATATACACATCCATTTTAAATATAAAGAAATATTTAAGTATTAATAAATGAAACATTAATTCATTCACTCATTCATTTATTCACTGATTCATTCATTCATTCAATAAATATTCAAGCATATGACTACTATTTGCCTGGCACAAGTTTGTCAGATCTGGCTATTGGTCAAGTGTCCAGATCCCTAAGGGCATCATCCATTCGATTTAGCTGATAAGGCCACACACATATTGAAGGTCATCTATACTGCATGGTCCTCGCATGACCCCATTGTTGTCTGAATCACTTTACAATAGAGTTTCTGCATTTTGACCCACAATGTCTATGGCAAATTGGACACAGATCTAGCCCCTTAACAATCTTGCTAAATGACCAGGGCTGCCTTTGTGTAATCATCTGTAAGTTTGTTAGGAAAATAAACAACAGCCTTGGACAACCTTATCTGTGCCGTAACTGCTAAAGAAAAAAAAACACATACATTTGATTGTGACAGTTCTAAAATAATCTTTCCAGATTCTCCAGTGAGCATTCTTTTCACCATTATAATTTATTGTATCACATTTTTAATAATAAGAACTGCCTAGGACAGACTATTATTGGTATTCTAGGTGTTAATGAAAAACATTTCATCAGAATTTTAGTAACAAGCTACTTTATAAAGCTACAAAAATTCTAATGTTTGTCTGGTGGCCTAATCATGATGTCTCAGTCCTAAAATGAAGTCTGATTTGCGAGCATTGCAAGCAAGTCTTTCCTTAATCACATGTCGTAGCTCAAGAAATGAAACTTCCATTATGTCACCTTGGCAAAGTCTGTTTCCGAGCGTAATATCAATTAGCTTAATCCTATTGATTTGTGAAGCTGTCCTATCCTATTGTCCTGGTATGCATGATTAATGAGACTCCCATTATGTAAAACTATTTTATTCGACACAAGTAACTGAAGAGATAACTGTTACCACATTTAATATTTTAAATGCAGAGAAAACCTGCTAAACATATAACCTCACAGCTCAAATAATTTATTCTTTTATCGAGGTCTCAATTAGAAGATCTCTATTGTAAAAAAAAAAAACATGCTGGTTAATTGCTGGATAAAATGTAAAGTAATTGAATGTCTTAACACAATTAATTAATGAGCTATAAGAAGTCTATGACCTATTTAGTATGTTACCCTGGTTAATAAAAGTGACCTTTGCAGCTTAAAATGTACTGCTTTGTCAACACTTGTCAACAGTTTCTGTCTGGTTTTAGCTATTGTTTGGTGTTAAAATTAATATTTGCATATGTGTCTCATTAGGTTCCTCTTTTACACTAAAAATTCAATTTGGGCACAAATTGAATTTTTGCCCGATACGTCAGATGTAACTTAAAAATAAATATGGTCTCTCTATAGGACATGATAACATTGCCACTTCAATGTATGGCTCTGTATAACTGAGCTGAACACAATGCATGAAATAACAGGAGTGTTCATACTAAATACTTCCACCATTCTCTCCTCCACTCCTCTGTAGCAGGTTACAACTGAGAAGGCATTTCAACATTAGGACACTGCATTACAGGCAGTTGACACTCCTTCCACATCTTAAGGGCAGAGAGGATGTAATAATTTACTTTTTAAATGAGCTGTGGTGGAAGGTCAGCTTAACACTCAACAGTGTATTCTACCTTCATGGCTTAAATCTTAAAATTCAATTTTGTGATTTAGTGGTCTTTTAATTTGTAAACTGTGCTAAACTTTAATGGCAGTATTCCCATTCTAGCCTTTGTAATATATATTAGAGATGAGCGGTTCGGATTAGGAGAAATCCAACAGTTCAGAAATCAAGGTTAAATATAATTTCCAGTAAAATGACAGATCTTGCGAGTTTTGGATAAAAATCTTCTTTATATAGCCCTCCCCCCTGATATTATCTGCCATTTTAGAAGTGATAGCATGTGGGTAGGAGGTTGGCTGCAATTCTGTGCCAAGAAATTTGCTTCCAGAGGGTTGGATAGGGTGAAAGAGACAATTGATATAGCAATAGCTGTGATTTTACTGAAGTTTATTTAGAGATCGGTCTGCTAGAATTGTGTGCTGATCAATTGGGTTTCAGAGAGTGAAGCGTAGACAACCAGTGGCTACTGATTTCTGTTATTGTTTATCATAGTATATATAGTATAGACATCTGAGCTATTTAATGGAGAAAAAACAGAGTGCTGTATGTCTCTGAGCAGCACACCCCGAAAAACAAATAGATTTCTTGTTTTTACAATCCCAAGGGTTTCAATCTGAAAGCAATTATGTGAGGGCAGTATCAGTGAGATTTTTTTAGTATGCAGGCAAAAAAGTATTCTTTGACTCTGAGCAGCTCCCCCACCCAAAAAAAATATAAAAATTATTTTTCAGAACCAGGTTAAATACTGACTGTTTTTTCATGTAGCACACAAATATCAACTTTAAATTTCAGTGTAGAAATAAGCTATCAAGTATGTGTGTGCTACATGAAAAAAAAGTCAGTATTTAACTTATGTGCAAAACAAAATACTTATTTGCACCCCTTGCATTGTAACATGGTTTTGTCCAGGAGACTGAAATAAGAAGTTTCTCAAGTTAAGATCCTTAATGAATCAGGCCCCAAATGTCTAATTTTGAATTATATTGTGGAGCAGTGTCAGAAGAATTGTAATGTAACATTCCCTCCTTTCCCTATCTCATTGGGCGTTTAGCTGGTGTGGTAGCAGCTACAAGTAGCTTGAAACTTAAAGTAGCATTACTTCTTTAAGCAACCATTGGTCAGTCTACAGATCATCTCAATACCAGTACTGGCAATAGTAGTACTTTTTCAACCTCTACCATTAAAAAAAAAGGCCACGTGGGAACAAAGTGTAAGAAAGCATGTCAAAAACTGTTTGCCAATCTCAAACAAAACATCTGCTCTTGGGGGTATATTTACTAAACTGCAAATTTGAAAAAGTGGAAATGTTGCCTATAGCAACCAATGACATTCTAGTTATCATTTATTTAGTACATTCTACAAAGTGACAGCTAGAATCTGATTGGTTGCTATAGGCAACATCTCCACTTTTCAAACCCGCAGTTTAATAAATATACCCTTTGATGCAAGGATTAAGGGAAAGGTTTTTTAAACACCTTTCTTCATTAGATCCATGAGAAAGTTTGACTTTAGCTTTGACTGGATAAAGTTGAAACTGTGTTGTTACTGAAGTCAAAAATGTGTCTGGATGAATGTAATGTAGATTATTCTATTCTTGATAGCAGTCACATAGGGTAAGTACAAACTGGTGTCTATACTTCAGTTGTTATTTGTTTGAGTGCATTTGCCGCTTGGACAGATAAAACTAATGAGACTTATAAAAATATCTAGCTAACACAATCTCTGTATAAACAGCCTCATTTACAAAGCGCAAAATGACTAAAACAAAGGTAGCTTTGGTTCTTCGATGTGCCTCAATTTGTATTGTGTACCTAGATTTATAGCAAAGCACACAAGTTTGCAGAGAAGGATTTGAAGCTCCAATGGTAGAAGTTTATCAGAGCGAGTACCAAAACTGAGCTATCTTGGAGCTGAACCTCCAGATGTGGACAAAAGAACCAATCTGGCCACAACCATTCCACCATTCTTCAGATGCAGTACCAGAGATCCTTATTAACCTTGTGGGAACCAGATATCACCTATTACAGTGATAGTGAACCTGACATCAAGCTTAACATCAATAATAAGTGAAAACAATACATTTAATGACAGAGACACATGTCTGTAATAACATATCTGCAGACATTTTAAACAAGTGTTACAAGCTATAACAAACACCTGACAATAAAGCAGGAAGGAGCTAGGTGGCACAGGTGAAGGCTTGGAGGACCTGTTGACCATCACTAATTCTCTTCTTTACGGGGGTCCAAATATCCTCCTCTGGTGGCCTGCCCAAATCTGATTCCCAATTAATTTCATATTTTGGGACATGGGGTTGTTTGGCTGTAATGAGTAGATTGTCGAGCATGGAGATAATGCCTTTTGGGAGGGGGCTGTGTGCACAGAGAGACTAAAGCCGAGAGTATGTCAAAAAAAGATTTCTCCTATAAATATACCTGATGGAAAATATTTTTTTTCTTATAGCGGGATGCAGAGTCCATGGCATCCAAGATCACCTTGATATCAATTTCATAGCAAGGTAGTAAGCAGGATGAACATTGTCCTAGGGAAGAGTCAGGGTTATTCTAGAGGGATTCAATAGGGAAGGGAAGTAGTCCCATGTGAGATCTGCAATGATCCCAAATTAGAAATGTGAAGGCAATGACTGGATGGGACCTCACCAGCAGGGACCTAGCTCTAGCTGGGATGCTCCATGCTTATTCCAGAGAGAAAAGTTTAGAGAAGGCAGATTGCAGGCTTGAGATTTTGTATTCTTAGAAGTGTTTTTTGATGATCAGAGGGGTGCACAGCAATTTCCACTTCACAAAATATTTTTAATTTCGTACCACCTCAGAGCTGTCAGTCTTCTGGTCCTGTCCTATACTTTTTATGGGACTCATTTTGCGGCTCTGTTTTACACATTGGTGAACTAGCCAGTGGGCGAAGTGGAAATTTAGAAGGGGTGGTATGAGAATTGTAATGGGAATGTAAGTGAATGGAATCTACTTTTACAATAAAAGCAGTAGGAGAAGTGACGGTATGGTATACCAACGTATACACTCCACCACTGGGAGTAGCGCATTTATAGGTGCACAATGTGTAATATAATAGAAAACTTCTCGAACATTAGTAATACATGTAATAAAAAGAGTCCCAATGTCCCCTCCCTCATGATTAATTAAGTCATAAATGAGGATAAACCAAACAATATTTTAGGAGAAAACAATAAAAGTTTTATTTATTTAAAAAGGGTGGAATGTTGGAGCTTGATGTCCCATTTACACTTTAGAGGGTATATTTACTAAACTGTGGGTTTGAAATGTGAGATGTTGCCTATAGCAACCAATCAGATTCTAGTAATCATTTGTTTAGCACATTCTGCAAATGACAGCTAGAATCTGATTGGTTGCTCTATGCAACATCTCCACTTTTTCAAACCCACATTTTAGGAAATATGCCTCAAGGTCTTCTAGTTTGTGTACCAGGAGTAGGTGTACTCTCTGATGTCTTTAGGTTGGATCATCCAAGTGCACTAGTGCAAAAGCAATGTGTTTTGTGGTGCGCTTCATAAATGTGGCACTCTTTTAAATTGCTGAATGTTCTCTGTTCTTCCCTTTGAGTGATCAGTATTTGAAAATGTGTTAGTCTGTAATGAAACTACTTTCATCATAGGGTTTAATGAATCTCACTGTTTGTATCTACCCAAGTTCTAATCAATTAATCTCAATGGTTAAATCTGTGTTCACTGCAGCGGCATTCAGGCAGTAGGGTTATCGAAGTACAGATACCATTCATCATCATCATCATAATCAATTTATATAGCGCCACTAATTCCGCAGCGCTGTACAGAGAACTCATTCACATCAGTCCCTGCCCCATTGGAGCTTACAATCTAAATCCCCTAACATACACACACACAGACCGAGAGAGACTAAGGACAATTTAATAGCAGCCAATTATCCTACCAGTATGTTTTTGGAGTGTTGGAGGAAACCAGAGCACCTGGAGGAAACCCACGTAAACACGGGGAGAACATACAAACTACACACAGATAAGGCCATGGTTGGGAATCGAACTCATGACCCCAGTGCTGTGAGGCAGGTGTGCTAACCACTAAGCCACCGTGCTACCCATACATACCATTATGTATGTACCCTAAACAAAGCACAATGTACTTCATTATAAACAGTCCCATGAGAAGTAAGTTAGTCCACAAAGAATTGTAATTTTAGTTTTATTCAAAGGCAGACAAAGCAACAGAGAGTATTAATTAAGGAGACATAGTAGTTGCTGAGCTAAAAATTCCACAATTCTGAGACTTCTCCAGTGCATGGAGGTTTAGGAGACCACCAGCAACTTGTGAAAAATGCTGCACATATAATTTAATACAATCATTTTTGCACCCTCTTTCAGATGTAAAATATATGTCTATTGGTTTTTTGGAAGGCAAAAGAGGGTTTGCTGTGTGTGACCTATCATAATCCGGATCAATGCGTATCTTTAATTCATATGATTTTAATTCAGATGATTGTAACTTTTTCTCTACTTGGCTCTGGTCCACCTGGATCCTCCACTTCACTGCTGCCTTCATCCTCTCAGTCTAGGCCAGTGTTTGGGCCCTCCTGGCCCTAAGCTCAGTCCTCCCTCCTTTGTAAGGTGTAAAGTGTTGGTGCTGTGCAGCTGATGAGCAGTTCTCTGGGTCCAGGTGCCCTTGTATCAGATGTGATGCTAGTGGGTAGTTTTTTCCTTCTGCTTGGAAACTCTGAAGATGACATCCCTCTTATGATCCTGTATCTGTTTCCTCACTTTAACACCTATACTGCACGTGAGTGATGAGAGCAGCACATTTTATGCATTAACTTGTTTGGACACTGGAGATGACATTCCTCATATGGTCCCGTTGGCTCATGGTATCGGTTTCCTTTCTGTTATTGTAGATAACTAATTACAGTGCGAAGATATATAAATATAACTAGTATAAATATACCTAGAAATTATCAGAACATTTTATATTTCATTTTCTACTGCCGTACCATTTTTAACTAGTTTATCCCAATGTCCACCTTTATCCTTGCTTCACCCAATATAAAACATTCCTAAGTATGTGTCTTGTTCTTTGGGGTCTAATTCTGGTTTGGGGCCTCTCTTTGGGTCTGTGTTGGTGGCACTCTCTTACTAGTGGTTGCTCTGAGAGCTATAGCTGTTATCAATTAATTCCTGTAGTCTTCTATTTTAAAACAAGCAGTCTGTTTATTCCTGTGGGTCAGCAACATCGCTATACAAAGAAATGAATGGGTCAGGATTGGTAGAACACAGAGTAATATGTGAGATGCATGGGGCTACATATTGTGGGCATGAGGCTTTTATGTTGAGCTCATGGCTGTATATGGTGAGCATGAGACATTACAGTACACCTACTTTTCCCTTGATTCATTTCAAGGTCCACTTCCCAGTCCTTCTAACTGTAACCTGAATATCAACTCAGAGCAAGTCCTTCATTAATTGAAACATTTATGTTTTTCTTCGAAAATACAGTTCAGTTTACCTTCATTCAGGTCTTAAATTAATCACGAGAGGGAGAGATCATCAGGGTCACCTTTGTTCTATGCCACTTTTATGTGCTTGAATCTTTTTATTACAATAGTCATATTGCACCAAAAAAAATGGGTCTAGTGTGTGAGGATGTCGCCCCATCTCATTCTCCTCATAGATGATGAAAAATATATGTTGTTTTGCTGAGAGGTAAAGCAGGAAATTCAAAGCAGTCCCTGTAAATGTGCTATGTTCACCCTTTATCATTTAAAAAATGTCATACTGCAAAACAATATCCCCAGTGTGCTGCAGTCATAGACTTATTAATCAATCTCCTTCACAGGCAGTACTATATAAACATGATGTAGATCATGTAGAACTGAACGCAAGTACAAATGCGCAGTACAGAAATGTTCCCACTCTTTAAACATATCATCCTCAAGCATATGTTTTTTACTTAGTATACTAATTTGCGCATATCTGCAGCTCAATATACCCCCGATATTACAGGATTTTTTTTTTATGTAAAGTTAGTCTAACTCTGCAGGTCCCCAATATCTGCCTTCTCCTGCTGTACACATCTCTAGTCTACACACATGCTGCATTAAGCTTTGTGGAAAGGGGCAGAGAATGTGTAAATATGCTTACTAGATATTCAATTTGCTTTTTGTGTTATTTTCTTTGTGAGACTGTGCTATCTAATTTATGTATGGGGTAGGTTGCTCATACACATATACATTCATGTTTACTGGTCATACAGTGAAGATGGAGATTTTCAGGAAGATATGTAGTCCACACACAAACAGATTGTGTCACCAGTTTGGTCATTTAAGCAGCCAAGATGATCGGATTTAGCCAATCAAATTGTAAATAGATTTGACTAACCAGACCTGAAAGTATGGTCAGCCAATGACTGTCTCAGCTGCTCTGTATGGTCACCTGGCAACCAGCCTGCATAAGACCATTGTGATTTGGGAAGCCAGTGAGTTATGGTATCTACACAATCAGATGCATCACATATGTAGCCAACATTTGAGCTGCATCTGGTTCTCAAGCTGGCAAATGAACAGTCCTGTAAAAAGACATTTAGATTAGGCGCAGTAAAATGTGTCATCTAACTGTTGCTAACTACAATTCCCAGTGCGCTCCACCTCTGTATGCAGACCATGGATTATCCTGTTCGCAGAGCATGCTGTAGCTACATTAGATCAGCCAATGCTTGAGCCAATCATTGACAAACCTGATATAAACTGTACTTATTATACACTACTACAATATAGACACCAAGGGCAAAGCATAAAAAAGGAGTAAATTTGCACCTTGGCAAAATCATGTTGCATTTGTGGGTGAGGTACATTTAAAATGTGTGGACAGATTTATAGTTGGGGTAGGGCATGTCCTAGATCAATTTTAAAGTTCAGTGTAAAAATAAATCAAGTATTTGTGTGCTACATGAAAAAGCAGCCAGTATTTTCCTAATGTGCAAAAAAATAAACTAATTTGCACCCCTTGCATGGTTCGTCCAGGAGCAAACTTACTCCTTTTTTTGTTGCTTTGCTCTCGTTAATGTCTCAGAACCCAACTGTATAGAGTAGGAGAGTGAGTGTGGGCTACTTACTAATGCATTAGTAGTATTCCTAAAGACAAAAGTTATGTGTTGGAGAATATCATTGCAGAACTTTGTTTTGTTTTTCGTTAATCCTTTTCCATCTCTGCAATATCCAATTTTATAAGCCCTATAATAATGTTAGCAATGCAACAAACACATTTAGCAAAACAGGAAGACATCATAATATTATTATCTTAGCTGTTTTGCTATTGGGCAGATTATCAAGCAAATAGTAAAACATAATATGCTTTATATGTTGTGAAAATGCATGTCCTGAATGTTTCGAAAATGTCAGCATTGTCTCTCTCACTGTGTGAAAGGTCAGTGTAAAGTAACTCCACTTTATTACATTATATTTAAACACTGCATAAAAGTGATGTATTACCAAAATGCCTTTAAGATAAAAACGGAACTTAGGTACTATTACCCAATATTTTCTTTAATTAAGTACAAGACATTATAGCGGAAATATTAATTAAAGCCAATATAATTTTACTACAGAATTTCTCAGCGCTTTTTACAAGACTTTTTCTACACTTTTAAAGATGGTATTAGCAGTAAGCTCCTATCAATGGAGAATCCTGAAGCCCTAAATAACTCTGTGTTCATTTGGACATATCCAAACTCTACTTCCAAGGCTGCCGCAGCAATAGCAATTTTCTGTGACAGCAAAACTGAGAAGGAGGTCATTGTCTCTTAATGGCCCCCTACAGTGATAATCTCAGCTGCAAGCAACTGTCCTGGCTTTCTTGGCAGCAGACAGGTCATGTTGGCTATATCTCTGCCTAGGAAGGAAAATAATTGTTATGCACTCATTGGCGCTTTTCAACAAGGTAATTAGCTCCTGCTTCATTTTGTTGCAGTCTAATGCATGGTAATATAGCATGCACACACTGGTAGAGGTTATATACAGGGCCGTCTCTTCCATTGGGCACGATGGGCAGGTGCCCGGGGGCCCTGCAGGCAAGGGGGGCCCGTCCGAATCCTATTTTTTAAATACTTACCTTGCGGTCACATCAGCGGTGATCCGGCTCCCTCCCTGGTCCCCTCTTCCATGCTGTGCTCGCAGTGACTGCTGGGTGTGATGTCACGCCCAGCATTCACTGCAACCACAGCACGGAAGAGGGCAGAAGAGACTCAGCGGCGCGGAAAAAAGAAGAGGATCGGACTTAAGGTAAGTTAAGGGGGCCCCTATATATATATATGTATATATATATATATATACATATATATATATATATATATATATGTATATATATATATATATATATGTAAAAAAAAGTGATTATATATATAATCACGTTTTTTTTTACATACTCATATATTTTTTTTACACACACACACACACACACACACACACACACACACACACACACACACACACACACACACACACACACACACACTATATATATATATATATATATTTTTTAGGGGCCCGGTACACTGCATTGCTCGGGGGCCCATAAAGTAGTTAAGGTGGCCCTGGTTATATATGTATTAAGAATATTGTTATGAGGTTGTTCAAAACTTTGAAAAATTTAGTGTCCATATTTACTTTGTTAAATTTGGAGTTTTGTATATTGTGTTAGCCTGCAGTATGTGGCATTATCTAATAATTAAAACCCTAAACTATTACATTACTATTGCTGTTATTTTCGTTCACCTCTTGCCAACACCAAAAATGAGCACTGGTTTTTTTCTTGGCTAATAGACCCCTTTGTGTAGTTGGTTAAAGTTATGGACCACCCACCCATTCACCCTGAACAATGTAGATACAATACACTGTCGCACAGGATATATGATATATAAATTCTTCTATTGTCCAGTAGTGTTTGATTGTGGCATATTATAGACAGGATAGCTGAATTTATATAGATACTTGAAGACATTTATATCAATTGAGTCAGGTGCTTCCAGGATACAAGATGAGCTTAAGCCTGAAGGACATTAGTAAGGATTACTATGGTGAGAAGTGATGTAGATGCCAGTGATCAAGTACAAAGTTGTAGCCCTGTATGTCCATAGCCATAACGGAGGTCAAATAAGCCTGTCTCCGAAGCAAGGGTCCGAGAGCCACAAGGGTAGCCAAGGATAGCCAGGATTATGCACAAGGAATTAGAATACAGAGAATGTTGAACAAAGCCATAAATGCTGAGATAAACAGGTGCCACTGTGGCTTGTCAAACAGTATCACTGTTCTCAAGACCACAACCATGGATCAAGTCCAATTAGTCCAACTGCATTATTACTCTCAGATATGCATGTGAACAACTCTCATACAGATAGACTTGTATGAGGAACATAGATCTGCGTACTTCATTGGTTTCAGTAAAACTACAATCATTGCACTGTGCATAGTTGGAGACACGGAGCCAGATTACAATATACCGTTGTATGAAGTAAGTAAATGGAGGATTGCAAAAATAGCAAACTGTTTAAATATATTGGTGTGTAGCCTGTTAGCCCCAGGGGCCTTGCCATTTGGGAAGGTGAAAATAGTTTTCATAATTTCATTGACATTAAAATTACTTTAATGTCTTACATCTCCCTTTGTTCATCTGTCAAACAAGGAAGGGTGAGATCCTCTAAACACCAAGTCTTCCTGAGAATACAATGAAGTAGAGGCATATAAGAACTGATACTATGTACAGAATTGTACCATTACCTCTTGAGCTCTACTAACAAAACAATCCTCAATTGTTACAATTTGAATGATCACCAATGATCAAGCCTGCCCCTCGCCTGTAGTCAACATCTTTCCACACAGCTCACTGTGTTCAAACACTTTGTTTTGTGAACAGCAGCTTACACTTGGAGTCCTCATTAGGATATACCTGTGTACACAGTGTTTTTGAAGCCTTTGCATGTGATTTTCTCCATTGTTCTCACCTCCACCTCCAAACTACCCTAGAGATGCACTTTGGTTAATTTGATGGATGAGAATCTCATGCATGTGCAACCAAATAATTAATGGGACAGCCATCTCAGCTTTTCTCACATAAGAATATTTGACAATCATTTAGGAGGGGGTTCATCCACTGTCTTGTCAGAGAGCCAAAAGTGGTTTAGTTTTCAAAACCATGGACGTTGACTAATTTTTATTCCAATAGCATTATCCCAAACAGTCCTTAAAGATAATAGGACAGAGATATGGGAGTGAAAATGCACCCTGTGTGGCATTACAAGGGATGTCTGAATAGCTGGGACTGATGAATGTGATGCCATTTATTAGGATCCAAAATGTTTTAGTCAACTTTTGCAAGTTGGGGTTATAACATCCAAGAGTGGTGGGAAAATATAATTAAACAATATGGGAATAAATAATGGCTTCTCTCATCCACCTGGAGGTTGCAAATAGAGTAGATAATAGATTTACTGATTAGGGTTGACCCCATATGGAAACATTGATGTTTCCCATTTGGCCAATCTGACTTATAATATAAAGCAAAGTTATAAATATGAATGTATTTGTTAAATGTCCTAGTTTAGATTGTTTGCCATAGAGTTTTTAAAGAATATTGCAATGTTGAGGTCTCCCATAACATTCTGCAAATGGACATACTCCTATATTGTTACGAAGGATGTTGATTGAACTGGCAGAGGAAGTTACCTGGAATACTGTTACCTAAATTTCCTACACAGCCCATTTGACATTAAAAGCATTTCAAATATTATAAAGTTGCTTCTCTTGGCATGCATACTGTATAGTGCTCAGAATATGTTTATAGTCTGCAAACAACTGCACTTAACCAACCCTTGATATGTTTGTATGCAACCATGATTGTACAGTGAACTAAAGCCCTAGGGAATACAGTGTTTTTATGATAATTGAGTGGTCTATAATAAAGAATAGAGTAGAGAGGTCCAGGATTAGAAGAGAGTAGTGGCCTATAGATTTTGCAGTGATCAAATGACACACCACCAGCGCACTCTCTGTGGAGTGTTCAGAACCAAAACCTGATGGAAGAAGGTCTCTCAAGCAGCTTGGAGGATTATGGAAGTGGATAAATGGGCCAGTAATCCGACTCAGAGTTTAGGTTAGGATTTCTTATTTTTTTATTTTTAGAATAGCAGTACTAACCGCATGTTTGAATAATGATGGAAAGATACCAGTGAAGAGAGAGATTGATTTATGAGGGGAAGTGAACAGTTAGTAGAGTGAGAGGAGAAGAAGAGAGTAGATACTTTTTCTTCAATTGTCTGATGACATAAAGAGAAGGTGCCATAGGGTGCAGGAAAAGAATCGAGCAGGGTGTTGTTAAAGGAAAGAGGATAGCTTTTTATATCAAATGTTCTCCATCTGGTAGGAAGGAAAATCTTGGGCAGTGGTGGGACACAATTATCAGTCAGTTTTAATTGTAGGGTTAATGTGGTAGGCGTTATTGTGGTAGGAGTTATTGGGGTAGGTTGAGTGAAGTTGAGAGATTGGAAGTATAGTTGTTTGAGAATGTCTATAGCATTTCAGTCGGAGTGGTAGATAACTGTATACTCTTGGGGGTTTATTTACTAAACTGCGGGTTTGAAAAGTGGAGATGTTGCCTATCAAAACCAGTCAGATTCTAGCCACGAATAACACGGCATTAGCAGTATTACCGGTATTACGGTAAAACTGCGCATAGTTAACCTTTAAAACGGTAATTGCAACCCTGGATTTTTA
Organism: Mixophyes fleayi; assembly: GCF_038048845.1. NCBI lineage: Eukaryota > Metazoa > Chordata > Amphibia > Anura > Limnodynastidae > Mixophyes > Mixophyes fleayi. The sequence goes on along the minus strand of NC_134405.1, from coordinate 288,832,056 downwards.
CTCGCAGCTCCCTGAGCCGCGAGATGAAACCCAGATTAAAGTTACCGTATTAACGGTATTACTGTTGACGCCACGGTATTCATGGCAGAATTGAATCAGCCCCAAGCGGTCATTTATTTAGTGCATTCTACAAACTGACAGATAAAATCTGATTAGCTGCCATAAGCATCTCCACTTTTTCAAACCGCAGTTTAGCAAATATACCCCAAGGAGTTCACAATAGGCAACAAATTGCTGTTCTTCAATGGAAAGTTTTTCACTGAGCAATACCCAATAAGCTGTGGTTTTGTGCCACCAGTGAGAAACTTTAACAAGCTGTACAAGTATTTCATATATATAGGGAAAATCTATATATCTGCTCCTGTCATATCCTAAAGGATAGTTCTAGTAATATTTAGGAAATGTAGTTATTTTATTAGTAATAGTAGTAAACTTAGTAATATTTTGGTGCTATTGTTGTAGTAATAGTAGTATCTAGCATAAGTAGTATTTCCACAATTACAAATTAATTGTTTTCCTTATTTGAAACTACTGCATAAAATCAAATACTGAGAATGGCATTTAGCATAACAGAACAAGGATTAATGTGCAGTTTTACGTGCATACAGGATAAGAACAAACAGTGATAAATACATAGCTGCAGGGGCTAAAGCTTTTCTGCACTTTATGTGCGTCTATGGCATTGTGCAGCCGCTGGTTGAACACACTGCACACATCATGTGAAATAGGGATCATTGATCCATGTGGAGAAGTACACACATTATTCATAGGAACACTGGAACAGACCATGAAGACTGTTTGCTGTATTTGCCTCAAGGTCCATCAAACATTCCCTCTAACTATCCTATGTACAATAAGTACCTCGCCACAGGAATTAATGATCTCTGTTCCCCATGATGTATATGATGTTTTAGCAGGTGGCTGGCTGAAAGCACCACAGATGCATATAAAGCATTGTGATTATGCAGCCTAAACTGCTTTGGTGGTAAGGTGGGTTGAAAATGCAAAGATAAATCCATATCTATAAAATGTTTATAGGATAAGTATCAAAACACATGAAAAAAATATTTCGGAAGTGAATTATTTTTAATACCGGTGTTAAGTGAAGACGTAATTCTTTAAAAGCCAAGTAAATCCAGTATGAAAAAGTTATGTCAGTTTTATACATGTGACTTTACATTAATGCCAGGTTACCATAGAAGGGAAGAAAATGGACTGACGCAACAGTGACCTGTGGTTGTAGCAACAGGACCCTATTACCAATGTGACTGAGGCACTTTAATAAAGAAGACTAACTAAACTCACAACACTCTTTATTACTGCCTTACACTGTATGTATACAGTATGTGACCCCTGAAGTTCAATCTAATGAGATCCGCATAGTAGATCTTTATACGCTCATGGAATATGTACGTTACCTTCAATATTGAGCAGTAAAAGTCTCATTTTCAGCTGCCTCCCGGCAAGTAGAGTAAAGCCGAAACTGCAATGAAACCGCTTATATGTGCTTTGTATACAGGATTAAAGTTTGTCAAATAGACACACACAAAGATTTCCTAATGAAACTAATGCAAATTACACATCTGGTGCCTTTTGTTTTTGCTACAATTACTACACAATGGGATGATTCAGTGTGTTTATCCTTTCAATTTCTTTCTGTAACTACTAAACAGGAAATCTTGTAAAGCACCATTGTCATTAACTCCACAGTTTAGAGGTAGGTTTGTGGGTACATGGGGCTGACTGTGGAATATATAACATTGTAATATTATTTTGTGAGCTCATTAGGGTGATCAGTGAAATATGGTCTTAAACATTCAGAACAGCTTCAAGCAGGAGACTGTTTAATGCTTTATATTGAGGAAACAGACGGGGAAACGTTAGTGTTTTATTTGTCAAGATCTACTATTTCATGTGCTCATTTACAGCAACCACGATGTGTTTGTAAGACAGGATAATTTAGCCGCATTTCAGAGGTCACATGGTACACTTAACATTTTTATGTGCCTTAATGTTCTTCTGCTTTTTTTCTATCGCGGTTAGGTGTTCCTTTTAATTTGAATTGTAGCACAAATCCCTTTAAAGGGGGAAAATACAATAAAATGTATGCAGACAGCTGTTTCAGTGTTTCTTGATCACATCTTAAACTACTTTATTAGCATCTGGATTTGTTTTACTTCTTACAGTTTGTCCATATTGGAGGCAGATGTCTTATAATAATCCATAATTAACTGAAGTCCTACTTATAATGTATTATATTTTATGGTTGAGGTATGCAGGCTGCACCTCCACTGCTGAACTACAGCTTCTAGTCTACACCGCCGCCTGTTAGGAATTGTCAAGCACTCAGCAGCAGTTTTGTAGTGGCATATTGTTATATGCAATGTAAGTCTTACATATATGCTGCAATTCCAATAGCCATGAGTTTAATATGGGAAAATTAAAAGCGTTTAAAGGCCTGTAAGAGAACTGATTTGAGGAAATAGACATAAAATAATTGCATAATTGTAAATTCCATTAAAGCAGATTGACAAGAAATTTATTGTGACCTTGGTAAGTGTTATGTGCTGCTTGAGGCTCCTTCATGCAGGGGCATACTGAGAAGTAGGAAGACTGAGTCAGTTACACAGGGTATGAGAAAGGTATAAACTTTCCAATCTGTAATCTATACTCTAACAAATCCTTTACTGGCCATTTCTGGTCTCACGTAACACCCCATTCTGTAGTATACGTTTTAAGGGTGTATATATTGAATAGTGTAGATGCGTACTTGGTTTTCAGTGCCTTACCCGAATCGTCACTTTCTCTTCTAGGTGTGTTCTAGAGATACACTAGGGGGAGATTCGGGAAACCCACTGTCTAGTACTAACGCTGTGACCCACTGTGTTCTGCAGAACCCAGCCGGGCACATTTATTGAACTGGAACCAGTAAATGCAGCTTTCGTGATTTTATAGAAAAATATACTTTGGCATAGCTTGAAATAATAGTGTAAACAATGCAATAAAAAGACAACGTGGATGAAAGTAGAGCACCAACTGTTACTGTTTAATAACAGATTAGCACAAAAACTGGCAATAAATCAATAATATTAACAGCATAAAACATAAACATTAATTGTCACAACCTCATACACTGGATCCAGAGACGGAACTAGCGAGATGTGGGCCCGATGCGGGGAGGAGGTAACTGGGGCCCTTGATCCTCTGCATCTTCCATGCAGCGGGCCCCATTTTCTCCATGGGCCCCAGTGCAGGGCACCTGCCGCACCAATGATAGTTCCGCCACCGACTGGATCAATATATCATATGCCAACCTTACTGGCTCCTGATACTGGGGATATTTACTTATATCGATACAATATACTGCCGAACACACACACTGGCAGCACTCAAATACACCACACAAATGGAGCTGTATGATGCAAGTTGGGGTCCTTCTGTATGAATGCCAGGATGGAATGGATGCAGCATGTGTCTTGTTTGCGGCTTTTATGGGTCATTCATTCACTTGTAGTAAGGTACAACAGTCACAGTATGCAAACCCTCCTGTAGCAGCAACTGTAAATCCTCAGCCTGTACCCTTGCTTTTGTATCCTGGAATTTATAGTTCCACAACTTTATTTTAACACCAGAGGGATCACATTGTGGTATAAGCTCAAATGCTACTTAAACAAACACTTGAGAAAAATAAGCCCACGCTCGGTATATCCCACATTATATATGGTAACAGCTGCTTGGCAATAAGCCCGCGCTCGGTATATATCCCATATTATATGTGGTACCAGCTGTGTGGCAATATAAATGCCCATATATGTATACAAAACAAAAAAAAAGTTGTTAGCGCTTATCCTTTAAACTGCATATCTGTGTGTGTCTAGCAAAATGAAAACATGAGGTATTAGTTCATATTTTGATCAAAAGACTTAAGCCTGCATCCCAACATCAAGGGTACCTCATTATATGCAGGTCTTACACTGACCTATATGCTTTAAACACTATTAAAATGCAGTTAAAATCAGATGCACTCACCTCCCAGGTATAGGGGTTTGCATCTAGCAAAGGCTGGCTCGTGAGCCACACCCAAATGTGCCTTAAATAGGCTTGATGGACAGCTGCTATGACAAAAAGGCAATATTTGGAAACAAAACCAGAGAAAAATAAGCCCGCGCTCGGTATATCCCACATTATATATGGTACCAGCTGCGTGGCAATATAAATGCCCATATATGTATACAAAACAAAAAAAACAGTTGTCAGCGCTTATCCTTTAAACTGCATATCTTTAAACAAACACTTGGTGCACATTTACCTATCAACTCATCCATCCCTGATACTTCAGCCCTTGTGGCCAGATATAGTCCAAACCCCACTTGAATAACAGCAGATAGGTAAATTAAACACAGTTACTTATCGACACCTGTGATGCAATTGTGATTAGTAGCCGCTGGGTACTCCACTTGACCTGCAGCATCCTCAGGAGTTACACTTATATGCAATAAAAGGAAAGTTTGCTCAACTATTATGATTGTATAGTGCTAGGTTTTTGTTAGACATCTTATCACTGAAACTAGCGTGGCAAAATGACTGCATCCTTGTATTTGTAGCCAATGTACATTGAGTCCTGATGCAATGTTAAAGGAATTATCCAACAGTACTATCCAGTGCAACTAGTGTCCTGCTCACCAATCCTTACAGTTTAGCAAGAAAAGTGGTGGTTGCTCATTCAATAACATGTTATGGACAGCATGGTGGCTTAGAGGTTATCACTTCTGCCTCACAGCACTGGGGTCATGAGTTCGATTCCCAACCATGGCCTGATCTGTGTTGAGTTTGTATGCTCTCCCCGTGTTTGCGTGGGTTTCATCCGGGTGCTCCGGTTTCCTCCCACACTCCAAAAACATACTGGTAGGTAAATTGGCTGCTATCAAATGTGTGTGTGTTAGCGAATTTAGACTGTAAGTTCCAAAGGGACAGGGACTGATGTGACTTAGTTCTCTGTACAGATGGGGTATGGCATATTGATGCCGAGAACCCCGACAAGACTTACCCTGACCTGAGGATTCCGAATGGCTGCTTCCTGACCTTCACCGATGATGACTCCTCTTCACACCGACTTCAGTCAATGACGAAGAAGTAAGAAGGCGGCTGCACTTGATGATGTCATTGACCATGTTATGTTTTTGCTGCTCTATATTTTGTTTTCCGCTCGGTCTCAGAAATCCATTTCAGATTTTGCTTAATATCAGAGTTGTTGTGTATTTGTTACTGAGCGACCTTAATCAGCTACTTCCAGAGCTGCTAATGAGAATTCTGCATTGTAACTGATTACCAGCTCTTGCTAGACTCATTGCTCATTACTTAACAGTTGAGCAGTCATCACTCTCTGCTCACATGCTTTCTACCCAGCAGCTGATCAGACACACTTGCTGTTCATATGATTTCTTCCCAGCAGCTGATTGGCCAGGGCCAGCATCAATACACTCATTGCCATTATTGCCTTGCTGGTGTATGGTTTACCTAGGCTAGTTCCTTCATCTTTGTCCTGAGATTTTCATCTTCTGCTGCTGGATTTCTGTGTTTGACCTTGACTTTGTTTACTGGACCTTGCTGTTGGATCTCTGCCTGGCCTTGATCTCCTGGATGGTTTATTGACTTTGTGTACCTTCCTGTCTTCTTGCCAATTGACCAGTCTCTTTTGTGTCCTGTTTGTCTTGTTTAGTTTCCATGTTGATCCATAGTTGTGAGTCTCCTTGACTCTACCTCACTCACAACCAGTAACAACTATACATAACTGGGATCAAGTCCAGTACATCCGAGTACCAATGAGCAGTGTGGCTCCTGGAAAGTTGGCTTCTAATGGTGAATAAACATCCCGAACCATAGGTTTTGTATAGATGTTATTGGTTGCTGATTGTGGGGTTCATAACTAGAGCAAAGGAATTTCAAAGGGGAATTCTAACTGTTTTTCACCAAAGTATTCATATTCTAATATGTAGCAAACTTGATAGATCCATCCTCACTAGAAGAACCTGCAAATCAAACTTACTTACAAAAATGAATCATCATTTTTATCTACAGTAGAAATTGAATTTTTTTTTTCCCCCAGTGTGCTGGGGGATCTTTCTGTGTGCTTGTTCCTTTTAGGATAACCCCACCCTTTCAAGCACCTGCTATGAGCCTATAAATTGATTGAGCAACTTCCACTTCTGTATAAATAAATCAGTGCAAGAGTATAAAAAGTGAAGGCAATGCAATAGCTTATTTCCATATTTTAACTAGGAAATTTGATCTAGAGAGGGATTCTTGATACCTGTAATTCACTCCCCAATACCGTGCTTGTTTGTAGTGCTGTTACCTCAATATCTGCACTGAAGCCCCTGTCTCAGTCAAATGTTTTTATTAATACAGCATGTGCTTGGGAAATGAAGGAATAAGAGATATTAGGGCATATTTATCAAACCTTCAGGAAAAATGGAGGTGTTGCCTAGAACAACCAATCAGATTGTAGCATATACATATACATGGTAGGTAGAATCTGACTGGTTGCTGTGGGCAACAGCTCATCTTTTCCTTATATAATGTTTAATAAATCGACCCCATTGTATTATGATGTTAGCAACATATTTTGAAGTGAGTTCATTCTCTGCACACTTATTTAAAGCCAAGAAGTGGTTAAAATTAAAACTTTTCCAATTGCTAGTGAGGTGTAAATCATTGAAGTTACCTATAGATAAGATGAGAGGGACCTTTTTTTGAATGCTAGACACTTCATGAAAAATGAATATTGGTAGTCTGTGTGTAACGTTACCTTCAGATTGTAAAATAGGCTGTGTAGCACATAACATTCTTACTGGTAATGGTGGAACAAAGATCGTGTTGGACTTTGATGTTTTGTTGACCCAGCAGGCTAATAATTTAATCAGCCTATAATGCATGAGCTCTGAAGACCACATAAGAGTCTTGTACATGAACCTGTTGCAGACTTTACATTTTACAAGATTTTAAGATGTGAATGCCTATATTCAATAACTGGCATGGTTTCAAAAGTTCATGCATAATAAAAACAGGAATGTGTTTCATGCTGGCTATACAAAACCTACCAGATACAATATCGAAATAGCATTACAACAAAGAAAGGTAATAATAAAATGTTACACCGTAAATTTAATTATATACAAGCATTTTATATATGGTTGCAAAATAATAATGACTGGAATTCTAATGGCAAATGATATACATTAAAGGGTCTTTGTACCATTGTAAATTTGGAGGAAGGAATGAGTCCTGTCTCATCCTTACTTCATATTCACTTCCTCTCATTTGCTTTCCACAACCATCATATGGGGGGGGGGGGGCACCCAGAGAAGGAGTGAGAACTAGGGTGCATGCACATGGTAATGAGATTAACCATTACCAAGCCATTACCAAGCAGCAAAATTACATTTGTGGGGCAAGATATTTAAATGACAATCAAAGGGGGATTGCACTATCAGAGGGCTCTAAGGCACTTAGCTCCCCACAAACGAACACTTCATTGAAGGTGGATGAGATCCAGCCTCAGCCTATACTTTCCTTTATCACGTTCCAGGTGCACTTCTTATATGTACAGGCACAATTCTACCAATGTAATTGAAATATTCAAATGTACAATCAAGACACATGAAATAAAGATATTCCAAGTGTCATCTCTCTACCATTAATATTAAATTAATGAGAGTTGACAATATATTATATATATTTTACATATACATACACATATATATATATATATATATATATATATATATGTATATATATATATATATATATATATATTATATATATATTTTGGACCATGCACTTTTCCATGTGACTTTCCACCAAAAGGTTGGATTAATGGGGGCAGATCACAAAAGGCAATGTGGGGGTGCCCTTTGTTATGCACAAAATAAAGTGCACCGCTTATATACTTTACAGAAGCAAAAATAAAACAATGTGTGTTTGGATTGAACATTATCAGTTCTCTTTATGAATGGGGTGGGGCTTGATTGTCTCTGAAACTGATCATATTAACATTGTGTGAAATCCATTTCTAAACTACTTGCCCAAATTATACCATCTACAATTTGTTCAATGCACCAGCTGAAGTGTACCATGCATTGGTATCAGGAATTACAGTATCCATACCTGATCCAGGGGGAAACGTTAGATCATTGTTGTCTACTCTCACGGAATATCGGGGGAGACTCCTGAATTTTTGGGAGTTCTCCAGGATTCCCGGGAGAGCAGGGCAAAATTCCACATCCTGCCCCCATTATTGGTGAAGTAGGTGGGGACAGGGCTAATCGTGTCATCCTGGCTCTGGCCCCTGCTGTGATAGGCCAAAATTGGGGCCTAATGACATGATTCACATGATCATGTCCCCATGACAGACCTCTCCATCCCGGAGAGCTTGCTGCCAAAGTTGGCATTAGATCCTGGCAGCTTTTTCAGTGCCACCTACACCATTGGATTTGTAAAGAACTTAATACTGCACCATGAAAAGTGCATTCTGCTTATTTCTATGATTCTGGCTGTGGATCCTGTCTGAGGGAAACCATGCTGTTATTTTGAACAATGTGCCAATAATAATGTGAATAATGTATCAGTGGCATGTCTGATTGTGTATTTATAGCCCTTGCTTGGTGCTTCGCTGCCATGTAAAGTACATTACGGTATGTATAAGAAAAGAATATTACTGAGTGTTGGAAGAACGAGAGATGAAGGTGACAATCTTGGCCAGCGGTGAAAGTTGCATACAGTGTAATGTATATACACAGCATGAGTGTGACAGGGCAAACTATTTAATAGTTATGAGATGTTCTGGCAAAAAAGCATAATACAGTTAGTTCTATGAAAGTTGATTGTAATTCCTAATGAGCTTGCTAATATTTTTCTGAGCTCTAAAGTCTATAAGTATATATAAGTAACGTGAATATTATGCGACTTTAATGTTGACTTTATGCATTGCATCGCCTTCATGCCTTCCAATGTGCAATTCAAAAATAAAAACATATGTTTAAAACGAGAGCTTGCTGCATATTTAAGGGATGATTCCAAAGTTCATCATATAAATCAGTGAATATGTGTTTGTTGTCAGAATGATTTGCAATGTTAATCTATTACTGGATAAAAACCATTAAAGGGCACTTTAAGAAAAAAAAAATTCATATTGTGCATTTTTATATATATTTTTAAATAGAAGTTGTTGTTAAAATACAACAACAGCTACACTAAAGCACCCAGCTCCTCCTATCACAAACCAGCTATGGACCTCTCACTTCTGTAATACACAACTCCATCCTCTACTCTACTGTCAGTCCTCATATGTGTATATAGTGGACAACAAAACTGTGTGTGAATAAAAGACAAATTATAGATCTTGAAAACTATCATTTGTTACAAGAAAAGTCAATATTTCCATGCACTTGTGCAATTTTGTGTACAATACATAATTGTTTTCTAATCTTAGCTCAATTTACAGAAGGGTAAAAATGTGTGCCCGTTTCTGATTTGAGAAAAATACCTTGAGTCATTTAGCCATGAGGTTTATGTTAATTATCTTTGTTCACTGTTCGCTTAAAAAATGAGCGATGATTCCTGTACCCGTAATTCTGCACAGGACCATATTGCGCAAGGTTCCTACCGGACCTTGTGCCTGATTCATTAAGGATCTAAAGTTAAGAAACTTCTTATTTAAGTCTAATGGACAAAACCATGTTACAATGCAAGGGGTGCAAATTAGTATTCTGTTTTGCACATAAGTTAAATACTGACTGTTTTTTCATGTAGCACACAAATACTTGATAGCTTATTTGTACACTGAAATGGAAAGTTGATATTTGTGTACTACATGAAAAAACAGTCAGTATTTAACTTATGTGCAAAACAGAATACTAATATGCACCCCTTGCATTGTAACATGGTTTTGTCCAGGAGACTTAAATAAGAAGTTTCTTAAGTTAAGATCCTTAATGAATCAGGCCCCTTGTGGCTAATTGAATCCACCCCTAATTGAATCCACACGTGTGTAAGAATATGAAACTTTTCTATTTTGAATTTTACTAAATATTCAAAGTCAAATGAAACAATTAAATGATAGCCCAAATACAAAAAAAAACAACATTTTTGATAACCATTTTTTTTTTTGAAAGAAAGAATAATGCAGTTTTGTAGTTTAATCTTTTAATCTTTACAAAATGTAGGACGTAATTGACCCCCCAATACCGTGCTTGTTTGCAGTGCTGTTATCTCAATATCTGCACTGAAACTCGCTGATACAAGTATCAACGTAAAAGATATGTTTGTGCTTTATTTTGATAATAGTAAAAAAAATCAACACACCAGTGACGCTAAGTCTAACATCATGAAAAGTCAAACATATTTAATTTGCCGTCAACTGAAAACACTTGAAAATCGCATTTATTGCATTCATGCGTCCTTTACATGTATAAATGATGTATATATTATTTATGTTAGTTATTCCATTCATGTACTGTATATTATGGAAATTGCCCACGTTCAGTTTTCGTCTTACAGTAACGCTGTGAATAGCTGCAGTGTGTTTGGCATTTGTCAAGTAGGATGTTATAGTGCTTTTGTGTTGACAGCAGCATCTTCGTATGAGAAGCAGTCAAGTAAATATTGTCACAAATCAAAGGACTGTATTTCACAAAAGCCTCTCTATAATGTAGGGCTTCATTTGCTAGGCTCCAGCTTACAAATATGGAAACAATTTGTGAAACACACCATGTATACACAATGTATAGCTGTGTGTAATAAAATAGATGGGCCGCATAAGGGTGTTATTAAGCTTTCCTGAAACCACAGCTCTGATTTCTTTTCAGAAGCGCTACACAATTCTAATTCCCATTGAATCTGCTGCTTCCTGGGCATTAATTTACAGTTTATACAATCTAAGCTTGCAGCTTGCATTTGGCCTTTACCTCGGCAAGGCTAATTTACAAAAATAATTACTACTTATGCAAGGTCATGCATACATGCAGTCATTTTTTACTTATCCTACAAATTATCCGTACTTTGCTTGTAATATCATGATCACGCCATGATTGTGCAATGTTATAAAACACTAGTCTCAAGAGTCAATCAACGCAGCTGCAAATATTATCTATTTTATTATAATTCTGCAGTTATTGCTAAATTATTGCATCCTGAATGAAAGAGGCATTTACAGTGTAAAAGGAGTGTAATTATCATATATGACAGAGATGAAGAACTGATCCTTTATACTTTAACCAGCAAAATTCTTTGTATCTGCATTCCACCAAGAACTGGTAGATTTACTACAGCTTCTAAAAAGTGGAGGTGTCGCTATTAGCAACCAATCAGATTCTAGCTATCATTTTTTAGAAGCTAGGGATATAATTACATTTTTTTTTATATTTGTGGGATACTAAGCATTTAAACAATGTGATCTAATCCAAGGGTCATTCTGAAATGTGATCATCCAAATGTGATGATTTTGATACCCCAATATTGAATACACTTACCCTATCTAAGATTATTTGATTAAAATTCATAAAATTGGCAACTTTGGTTTATGGCCATATGAAAGTTGTTCTTTTCATTGACATACTTTTTAGCGCTTGAAAAGTATACTGCTTGAAAATCATTTTTTTGCCTTTTTTGTTCAGCATTTTTTTTCCTACTTTTTACCTAAGGTTTTTTTTTACATGTGCCAAAGAATTAACAATATTCCCATAGTAATAACTCATATTGCTTTATTCCATTAATCCATATGTAGAATGAAAGATATCTTCTGTGGGGGTGTTTTGGACGTGTCTGCAGCTCTGTGAGTTGTCAGAACCTCAAAACCACACACAAAAAAATCTATGTTAATATAGCTGTATGCTCTAAACCCCGTCTAGCAGTTTGCTCCCAATATCTACTACTCTTTCAGTAAAGCAATGTTTTCTGTAGTAATAACATCAACTACTAGACTTCAATAAAAAAAAACTTTTTTAATTTTTTTATAAAGCTGTTTGTAACTAAATATTAAAGTATGTTTAAGCTGTATTTATACATGTAGATCTCTCATTGTTTTTTATATTTGTTCATGCATTGCTTTTTTGCAGCATTTCATCAGAATTAACAAAATGAAGAGAAACAAAAACATAAACCTGCATTAAACCTACTCTAGAATTTGCTTCTTTTATTTTTTTAAGATTTTTTCTGTCTGAACTGCTGTCTTCGTAAAGGAAATCTGTTTTAGAGAAGAGGTATTTCTTACTGCCACCTGGTGGTGGTTTTCTTAAGTAAATATATTACAAAAGCTGTGTTGAGAAAAATACTACACATTGTTATTGTGCTTTAAAATTTAAAAGGTGAAACCGTAAATAAGGTGTTTTTGAGTAACTGGATGAGCTTAACACAGTTGTTATTGTTAGGTTTATTTTATATTGTGCAAACAGACAATTTAGGGGAATGTTTCATATATGCAAGAGGTTTGTTTTGAGATCTGTATCTCTATTTTTAACAGGAGAACAAGCTGTACTTGGATATTAAGGTGATTCGTAGTGCACATGTCATTGTTTCAATCTCAATTCCCATGTATTGAGGACAGGCACAATAATATGCCCCACAAAGAACAAAATAATTAAAAAAAAAACTGAACAAATATTCAAAATAACAAGTGAATTCCATATGAAAGCTTTCCTAATTTTATATGAGTATGAAACCCTAAAATTTTGCACCCCCTTTCCATGTGGCGGAAAACAGTACTGTAACGCCAAGGGGACCCGAGTTATCAGCAAGTTGTGTACAATGCTCATAATTATGTCAAAATAAATAGTTAAGAAGTAAAAAAAATTAAACTATCTTTCCCCTGAAATATTTACAGAGTTCCTTCACTGACAGAAGATACATAAAATATAAATGTAGATCAAGTAGGCAGTATATTGCAAGAAAATTGTAAACTTTTTTATTTTTTTTAAATTATAGGCAGGTCAAATGTGATATATTTATGTATATTAATACTGTCATACTTGTGCAACTGATGTGTTGGGTAGTCTTCCAAACCACAATTATGGTACACATCTGATCCACAGATAGTAAACATGAAGAAATACATAAACTGTTGTTCAATTCGTTTAGTTTTCAAAAGTCAAAAGCTGCCTGGGGATTTTCCCTATACAGTCTGTTGAAAAATAGAATGGAATCAGTCTGCATTGTCACGTGATATCTACACTTACCCCATATCAATTTTGCTGCAGTGCCCCTTTATTGAGCCAATTTTGAGTGGTCCCCTTCCAACATTAATGTTAGTCATTTTTCTATGCAGAACCCACAGAAATCATGCTTTATTTTCAACTTAATAGATTTTATTGCCCCCCAGCCCAGTCTGCCCCTGGAGCTAACCAGTCTTTGGGTTGGTCCAGAAAGCAAGCCTGTTAGTTTTTTAGCTTGGGTGCGGTTGGACCTCCTTTTAGCTTGGCTCAAAAAAATTGTTCTCTAACGAATCTGGGACATTTGCCTTCTGTATTTAATTAAGTGATATGGTATAAAATTTGTTAATTAATTATTGGGAAACTATATATGGAAAAGAGCAGAACATAATACAAGAACTTTGGGAGGAGCATCATTTTTACCACAATCATACCTTATATGAGAACACTTTATATTTTAAAAAAACATCATTGTTTTAATAGCCCAAGGCTGAGATACACAGCAGTTTCAGAATGTGGTAAAATAACAGAAAAAAATAGTTTTTCATACATTTCCGAAATTAAATTTGGTAATGTTTACATAGCTTCGATTACCATACCTTTCTGAATAACTGAGGATCTTCTAAAAATAATGTTACCACATCTTTCTTCTAATCTTCTATTCATATTTTATGTAAAGTTTTACATAATTTTACAATTGGCTCTTTATTATTTGCTGTAGTATAGGGGGTTTAACAAGTGATAACTAAATAATATCTACTAAGGGACACCACTGTTTGAAACAGGGAACTCCTCTCTTCCACAGAGTTCATGTCCATAGAAGCCAGAAAAAGGGAGATAAAGGAGTTTGTTGTGCCTCCCCCCATCCTTGGGCTCTCTCCCCCAAGTGTTGGGGGCATGCACAATCCCCTAGCAATGGAAATGCCAAATCAGTGCTTTGTACATATTTTCTTCTCCCTGGGAACCCTGTGCACTGGGAGAAGAGGCCCCCCTTCACAGTAATTGTATATAAATGCAGGGGTAGTCCCACTAGCCCTTAGCGGTAAAGGGGTTAAGCAGACACATGATGATGTAATACAGAGTAAGAGGCACAGTTTGGCATCTTTTGATACCAAAATGTATTTTGTCTGTGCTTAGCTTGTTCTCAATAATCAGACATTATAGTTGGAATAGGAGAAGGTTTGATATGGGCCACATTGATGATTACACCACTCACATCTGGGGGTAAATGTATCAAAGTGCGATTTTGCAATTCCAGCGATTTTCTCGGGAGAGTTGAAACTCGCCGATGTATGAAGCTGAGTTTTCATACAAAATCGCCAGAGTTCTGCTTCTGTCAAAATCGCTACTTGCAAAATCGCCAAAGATCAAACTCACCACTGTTTGCCACTGCAGCTATACGAGTCTACAATGTATAAAGCTGCGAGTTAGCAAACTCAGGAGAGTTTGCTTCTAAACACGCCAGATACAACACGCTGCTTGATAGCAGCGTGTTGTGTCAACACATCACTGTTACACTGGCAGTGTTAAAAAGTTAAAGAACAGATAAAAGTTTACAAAAAAAAAGCGTGAGGTCCCCCCACTATTAATGCTTAACCCTAGTGCTGCCTGACTAGTGCTGGTCCTGTTAAAATCGGGGAAAAAATTTGCGTGGGGTCCCCCCGATTTTCACTATACCAGCACTAGGCAAACCAGCCAGGGTTGGCGGCACTATAGCAGGGGGACGCGCGACAGGGGTCCCCCTGCCATAATGACTAACCAACCCTAGACTGTTCAGCGCTGGGCTGGATTCCCTAGGGAGTGGGGCCCGCCGAAAAAAACCGAGCGGGTTTCCCCCCCTAGAAAGAACCAGCCCAGTGCTAATAGCACTAGGGCTCTTCCTACTACCCCTTTGCTGTGGGTAGTAGGGTAATACGGCGGTAAATAGTGAAAAAAAAAAACTGACACCAATTTTGTTTGTGGAACTACAAGTCCCAGCCAGCCAGGTTGCCAAAAACAGTGTGGCCATGCTGGTGCTTGTATAACTACAAGCACCAGCATACCCACGGCAGCCAGGGCATGTTGGCACTTAGAGAACCACAAGTGCCAATATGCCCTGACATCCCTGGCTTGCTGGGCCCTGTAGTTCCACAAAGAAAAAAGTTAACAAAACCACAAGTCCCTCATAAAAACCACATATATTTATTAAAAATAAAACCCCAAAATAAATACACTACCCACCCTATTTTTTACCACATCTATTTAATAAAAATAAAAAAAAACAAATACTTACCAATGATGTCTTCTTTCTTCTTACCAAGGTCCTGGCATGCCCCAGTCCCTTAATATTTATACCTCCATCTTGACGGCTTGCCCCAGTCCCAGCCATTTTATACCTCCATAAATGATTGTTGAAAAACTGGAACACTTCGCCCAGAAGGGGCCCATATATGTACATCCCGAATCTTTGTGCTTGATTGAAGAAAAATAAAAAAAGTCTTGAGACGCCGCAAACACCTCCTACCTAGTAGGAGGTCCGTTTCGCAATGATCTTACGTTGTTTGCGTAAGAGCAAAGTACAGTATTATGGCATTTTCCCATGCTAGTAAGGGAATCACCTAATACTGTAGCTAGCGCTTACGCAAGTAACGTAGCTCATTGCGCATGCGCAACACTACTTGCGTAAGCTGTATTTACACTAAATGGGAATTGTAGTTCCATAAACAAAATTGGTGTCAGTTTGTTTTTTTCACTATTTACCGCCGTATTACCCTACTACCCACAGCCCAGGGGTAGTAGGAAGAGCCCTAGTGCTATCAGCACTGGGCTGGTTCTTTCTAGGGGGGGGGAATTACCTAATACTGTAGCTAGCGCTTACGCAAGTAACGTAGCTCATTGCGCATGCGCAATGCTACTTGCGTAAGCTGTATTTACACTAAATGGGACTTGTAGTTCCACAAACAAAATTGGTGTCAGTTTGTTTTTTTCACTATTTACCGCCGTATTACCCTACTACCCAAAGCCCACTGGGCTGGTTCTTTCTAGGGGGGGGCCCGCTCGTTTTTTTCGGTGGACCCCACTCCCTAGGGAATCCAGCCCAGCGCTGAACAGTCTAGGGTTGGTTAGTCATTATGGCAGGGGGACCCCTGCCGCGCATCCCTCTGCTATAGTGCCGCCAACCCTGGCTGGTTTGCCTAGTGCTGGTAAAGTGAAAATCGGGGGGACCCCACGCAAAATTTTTCCCCGATTTTCACGGGACCAGCACTAGTCAGGCAGCACTAGGGTTAAGTTGGAATAGAGGGGGGACCTCACGCTTTTTTTTTTTTCACTTTGATCTGTTCTTTACAGTGTTTACAGCTGCCGGAGCTCCAGCAGCTGTATGACAGGGGCAGTGTAACAGTGATGTGTTTACAACTCACTGTTACAACACAGGAGAGTTTGCCAAACACAGGAGAGTTAGCTAAACTCGGGAGTGTTTACATCGCTCAAAATCGCCAGAGATGACCAGCGATTTTGAACATGAGTGTCAAAATCGCAGCTTGATACATTTCCAGTTTTTTTAAGAAAAAATCGCGATTTTCCGCAATTTCAACACGCTGGCAAACTCGCAGTTTGATACATTTACCCCCTGGTCTATGATCTCACAGTGATATCTAGGTGGAAAAGGTGAAAGGAGCCCCAGTGCTTGGTATATATAGGTTTTAATATTCTCCAAACTCTTGATAGAGAGACACATCCTCAACAGTGAAATGATAAAAAAGCAAGTCCATAAGATCACAGCTTGCCTCCATTTGTACCTCTAGCAGAAGAATAATTGTGTTCCATTTGTGGTTTACTGGAAAATATTTACATTTTAAACTGGTGTTAGATTGTTATGTTTGCCTCTATTATGTACCGAGTTTTGAAGTGGGTGGATATAGAACAAGATCTGAATCTCCACAGCAGCACATAATATTTCAGGACATGAGTTAGCTAATCTTGTCCACTCCTGTAATTGCGATGGTGATGACATTGCTGCTTAGTACCCGGGAAACAATCATCACAATATATGGTTAAAAGAGGTAAATAGGAAGCCACAGACTGAGAGTTAGATATTGGAAGGGGCAGGGTCCCTCAAAAGAGAATAGTGATGTTAGACTTCTGTCAAACTGACAAAGGAAGTTTGTGAAGACAAAAACACCTCTATGTGAAACAAATTTCCTACATCCAACTTGGTATCAATTATTACAAATACACAATTTTAGTTCATAACTCTAATGTAGAGTCAAGCTGGCCAGTTGAGGCCTGGAAATTGTAGATCCTTCGTTAGTTTAACTTTGCATGTTGCACTGCATAAACAGTAATTGCAAGGCTGACTGTGGGGTATGATTATGCACAA
Organism: Mixophyes fleayi; assembly: GCF_038048845.1. Lineage (NCBI taxonomy): Eukaryota > Metazoa > Chordata > Amphibia > Anura > Limnodynastidae > Mixophyes > Mixophyes fleayi. The sequence goes on along the minus strand of NC_134405.1, from coordinate 288,814,497 downwards.
ATGTGCATTGTGTCACACACCAGGCTCTCAGGTTCTGTCACTTACCTCTGCGCTGCCTTTCCAAGTTGTCCCTGTGGTCCTCAGGCTCTGCTGGTTGTATTCGAGACGCCAACCTGGTTCCCAGTAGTTTGCAGTCTTGCTATTAATCCAGTTCTGACAGTGCAGTCTGCAGTCTGGCTCCGGTCAGATTCCAGCATTCTGGTTCTTTCCACTCTGGTTACATTCCAGCATTCCGGTTCCAGCATTCCAGTTACAGCATATAGGTTCCAGTCCGGTTACAGCAATCCTCTTCCAGTGTTCCGGTCACAGTATTCCGGTTAAAGCAATCCTCTTCTAGCATTCCGGTTACAATCCGTTTACAGCAATCCTCTTTCAGCATTCCGGTTACAGCATTCCGTTTAAAGTTCGATTCCAGCATTCCGGTTCCAGTCCAGTCCAGCGATCCAGTTCCTGTGTGCTCCCCTCTGCTAATGTAATCACAATCTGCACAGTCCATTCATTACATGCAGAGGAACATTATCAGGCTACCTAGATTTGTCCACGTAGTCTCCAGTCCAGCTCCAGAGACACAACCCAGTCTGGGTACAGACAAATCCTCAAGCGTGACAGTTTGAACTGACCTAATGAATCCTGCTGGTGATCTGCCCCAAGGAGCGAGCTCAATGCAAAGCCTGGTGAATCGACTCGTGAGTTAGGGTACCGCACAGCGAAAAATCATGCAGTTCCTTCAAGAATTGTCCTCCCGCCTGGATAGCATGCAAACTACTCCCACTTCAGGTGACTCTTCTGTTTCTGTACAAGCTCCACCTGTTCAAGTTCCTGCCACGGATTCTCTTCTTCATCTGCCAACTCCTGGCAAGTTTGATGGTGATCTAAAACTGTGCACGGGTTTCCTGAATTAAAGTGAGATCCATTTTCAGCTACTGCCCAGCAATTTTCCCACAGAGAAAGTAAAAGTTGCATACATTATCTCCCTCCTATCGGGACAAGAATTAGCCTGGGCATCTCTATTGTGGGAAAGAGCAGATCCTCTGCTTTACTCATGTTCTGGATTCACAGCCGCCTTCCGTCGGATCTTTGACGAGCCTGGCAGAACCACATCAGCATCCTCAGAAATTCTATGCCTTCGACAAGGCTCTCATCCTGTGTACCAATACCTGGTTCAGTTCCAATTATTAGCTTCTGAGTTGAAGTGGAATGATGAAGCCCTGATTGCAGCCTTCTTGAATGGCCTGTCCGATAAAAATAAGGATGAGCTATCTACTCGTGATCTGTCTTCTACACTTGATAAACTAATTTCCCTGTGTACTAAAGTTGATTTACGTTTTCGGTAATGTGTCCTGGAGAAAGGAAGGGGTAAAAGGGTTAAGCCGCATCACCAACTTCAGTCCCAGCAGTCCTCACCGCCAAGCGATGAGCCCATGCAGGTTAACCGATCTCACTTAACCAAAGAGGAGCGTCAGATACACCAACTGCCAAACTCAACTGTGCAGCTCCGGAACAATTACTTGGTTCCCGCCCCAAGTGTCTGGGAAACTCCCGCCCCTAGCTGGTGATGGAGAAACTAGGTTAGGAGTAGTCAATTCTTCTCCACAAAAATATGATACTAACAATCACTCTTGAGCATGCTCAGCGAACCAAGAACCTCTCAGCTCTTCTTGATTCTGGTGCCGCTGGAAAACTTCATTACTGCCACAGTGATTCAAGAGTTGCGGTTACCCACAGAGTCGTTACCTCAACCTTTCTACATCACGGCAGTGGATGGAAGTCGCATTTGAAATAGTATTACCACCAACCAGACTCATCCTCTGAATATTAGAGTGGGGGTTCTGCACTCAGAATTGCTACTCCTATATCCAGCGTGTAATACCACTTCGAATCACAGTCTCCTCTGGTCAAGAGCTTCCACCCTTCCCTTACAGGACTTCTCTGATGTCTTCAGTTAAGCTGGTGCTGACTCCTTACCACCACATAGAGAGTGGGATTTAATGCCAGGGAAGACACCCCCTTAGGGGGCGTACCTACCCACTCTCTCCCTGAGACTAAATCAAAGTCTGAATACATCCAGGAAAATCTTGAGAAGGGGTTTATCCATCCATCTTCCCTACCTGCAGGAGCAGGTTTCTTTTTTGAGAAGAAAAAATATGGCTGTCTCTGCCCCTTCATTAGCTATAGTGGTTTGAACGATATTATCATCAAAAATCGTTATCATTTGCCCCTAATCATGGAATTGTTTGATCGTGTCAGAGGAGACACCATCTTTACCAAATTAGATTTAAGAGGGGCTTACAATTTAATTAGAATTTGTACAGGGGACAAATGGAAGACCACTTTTAAAACTCTTGATGGGCACTACAAGTACCTAGTCATGCCATTTGGATTGATTAATGAATGCCCCAGTGGTATTCCAGCATTATGTCAACAAAATTTTCCTTGACCTCCTCTTCAAAATAGTTGCCGTCTACCTAGACGACATCATTATCTTCCCCAATAATCTGGAATTACATTAGCCCATGTTAAGGAGTATCTTTCACGACTCCGTACCAAGCGGCTCTTTTGTAAATTGGAGAAATGCACCTTTGAAGTCCCATCCATCTCCTTCTTAGGTTATATTATTTCTGGTACTGACTTAGAGACGGACCCAGAGAAGCTAAAGGCGATTCTTAACTGGCCTCTTCCAACCACTCTCAAGGCGGTCCAACGCATTCTGGGTTTTCCAAACTATTACAGAAAATTCATTAATAATTTCTCCACATATTTGGCTCCTATCACAGCCCTTACCAAAAATGGGTCCAATACCTCCTTTTGGTCCGAAGAAGTTAAAGCAGCAATCCATTGCATTAAACAACTCTTAATTTCCAGTTCCAGTTCTCCGCCAGCCTGATTTATCCCAACCTTTTATCCTGGAAGTGGATGCCTCTGCAGTAGGTGGAGGTGCTGCTTTATGTCAACGTTTTGAAGATGGATATCTTCATCCCTGTGACTATTTTTCTCGCAAATTTCTGCCAGCAGAGAAAAACTACTCTATAGGAGATCAAGAATTATTAGCCATTAAGTTGGCTTTGGAAGAATGGAGATATTTGTTGGAAGGTGCCAAATATCCCATTTCCGTCGTCACAGATCATAAAAACATTCTGTACCTAGTCAGTACAGTGTCTCAATCCAAGACAAGCTAGATGGGCCTTGCTCTTTTCCAGGTTTGACTTCAAAGTAACCTACTAGCCAGGATCCCGGAATTCTCGTTCCATGGTTCAAGATGAGGATCTTTGTCTCACCCAAAAAAAGCCCCATCATCGATCCTGTGTCCTTTTCTAACACCAATATTATTCCTGCCCCACCTCTGGCAAAAATTTTCAGTACTTCACAAGGAATTGCTTCAATGGGCTCATGCCTCCCGATTTTCCAGACATTCGGGAGTTCAGAAGACTTTTAAATTTCTCCAAAGATCATATTGGTGGCCTTCTCTCAAGCAGGACATCCAAGAATTAATAGCTTCCTGTTCCAGGTGTGCCCAACATAAAATATCTCGACAAATACCTGCCGGCCAACTTCAACCATTGTCAATTCCTCACCAACCCTGGACTCATCTGTCTATGGAACAAACAAAATTAGAAAAACAAAAAAACCTAGATCATTATTGATCTGCCAGTTTCTAATGGGTTCAACACCATCTGGGTTGTAGTTGGCAGGTTCTCCAAGATGGCCCATTTTGTCCCTCTCATTGGACTACCCTCTGTTCCAAAGCTGGCTCATTTGTTTATTTAAGAGAGTTTCAGGCTTCATGGCTTGCCTTCAGAAATAATCTCCAAACGTGGGTTCCAGTTCGTGGAAAGGTTCTGGGGGTCTTTGTGTTCAGCTCTTCAACTGAAACTTAAGTCTGCCTATCACCCCCAAACAAATTGCCAAACTGAAAGGGTGAATCAGGATTTAGAAACTTTTCTTCGCATATTTAACTCATCTTCACAAGACAACTGAAAATATCAGCATTTTGGTTCCAGTCCGGTTACAGCAATCCTCTTTCAGCATTCCGGTTACATCATTCCGTTTACAGTTCGGTCCAGCAATCCATTTCCTGTTTGCTCTCCTCTGCTAGTGTAATCACCATCTGCACCAGTCCATTCAATACATGCAGAGGAACATTATCAGGCCACCCAGCTTTGTACACATAGTCACCAGTCCAGCTCCAGAGACATAACCCTGTCTGGATACAGACAGATCCTCAGGCGTGACAAATTGGAGGCAAAATGGCATAAACAAGTGTGTTGTTTTAGGTGGGCATTTTGGTGTATATGATCATTTAAGGTATGAACACATCAGAAAGGAAAAATAATGTATAGTGGTGTATAATGGTGGGTAGGTAAACAGCAGGTGAAGAAGATGATTGATTGCAAATGACACAGTAAATTTTGCATTTTAAAATGTTTTCTAGATGTAATTCAATAAGTTTGCTGGTTGAGATTTCATCTCTTCTTAATAAGCAGCTTTAATCCACATTTGCTTCTCTTGAGTAAGCAATTCTGTAAATCTTTTTTTACTGTGGCTCAGGTGTTGTTGCAGGTTGAGCCATGAGGAATAAGAACTAAGGTAGAAAACTCTTATTTCATTTTATAGATTGTCTGACTGAAATTACATTAAGATCTTCTTTTTCTTCAATAGTAACAGTCAATAGTAACAGTAATTTAATCTATCTCATATATACATAGGTTTATCATTTGCAGTGGTGCAAAAGTTTTTACCTGAGATCAAGTTTCCTCCTTAACTTTTAGTGAGACAAGTTTTTCTCCCTTTAATATCATTTAAGTGAAGAAAGTCCATGTTTAGGCACACTTTGCCCACTGTAAAATAAAGCTTTACACACACACAAAGGCACCATATGTAATAAAGATACTGCCAATGCTCCCTCACTCTCATGAAAAATGTGGCTAAACCGAGCAGTATTTTGAGGGGAAACACTGAAAAGTTTAATTTAAGGGAAGGGCTGGAAGGACATTTATGCCTTTGAAAAGTGCACCTCTTGACATTTTTGTGCCTCCCTGTAATACTAGATTAGCTTTCAGATTGCTGATGTCTCTCCCTGGAGTAGAGATTAGATGTGTCCTGGCTGACCATCTAGGCACACTGTGCAAAACAAAAATATTTTCCTGTGTAAACTGAGTGTTCTTCATAAATCCATAAGTCCAAAGAGTTTTCATCAATCATCGGAAATGTGTATTCTTTTTTAAGATTCACTGTAACTTCCAAATATGTCTTCCTGGCGTAAGCTTTTCTTACTAATTTGTACGATTTTTTGCGAATATAGGTTGTGCATCCAAATATTTTTTTGTACTGCAAGTCAGGTTTTCTTCCATACTTGATATGTGGTATTCTCAGTAACCTTTTCAAGTAAACCATTTGGAAGATGGCAGGCTGTCATAACTGCTTCATCCTAGTATGTGGTTGGCATTGCTGCATCAAAGAGAATGCTTCTTCCACTTTGACAGAGAGTCATTCACTCTGCAATACCATTTTGTTCTGGGTTGTATGGTACTGAGATCTGTGACAGAATCCTTGCTAAGTAGCAGCTAGAGGATGTTGTTCATTGCGTAATCTTCAATAAACCTAATATGTTATTTATTCTCTTTTAAGTTTTCATTGGCCCTAGGTAACAGGGCCATATAACAAGCCAGTGCAAATTATTTTGCTCATTGGTGGTATCAACTGCTTGAATGCAATTTTTCTTTATCAAGCATGTGACTCTCATTTGTATTAATGTCACCTTTAAGGATCACAATTATGCCTTGTCTAGGGCTTTTTCCAACACTGCTCCAGTAGCCTTGGTCACCTCTGTAGGCTGAGCCTGCATCAACCAGCTTTTGCTAAGGATACACGGAGCCAGGGTGAGGGCCAAAAATGCAACCACTGCACCAGGGTCAGAGCTTCCTCCCTGCAGCACTGCAGACAGGTTACTTTCAAGACTATGTACACACAGTATATTTTTTATAGTTATGCACCTGATAGGTGCTTTAATTATTTAAATAATGCTGCTGGCAAGGCATTTGCACAAGGCATTTAATTAATAAACACCTACCAAAGAGTTAAAGACAAACTTCCTAACTGTCTCTTCTTGAACACTTAGCCGATTTATTCTGGCTTTCCATGATCTGCCTTTAAGTGATCAAAACTGTTATCCATTCCCTCATCATTGCCTTCCTTGACTTCTGGAACCTCCTGCTTTCTGGCAATCCCTGCACCCATCGATCATCAGTTTCTACCACCTTAAATGCAGCAGCTAGAGTGATCTTCTTCTATCACCACTCCACATCTGCTGTATCACTCTGTAAATGCCTACATTGGCTCTCCATGTCTTTCAGAATCAAATTCTCACAAAGCAATGAACAAAACCACATCTTTATACATTATTATTATTATTATTATTATTATTATTATTATTATTAATAACTAAGAGGGAGATATTGGGAGGAATAGCAACATTGGCAGAAGAAAAGATGAGGAGCTTTGATTTGGAGATGTTGAGTTACAGGGTAGCGCTGTGACATCCAGTTACAGCAGAGAGACAGCTAGACACCTGGGGTAGAAAGGCGAGAGAGAGATCAGCGGAGGAGAGATAGATTTGCATGTCATCAGCATAGAGGCGGTAATGGAGACCAAATTATTGAATAAGTTCACCAAGATAGGTGATGTAGAGAGAAAAGCAGAGGGCCAAGAACAGAGTATTGGGGACTGCAATAGTAAGAGGAACAGGGGAGGAGTCGGAAGCAGACACAGTAAACGAGCAGTTAGTGAAGCAGGGATCAAACCAGGAGACAGGGAGCAGAGAAACTTGGAAGGACAGGGTCGAGAGGACAGGTTGTAGATGAGGAGGAGAGAGAGGATCTCAGGCACAGTTACAGGAGGGTAGGAGCCAACGGTGATAGAGTGAGTGATAGAGAGGACAGGTGGTGGGAAGGAGACAAGTCTGAAGAGATGATATTGTGGATATCAAAATCTCATATCAATATACTCTCCATCCCACTTCTTAGATCTACCACTGACCTGCACCTCACCTACTAGACTTCTCAAATGCCACCACCGACTTATGGAATTTCTACCATATCTGATAATTTACTTCAGATCTTTTAATGTTCTCTGAAAACCCATCTTTATTAGCGATTACCTTACTCCCACCTATACTTTCCACACGAACGCACCCTCACAACACTCTGAGCCACACTTACTCCTTGTGTTTCAGCTGTGCACTCTTTCAACTAGCATGTAAGTTCGCTTATTATCAGGATCCTTCATACTCTTTGTTTTCAAGTCTGCATTTATTTTGTCTGCCATGTATATCCCTGTTTTATGTGTGTCCTGTTTTCCCACTCTACAGCACAGCAGAGCACTATAGCGCATTACAAATCTATGATTGTAATAATAATATTATTGGTCTACCCTCTTACACTGTATACTCTACAATGTAGCTTCTATCATCAGCAGCATATGTATAATATATTAAGCTTCTATGATGGGCAATTCTGGTTGGTCAAAGGCGGTACTTTGATCTATGTTTAAGCACTGTTTATAGCCATTTACCTTGTTTGTGCTTTCACAGACTTGACCTTTTACTGATTCTTTGCTCAAGCACTGAATACAGCTCTGAGCTGTAGAAGCACTAAATTAGTGCATGTTCCATTCACATTAGAAGCTTCAAAACATAAATTCCTTTTTATTATTACATAGAGAGAAGGAACTTACTACATCTTTAAAACTAGTATTTTTTTGGGGTGGCATAATTCCAAGTAACACACTCACACATAGCAAGGCTATATTGTGCTAGGAAGCCAGGACATCACATTGACATGGAAACGCAGGGGAGAACCAATGGGCAGCCCCTGCAATGAACCAGAGCTGGGAGGAGAGACAGGAATGAAGGAGAAAAAAGGCAGTGAGAGGTGCTGGGAGCCCAAAAAATGTGTGGCAGCAGCAGGGGACGGAAAGAGGTCCGAGAGGAGAGTTTGCTGGCAAGACAGTATGTGCAAGAAAACAGAGCTATCAAAAGAAATGCTGAGTGTAGTATTGCAGAGGATGGTCTTTTAGCCGGATCCCTGCAGAAAATCAGCTATCAAGCAGCCTGAGGGAGATTACACAGCAAAGCAAGCCTATGTGCGGAAAGGGAGACTCCCGCTACTAGCGAATTGCATGTTAGCAGAGAGGGACAACTAACAAGATCAGACTTGCAAGTAATCCATGACCCAAAAGTGTCTGAGACCTTCATCTTCATCCAAGGGAGAGAGATAAGTAATAACACACCAAACATTGTGACACCATTATTGCTGCATTAAGAAAATAAAACTAAATTTCACAAGTTAGACCTCCTAACATATATCAGAGACTGTGTTACCTGTCAGAGATATAAAGACTTTCCAAACCTCAGACATCTAAGACACGTTACACTTAAAGATACCCAAGTTAAGTAGGCTCAAGTTACTAACGTTTCTACAAGTGCACCAATGTTAACTAGTTAATCCTTAAAATGATTTAATATTTCCAGGACTGTGATTACTGCATTCTTGCAGCTAACTTGCTTGTTTCTCATTACTATATACTGTTACCTTTGATCATTATCTTCCCCTTTGTGCCACTTACCCTGTCCAGAATCTCTTTATATTTAAATCTCCCTTTACTTCTATTTACTTCATCCAAAATAAACACCCAGTTGATTGTTCGTAACCACTAGAGATTGTCACTGACCCCCGTGTTTTGGTTTTGGATTCGGTTTTGGATCTGGATTACCGTCGTGTTTTGGTTTTGGTTTTGCAAAACCGCCATTGCGTGTTTTGGTTTTGGTTTTGGTTTTGTTTGGTTTTGTTTTGCTATTTTTTTGGAAAATCCATGTTTTTGGGCCTAAATTAACCCAATTTAGTGCTCCAACTGTTTTAGAGACAAGTAATCTAATTGTTGAGGTAATAAATCATCCAAAAAAACAGTTTAATTCTTCGTTGGTAGGCCTATTCTACACACAAAACAGATTGTCTTCCTCTCTATCTATGCATATTGGCAATGCAGCCATCGTCTTTGAATGTATATTACACCCTACACTTATAGTTAAATATGTAAAGAAATGGAAAAAGCCAGTTTGGTTTCTGTCTCTCAAGGCCCCCCTCCACTTGTATAAAATACCAAAAAATTCAGCCCTTATAGACTGTACAATATTAATTGACATGGAGAAAGCCAGTTTGGTTTCTGTCTCTCTAGGCCCCCCTCCACTTGTATAAAATACCAAAATATTCAGCCATTATAGACTGTACAATATTAATTGACATGGAGAAAGCCAGTTTGGTTTCTGTCTCTCTAGGCCCCCCTCCACTTGTATAAAATACCAAAAAATTCAGCCATTATAGACTGTACAATATTAATTGACATGGAGAAAGCCAGTTTGGTTCCTGTCTCTCTAGGCCCCCCTCCACTTGTATAAAATACCCAAAAATTCAGCCATTATAGACTTTACAATATTAATTGACATGGAGAAAGCCAGTTTGGTTTCTGTCTCTCTAGGCCCCCCTCCACTTGTATAAAATACCAAAAAATTCAGCCATTATAGACTGTACAATATTAATTGACATGGAGAAAGCCAGTTTGGTTTCTGTCTCTCTAGGCCCCCCTCCACTTGTATAAAATACCCAAAAATTCAGCCATTATAGACTGTACAATATTAATTGACATGGAGAAAGCCAGTTTGGTTTCTGGCTCTCTAGGCCCCCCTCCACTTGTATAAAATACCCAAAAATTCAGCCATTATAGACTGTACAATATTATGAAAAATGGACAAAGCCAGTTTAGGGTCACTCTGTCTATGACACCCTACCCTTAAGGATAAATTGCCCTAACAGCAGCCTTTCAAGATGGTATGTGATATGGAAATGCCACAAGTCCCTTTCCTCTTTGGGGGTAGATTGCACCCTACACTCACGTAGAAAGTTTTAAAAAGATGTTATCGGCATCATCTTCAGCTTAATCCTCACCCTCATCAGTGTGTACGTCATCATCACAGACTATCAATTAATCACCGCTTGAATCCGCCATTAGAGAACAGTCAGTGCTTGGATGTCTTGGATGGTGAAGGCCTTCCTCGTGGAAGATGTAGTTCATTTTTATAAACATCATTTTCTCCACATTTTTGGGAAGTAACCTTCTACGGCGATCACTGACTAAGTTCCCTGCTGTGCTGAACACTCGTTCAGAGTACACACTGGAGGGTGGGCAGCTTAGGTATTGCAAAGCAAGTTTGTACATGGGTTTCCAAATGGCCTGCTTTTCTTCCCAGTAAGGAAAGGGACTGTCTGACATTTAAATATCAACTACCTCTTGAAAGTAATCCTCCACTATCCTTTGCATGTTTATAATCGTATTGGATGGAGTTATGGGCAAAGTGACACATTTTTTTGAAAAATCCTTCAAACCAGCCCAGATGTTAAATTGTTCTGGTCTGCCCCCTGTGTCTTCCCTGCTTCTTTTTTGGAAATTTAATTTTTTACGAGCAACAGCTTGAGAAAGTGAAGGAGGACACGTCGTCAAGCCGAGGCCCAGTTCAGCGGCCAACTTGCTGAACAATAGCTCCTTGCAAAAGTTCACATCTCGCTCATTTACAAGTAAAGACTCAATGTAGGTTTTAAACCTTGGATCAAGCACAGTGGGCAAAACGTACTGATCCGAGTTCAAGATCTTAATAACTCGAGGATCATTGTGAAGCGAATTAAGTACTTGATCGACAAGGCCAACATACTTTGCTTAATTGCTTGCTTTCAGCTCCTCCTTCATTTTCTCAAGCTGCTTTTGCAATAGTCTAATTAAAGGAATGACTTGGCTCAAACTAGCAGAGTCTGCACTCACCTCACACGTCACAACTTCAAATGGTTTCAGCACCTTGCACAGTACTGAAAGGATTCCCCACTGTGCAAGAGTGAAATACATCCCCCCTCCTTTCCCAATGTCATGGCTTGTGCAATATGCTTGGATGGCTTTGCGCTGTTCCTCCATCCTCTGAAGCATGTACAGGGTGGAATTCCACCGAGTTACCACCTCTTGCTTAAGTAGGTGGCAGGGCAAGTTAAACTGCTCTTGGAGCTGCTGTAATCTCCTACATGCTGTGGCTGAATGCCTGAAATGGCCTGAAATTTTACGGGCCACCGAAAGCATCTCCTGCACCTCACGGTTATTTCGTAGGAAGCTCTGCACCACCAAGTTGATGGTGTGAGCAAAACAGGGAATATGTTGGAAATCACCCAGCTGTAATGCTCGCACTATATTGCTGGCGTTATCTGAAAGGACATACCCTGGGGAGAGTCCGAGTGGTATAAGCCATGCATCAATCACATCTCTCAGTTTGCGTAACAAATTGTCAGCCGTATGCCTGTTAGTGAAGCCGGTGATACAAAGAGTGGCCTGCCTGTGACAAATGTTACGTAGTGGTGTACATGCTGCTGCTGTTCCTGCTGGTGAAGGTGAATGACCAACCCAGTGGGCTGTCACAGTCATATAGTCTTTGGTTTGGCCACTTCCACTTGTCCACATATCTGTGGTTAAGTGAACAGTGGGCAGAATGGCATTTTTCAGCGCAATCTCTACATTTTTACACACTTTTTGGTATAGTTGTGGAATAGCTTTACGGGAGAAATGGTGTCGCGATGGAATTCTGTAACGCGGACACAAAACCTCAATTAACTGTGAAAAACCAGCTGCGTTTATTGTGGAGATTGGACGCAGATCTAACACTAACATTGCAGCCATGGCGTCTGTGATTCGCTTGGCGACTGGGTGACTGCTGTCATATTTGCTTCCCCTCGCAAATGATTGTTTCACAGTTAATTGCTGAAATGTAGGACTGCTCATTTTATTAAACTGCCTCTGGGATGACGATTCACCCCCAGCAGCAGCAACAGCAGCAGCAGGACTATCGCTTTCTTCAGAGGAATCAATAATAGTGCCGGAGTCATCCAGCCTTAAATGGGATGCCGGGCTAACTCCGAGCGCTACTGAGGATATTGATGAGGATGGTGTGGTGGGTGTATTTTGTAGCTGTCGGTATGTTGGTGAGCGGAGGGTCTTAGCTGATGAGGGAGTGCTTGTATTCTTTTGGGAAGAACTTTCAGCTTTTCCCAACACTTTGCCATGAACTCTCGTTAAATGGCGTAACATAGACGAGGTTCCAAGATGGTTAAGGTCCCTCCCTCGACTGACTGTGGCTTGACATACACTACAAATGGCTATACAATTGTTGTCTGGATTTGGGTAGAAATAATTCCACACATAAGAAGTGGATTTATTTGTTTTATGCCCAGGCATGACAATGGCCTTTTTCTTGTCACGTGCCAGAACTGCTGCCACTGGTGCAGGACTTACACAAACAACCTCATCCTCATCAACATCCTCATTAGCGCCCTCGTCGCCTACACAAATCTCCCCCTCATCCTCTTCTAATTCCAAAGTGGCATTCTCAATTTGGGTATCACTGGCTACACTCGGGCTATTAAGAAACACATCAGCAGAATGCTCACGATTAGACATCCCACTGTTGGATGGACTCTCCACAGGGATTGTTGTCATTTGTGAATCAGAGCAAATATTCTCCTGTAATGCCTCACTGTTATCTTGCAGCTCGGCTTTGACGCGTAACAGTAGTTGTGCACCAATTGTAGGCTGGGTAACTTTTTGGGATCTGCCACTAATAGCCAAAGGTGAAGGCCTCATTCTCTCTTTGCCACTTCGTGTGTAGAATGGCATGCTTGCAATTTTTTTTTTTATCATCACTTAACTTTTGCTCAGTTACACTTCTTTTTCGCTTCAATACAGTAAAAAAAAATTTGTTTTTTGTTTTTTGCACTAATTTGAAAACACTCTGTTGGCCAGATGACGTACTGGGAACACTAACATTCAGATCATATGTGGACTGCTTTGAATCCATTCTGAGCGCAAACCACTGGGGAGTGCTAAAAATTATTTGGTAGATACTGCTGACAGATATGTCTTTTGACAGACAGAAATATTAATGCACAATTAGGGAGGACACCCCAAAAGCACTGAGGAGTGCTAAAAATTATTTAGTAGATACTGCTGACAGATATGACTTTTGACAGCCAGAAATATTAATGCACAATTAGGGAGGACACCCCAAAAGCACTGAGGAGTGCTAAAAATTATTTAGTAGATACTGCTGACAGATATGACTTTTGACAGCCAGAAATATTAATGCACAATTAGGGAGGACACCCCAAAAGCACTGAGGAGTGCTAAAAATTATTTAGTAGATACTGCTGACAGATATGGCTTTTGACAGCCAGAAATATTAATGCACAATTAGGGAGGACACCCCAAAAGCACTGAGGAGTGCTAAAAATTATTTAGTAGATACTGCTGACAGTTATGACTTTTGATAGCCAGAAATATTAATGCACAATTAGGGAGGACACCCCAAAAGCACTGAGGAGTGCTAAAAATTATTTAGTAGATACTGCTGACAGTTATGACTTTTGACAGCCAGAAATATTAATGCACAATTAGGGAGGACACCCCAAAAGCACTGAGGAGTGCTAAAAATTATTTAGTAGATACTGCTGACAGATATGACTTTTGACAGCCAGAAATATTAATGCACAATTAGGGAGGACACCCCAAAAGCACTGAGGAGTGCTAAAAATTATTTAGTAGATACTGCTGACAGTTATGACTTTTGACAGCCAGAAATATTAATGCACAATTAGGGAGGACACCCCAAAAGCACTGAGGAGTGCTAAAAATTATTTAGTAGATACTGCTGACAGATATGACTTTTGACAGCCAGAAATATTAATGCACAATTAGGAAGGACACCCCAAAAGCACTGAGGAGTGCTAAAAATTATTTAGTAGATACTGCTGACAGATATGACTTTTGACAGCCAGAAATATTAATGCACAATTAGGGAGGACACCCCAAAAGCACTGAGGAGTGCTAAAAATTATTTGGTAGATACTGCTGACAGATATGACTTTTGACAGCCAGAAATATTTATGCACAATTATGGGGGACACCCCAAAAGCGCTGGGGAGTGCCAAATATTAAGAAAAAATAATAAACCTCTATCCTCCTCTCTGCACTAGCGATTTTGGTTAGAGCAATTGCAAGAACAATATTGTATTCTCTGTCCCTGCTCTAATCAGCCTATGACTACACCCTGCTCTCTCCCTCTGTCAAATGGCGATGGATTGCTGTGGAGGCGTGTATTTATAGAGTTGAAGTATCGCGAGAACCGAGCCCCGAGATCCGAAGACGTCACGATGACGTTCGGCCTTGATTTGGATTCGGAACGGGCGGAAGAGTACCGAGCTGCTCAGCTCGGTACTCGGATACCCAAAGTTCGGGTGGGTTCGGTTCTCGGAGAACCGGACCCGCCCATCTCTAGTAACCACAGCAAAGTCTCTTACTTCTTAGTTGGTTTAAAATGTTAACTAAGATTTTGGGGAGCCATTACTCAGTCCTCCCTTCCCCTTTGGCTATCAGAGGAGTATTCTTTCTACGCTGCTTTAAGCTTTTCTTTTCTTTACTTTTTCACTTCTAGTCTGAGAAATTCAAAGAGGACAATGAAATGTGATCCCAATACAACTAAGTAGTCATAAAATAATTTCTTTGTAAGTTAGAAATTATGGACAGACAAGGTGGGGAGTGGGCACAAAAAGGTAGGAGTACTTTGAAAGGTGTTAGAGTTCTATAGCACTATGTAAATGGTGCCCTTGTTTAGAGAAATCCTCCAAGCCATGTGTCTGATTTAAGTATTACTGAGTCTATTAATAAGGTTATATAGAATGGGCCTGAATCATTAAGGAGAGCAAATAAAAAAATAAAGTAACTTTGCACCTTGACAAACCCATGTTGTATTGGAGGGGGAGGTAAATTTAAAATGTGGGGACAGATTTATAGTTGGGGTAGGGCATGTCCTAGATCAGCTTTCAATTTATGTGAAAAAATAAAGCTATCAAGCATTTGTGTGCTACATAAATAAAAACAGCCAGTATTTAACTTAAGAGCAAAATAATAAACTAATTTGCATCCCTTGCATTGTAACATGGTTTGTCCAGGATCAAATTTACTCCTTTTTTTTGCCTTAATATCCTTAATGACTCAGGCCAAATTTTTCTGCAGAATTCTCATTCTAATATATTAGATCAATCAACATAAAGGAATGCCAACACCTACACACAAGGATTTAACATGAAAAGCACTCGCAAACAAAATAATGTTATGCACTACTTTTATGTAATAAAAACATTGAATGTCACAGAAGTCTGATGGACAGAACTCTCTTGAATTTGAATTGTATTGTTTCTTTTAAAGAACACATATCCCAAAGCTTGATTATTTCTGGTCTAATATCTAAATAATAATAAATATTACTAGGTAATTAAAGATATTTTATGTGTAGATATTGTTTCTTTTTCCTATGATTTCTAGGACTTACTGCTGACCAAATAGATGTTATTTCGAAGGTTGAACTCTTCTTTTAAAGTTTGTTCTGTTAGGATTCAACTTTCCTTATCTGAGCAGAAGGCTCAAAAACTGGAGATATTCCCAAACTTCTCAGTATCTGGATGTCAGCCAACCGAGTGCAGCTGCAGTAGTGAACAATTTGCTCTAAACTCCTCCGCAGTGTTACTGCTAGACATCACTAAATTATTTGTAAGAATAGGCCAGCTCCATATGCAGATCAATTAGTGCCACCAAGAATATTTAGCATGACGACAAATCTGTTGTCTAGCTCGATGTATGAAAGAAAAATAAACGGATGTGATATAAGCCCGATGAAAGAGTTTATGAAGTTTAGGATAATTTAGGAAAAGGAAGACATATTAGGCACAATAAAGCTGTAATTTATTATCTTTGTTTCCAGATGTAGAGGTAAACATCCATGGATTAAGTACCCACTAGTCATTCAGGTAGTTATGAAACAGATTTGAACTGCTTTACCTTTCTATATAGAGACTCAGCAGTTTTATTTACATTGTGTCACATTGCACACATTAGGATTTATATCATGGTTTGTTTAACCTTTTCTGAATATTGATGAGACAAGACGCTGCATCTTCTACTATTGTCGTAGGTAAACATATATTTTCCTGACTATCTTCTAAACCCATGATCTGTCATGCACAAAATAATATGGCTGAGACAGTATCTCTGCGCAATGTAATCAAACATTAAAAACAGAATTTCCAAATGCTTGTTGGATTTTTTAAATCACTAAGGGCCTTTAATTTTGAAAATTATATATTTATTCTGCTTTAGAGATTTATTTTCTTAAGATATTGCAATGAATTGTACCAGATAACTGGTAATAAGTTTCTACGACATTAGTTGAATGCACTGCATATTTAGGTGCATTCACAACATTCCTAAGCACACATAATTATTTCTGTGGTGAGAGTCCTAGATAGGTAATTTTAAACAATTATATTATGATTATGTCCTGTGGTGTTATCATAAAATAATGCATATTACCTATGCCATGAGTGTGTTGTATATTTCAACAGAATATACCAACCTAACTGTAGAGTGTCCGTGTAAATTGTTTATGTCCCTTGCTTATGACAAACTTCAGTATTAGTATTTCAATTAGTCAATAAACAATAGGACTTCATATTGGTACTTGTAATAAAGAGGAGATATGTGATAATAAGCCAAATGTTTATGAAATTCAAATGCTCATGGGATAGATGGTGTCTTTTATGTTTATCGCATCACATTGTCATAAGATCACATTGGGGTAACCATCTTCTGGATCAGACAGCTGCACTTCAGGCAGACCAGCCAAGGATATCACACCAGGTTTGGTTTAACTAGCTGGAAATAGTTTTATTCACCATATTCAAAACAAACAAAACATAAAAAAAAATCCTAGCCTCTCTGGCTTCTTGCAAATGCACAGGAACTCCCTCTCTCAAGTGAGGGACCTTGTGTCCCATACACACACAAAATACAGGACTTACTGATCACCGCTTGCAGTGTCTCTCAGGAGGCATCCAACCTCCTTCCCAGGTCTAAGAGAGAGTGAGGAAAACTGGCTAGCAGCTTTTTATCAGCACCTTGCAGGTGCAACTCATGATGACCAGAAACTTGCTAGCTGGTTGGAGTACCCTAAATGGGCCTTATAAATAGAGCCCACCCTTCTCTCTCCATTTATACACCAGGGACCCTTACCAGGTTTCCCTAAATTTAAACACACTTTGTGAAGCTTTTTCCCATACACAAACATCCCTGGGGTTTTAAAGCATAAAAGACAGAAAGCCTGGGACATATAACTCTGCAATTCACCACTTGCCCAGTGCTTCTGTTACAATATACTCTTAGAGAACATTGCTCTCAAGTAAGCAATCTCGTTATCTCATAATCACAGAATGTACAATGAAAAAAAGATAGAACAGAGACCACAGTGACCATAGCTTGATCCTATAAATAATGTATCCCCTTATGTTCCATACATCTATGATATAAATGTAATAATTATGAATTTCACATTGGCCAACACCCACTCCCTTAGAGTTCTTAGACTTCCGTTAGCTGAAAGACTTCATTTGCTAAAAGCAATCAGGTGTTATTGCATCATTAAGGCCTAATGGCACAAAGGAAACGTTGTGGGTGTGATCACTCAGGTTTTCTGCTTGAGAGCAGATGTGAATCTTGTTTCCTAGCTGTATGTGTGAAATAAAAATAAGCTAATGTGATATGAAACCCGTAAAAATACCATGACGTTTCGTTTAGGACAATTTGGAAACAAGAAAAGACAATTTCTACAAAAAAAGCTTCATTTCCACTGATGAATTATTATTATTATCGTTTATATGTTAGGCGCCACAAGGTTTCCGCAGCGCCGTACATGGTACAAACAGTAGACTATACAGGGTAAAACAGTACAGAACAATAAACACAAAGTACCAGTACTTCAGAAACTCCAGGCAGGCAAATACAGTAGAGACGGAGCGGAAGAACAGGTATGGAGACAGGAGGGAAGATGTCTCTGGATCTACTCTGCATCTCAATAATTACTTATAGGAGAGATCAACTGGGAGCTCTAGGTAACACCTAGCTATCTGCTCCCAAGTGTTCTGGGAGCTAATAGTATTAGACAGGAAGCAGCTCACTCTGTTTTCTGTCTGACAATACTAACAAAATTAATGTGTATACTGAGAGCTTCAGTAAGATGTTACTGACAGCGTGTGTTGGCTCTTTCCTATGAGTAATGAGAGAGCCCTGGGGATGGTGGATACATTGTGAAGGGGTCTACAATACACTTAACATCAGATTGGAGGTACTGTCAGGTACTAGCAACAAGGTTGGAGTTATACTTAAACACTAGCCATCAGTTTGGATATCCTCGTTTATACAACCCACCAGATTAGATGTCCAACCATATACTAAACACCAGATTGGGTATCCTGACACATACTAACCACAAATTTTGAGGTCTGTTTTAAACACTAACCACCAGATTGCAGGTATGCTTTTCACTAGAATGGCCAGCATACATATAAAAACTATTAAAATAATTAATACCCTTATTGATTTATTAAAGTAATGAATATATTCATATCATTCATAAATATATTACATATAGAGTTGATATAAATTTCCCATTTAGGTATCAATATGTTGATATGTCCAACAGACAGGTCTTGAAATAATCTCCACTAGTGTCCAGATAGCGCTAGTTGGTAGGATTTACACTGAAATAGGTTGAATACAGTGCTCCTGGTTAACAATTTTGTTTTGAACATAAGTACAAAGAGCAAAATGAAAAGAGAATCTCTAATAGATCTTACCGTCAGCTCATCGGCTGGAATGTAACTGCTGCCATGAGAACTCAAGTAATTGTCAGATCTGCAGTTATATAGTGAAGTCACTCACACTGTATTATGCCTGTGTGATATTGACACATTTCTCCACCATACACAGTGATTTCTTCAGAAGGATAAATGTAGACACCAGGGAGTTCGGCCTTTTAAATCCATGTAAACCAATAGGTAATCAAATTACTGCTTCAAAACAAAAATAGAAATATAGCAATGATAATTAGACTACATAAAAATGTATTTTAAATGATATAAAATACATATACACAAAAACTTATTATAGCCATAAATACCAACACCGTCACATAGAATCAAATCTTATCATTTGCATTATATAATATTGTAATATTAAACCCACAAATAACCAATTTTTTTTCTCATTACACCATTATATTATGCTACATTTCTCAGTCATTTCCCATGTAAACTAAGCACAATAAAAGGCAGAAAATAACATTTCCAGAAAACAATGCAAAAATTGTCCAGTTCATTTTGATAACAAGCAGATCATGCTAAATATATACACTTTATTAAGACAAGCTTCATCGGTATACATTTGCATTTCAATGGTGAATTGGGGTATTGTGGGCACTTTCCTACAAACAGGTTTATTTGATAAATATCTAAATAAACTTCTCTATATAATCTTCTCTCTGAGCAATCATACTATATTTAGTAGCTGTCTTTCCTAGAAAGGGTTAAGCCTCTTCCAAGTTTGTAGACATAAAGTGACATTCTGTAGCTTCAATGTCATGTCAATATGTGACATTCATATTTTGCAATTTTCTCTAAGCAGAATTCAAGACCATGCCAAGTGAGACTATTTGACAACAAGGCATGCTCGGCAATCTGTACCATGTTGTTAATTGTGTAAGCTTTCAAATGGCAAATGGTTTCTTTATTTTAACATTTATCAATACAGTCTGACTTCTACCACAAAATTCAGACAATCAGGTAAAGTTTAGAGCAGTATAGTTTTTCTTTATTAACTTACTAATTATACTTACGGTGGTACAAAAAGTAAACACTTACTTTGCAATATGCTTATATATAAATAATTATCATTTTAAAAATTGCTTCACTCCATAAAAAGTGTATCTACAGATTTTATTTCTGTTCTTAAGGAAAGTTTTGTTGACTATATTTTTTGGTGGCGGCTCTGTTATCACTGCTCTCTACGTGGAAGTTACATGAGCCAGTTGTATGCGATAAATTCTTAGTGCAATCAGTGATAATATCTTTAACGGAGGTTAACAAAAACCAATTCAAACCAATCAATACTAACATATAATATATAATATACTTCAGTTCTAAGAATTTGCAAATCACCAAATTAATGTGTGGCACAATTGTAATACCTTTTTTGTTAGTAATTTTGGTAAACTACTATTTATTATATTTGGTGTTCTAGCTTTTCTTTTCTTGGATTTTGGAAGATTTGGGAGAGAATTTGTCCATATTCCCAGAACTATATTCTTCCGCTTATCTTTTTAATTGGTAATAGGATTTTGTGTGTGTATGAGTGTTTGGGGTGGGGGGGGGGTCTGAAGTTTCACTCTCATAGGTCTTAATCCTTAACTACTGTTCTATACCATGCCCTCTCATGGACATAAAAGGGATATGATTATTTGGTTATAGCTCAATAGGTTCAATATCCTTGAGATGAATAGTCTAGCCCATTTCCTTTACGCCCTCCATCAGAGGCCTAGCAAGGTTGTGGAACACCCAAAGGCAACATTCAAAACAAGCTTGGACAACTCCCAGTAATCATGTGCCCAGCCTGGCATAACCCAGTACTGAATGTCATTTTGCAGAGGAATCCCACACTCATTTACCCCTTGCTTTATGGAAAACCAACCAAGGCTATAGCAGTGGTGCTAGTTACATTTTTGGTGGAAGGGCACTAAGGTTTCAAAAATTATGTTTATTTGTTCTTCTTTGAAAACACCATAGATACAGCAGTATTCAATGCCAGGTTGATGACCATAATAAATAACCTATCTTTACACTAGCCAAATCAAGATCAGTTCAGACTGTATTTTGATGCAGTCGTATAAACAGTATATGCTCTATTCTGGGTTGCCCATATGCTAAAATACTTGCAACTGAAAATACACACTTGAGGCCACAATTTTGGGCCTTCAGCCTCCTTTTCTTAATCCATTAAACAAGCAACTTTGCTATAATGACGCAAATAGAGATGACCTGCCACCTTGTAATTTTAGAGTTCAGAAGAACATTTATTTATCCAATCAAATAAAGCTAATAGGAAACATTCAAACTTCACAGGTTTTGGCTGCATAATTTTACAAATCTTTGGCATTCACTTTTTGTAACAGAAGCTTTTCCATTTCCACAAGAATAACTAGGGGTACCTTGGAAGGAGAATGATAATTAAATTCAGCCTTGGGAGGGAGGTAAAGACAGAGGCCTTACATTTAAACAATGTCTGCGGTTATATTTGTGAATACCTGGGTGCTAATATTCCTGAGCATTTCTGTTTTGACCCTGCTTGCTCCTAAACACTGTGTCAGGCGCCGTCTCTGCACTGACACTTGGTGAAGGAGATGGACGCCTGCACCATCTCAGCAACCACGTCCTGTTGCCTAGCAGCGGGACGCTATCTCTGCTCACCTGTCTGCAGCCAGCATGTCTGACCGCCAAAATCTCCCTAACCCAATCAGGAGGCCCCTTAGGGTATATAAAGCAGCCTTTGACATATGTCTAGTGCCAGAGTATTGGTTCACTCCTGCTCCAGCGTTTCCTGAACTTCTGATCCAGTGTGTTATTCGGTTCTGACTCAGCTTCCTGTGACTACTCTCCTGTGTTTCGTTTTGGTACTTCGCTGCCCAGCTGGTTTTTACTATTTGGCTTGACCTGACTTCTCTCTGGATCCTCCCTCTGTACTGCACCGCTTGGTTGGCTTTAACCTGGATTGCCTGACTACGACTGTCTACTACTGTCACTACACCGGTGACTGTCTTGGAGAACCGCGACCTGCGTACTCTCTGCAGCTAAGCCCAAACCCCCTTGTGGGGGTCCCTGGTGAATACCGGGGGTACGTTAGACTCCGCGCCTCCCTGTTCAGTTGCACCAATACCGGTTAGCGGCCATCTCTGCAATTCCATGACACACTGCCTGTCTGCTGTCTGTTTCAATATTTTGCGTACATTTTGACTACCCCTTTGAAGTTGGATTATGTGCGTTGATGCCAGCCAGGTACTGACCCCGTCTTTGTAATGTGTAAATCTGTTTAGCTTAGACTTACTACCTCCATTGTTACCTACTTCCTCATTATTCTTATTAGTGTACATCTTGGGTTCATGAACAATATCTGGGGCAACAGTGTACTAATAAGCATGACACTATGAGGGAAAAGGGGTTCCTATAGCTGAAGATGCCACTGGTATAGAGGAAAAACGTGTTCATAAGCAGCATGTGGGCCCAGAACCACATTGTTTTTATGCCCACATTAGTGATGTTGTCAGCAGTGTATCATGTCATGTAGAGTGTGCCAACAGCATTGTATGTTCACTTTTTAATTGACTCAATCAATACCTTTATCACTCTAAGGTACTAAAAATTATGTTTTAGTAAGCTAGAAATAAATAAACATGTACTCAGTAACTGTCAACTACGTTCTCCAGTGCCCTTAACGCTTTAAATCTTTAACTTGTTTGCTGGGATAAAATTGGGCACATCTGATTAAATCTCATAAATTCAATTAGCCGCGATATTCTCAGAAACATAGCGGCTGTGCAGTTTTACCGGTACTGCGGTAAAAATATACGCTGAGCGGATTTTTCAGTAAAAATATATGTGCAAAGTGTCTCTGGATTGCCCGCAAGGCACTTTGTGCTGAATTGAATTACCCCCTTTGTTGAATTGTTATACATATCTCTTGCAGCAGAGTTGCAGCAATCTGCAACTGTACAAAATCCCTCCTATTACATTTTTTAACATTGTTATATTTTAGTTGATTCTTATAACACATGTCCTTAATGAATGCTGATATGATGACATCAGAACTTCTTATACACAACTTGTGTATTACAAGGCGATAACGTAATCCCTTATTTTGTACTTATCTTTGGACTCACTTGATTATTAAACTGTATGTTTGTGTATTTAAAGTGAATTTGTTTATTTGGTGTTTATTTACGAAAAATCTACTGCTTAGGTTAGTACCTAAGTAATAATTTACAAGTCTTTATAGCTTTACAAGTGTGCACTTTGTTTTAATAGTCCAACTCTTCATATCCTACATATTAGCATTACATTATTCTCTTTAGTGTAATATGGAAATATCCAACTATCCACCTTATCCTAAGTATGTGGGAAGGAAGCAATAACTTTATTTAAACCACATGGTAGATGTACGTGCCAATTGGATCATTGAATCCCGTAGCCATTTATCCAAAACTTAGCCCCCACTCACTAGTTAATAAGGGTCTTTAGCTATATATCAAAAATGCAGCTTGTAGTGCATACTATGTGAATAATCCTTGAACCCAGAATAATTAGTTGCTCTCAGATTATTATTACCTACAAAATTATATGGTTGGCTTGTGTGTAAAGGATGACTGTTAGTCATTAGATGTTGATTTGTCTTCGGTTGACTCATTAATTATATTCATAATATTAATGCTTTTGGTCCATTTAATCCTGTAGTGAAATAAACACATCAATCATATTTAAGACAATAATTTCTTTTAATTTACCTTTTGATCAAGAATTTTTTTTCTCTTAGGAAAATCAATGTTTTAATTAATAGTTTTGGAAAGTAGATTTCAAATGTTAATTTAGCAAATGCAGTGTTGATGAAAAACATACCTAGCGCAAATTAGAATTCACAAAATTCTACACTTTAGAAAAGTACAAATACCTTAAAACACTGTGAGCAAAAAAGGAAAATGCTACACCAGGACTGTTCACAGGAACAGAAGACAAGTTGTTTTAACACTTTTTGATTTCCATTTGTTTTTAGTTACACTCGTTGGTCTGTGCTATTATTCATCATCATCGGCAGCTATTTATATTTCTATCAAAAGCAGTGTTAATTGTGTTTTCTAAACAATTATTAATTGTTTTTATTTTAAATTGGACTTTTGTAATTACAGCCCTGTTCAATTGTCTTTGTCACTTTTAGGGAAAGTAATTGTCTAATATCGGGATTTGAGGTTGCATCTATCCCAGTTTTATGGAAAATTTTCAGATTTTGCCAAAATACTTTAGAGGACTGAATAAACTTATGTCCTTCACAACCACCATCCTTCACCTTTCTACATGAATTTCTAGTAACGTAAAACACATAAAGGAAAGGATCAAACAGAAAATCTGTTCTTTCAGTATGGTGTGTCTTCTTGTAAGACAAGCTTTGTGTGGCTGAGCATAATTTAAACTAATGATAAAAATGTTGTGATTGGTTGCTCTGAATTACAGCGCACTTGGGGGATCTGCTTTATGTTATTAAATAAACTAGTATGTAAATCATTGCGTGATAATCCTTGCATTTCATTTTTCATTTCATGTAGTGTAGATTGTAGATGACATGTTAGGCAGAGTTTGATGGCATCTGCCGTCACTATTCACAGTGACAATTGCTTTTTCAGGAACTCCATCATTTTCTACCTGTCACTTCCATGCAAAGTATTTAGTTTCTCATTTTACAGGTAGCATACGCAGTACAACATAGGAATCAATCGATCCCTACCCAACAGTATGTCAAATGTGTTTTATTTGGATTATACATTTAATTTGGTGTACAAATTAAGCAGTTCTTGAAATTATGCTCTCCTGGAAATGATTTAAGGGCTTTTCTATGGCGTTTTATGGGTGCCTTTAAAATTCTATTAGTTCACTTCTAAAACACTTCACCGTAGACTTCAGTGTGATTTAAAAGAAAAATCCTGCATCATAGATTGAGGAGTACATAACAACTGTAAGCGTGGCTACGTTCAAACACTGCTAAACTTTTTTGTGTTTACACTCATACCTTACCATCTTCAATTGTTTAATTATTTTGATCAGCATTATTATAATCATGAAATGTCATCTTGAGAAAATGGTAATCTAATCATTATTATATTTCAATGTCACCTTTGTCAACTCATGCTTAACTTTCATTAAACATGATTTCATCAATTCAGTAATTAGACATAATTTGTGATATGACCAGCAATTCTCCATAAGTAGTTTGCCCAAAAGGCCCAAGTGTTTTTCCAGACACAAATTATTTTGCAACTGCAAAGCTAATGGTAAATTGCAATCTGTTTTATTCCACTCTTCAAAAGTGTTGTGCACAAAGAGGCTGTTTTACCTGCAATTAATTCTAATGATTGAACAAATATGATTATTTGTTTTAATAAACAATTTAAAATTCTAAAATTAACTGCAGAAATAATAGCATTCAAAGATAAGTGATGAGTAACTGTGATTATTTTATTATTAATTATTTTAAAACCCATTTTGTTTTGTACAGTTTGAAAGGGATCTTCTTGCTCATTAAAATGTATATTTCAGATGAAAGTTTTATTGAACATTTTCTGTATAATAGAGTGTTGTTTTGTGAATAGAGCTCAATATATCAATGAGTTTATTATTGGTAGAAATATAGGGCCTGATTCATTAAGGATCTTAACTTGAGAAACTTCTTATTTCAGTCTCCTGGACAAAACCATGTTACAATGCAATGCAAGGGGTGCAAATTAGTATTCTGTTTTGCACATAAGTTAAATACTGCCTGTTTTTTCATGTAGCACACACATACTTGATAGCTTATTTGTACACTGAAATTTAAAATTGATATTTGTGTGCTACATGGAAAAAAACAGGCAGTATTTAACTTATATGCAAAACAGAATACTAATTTGCACCCCTTGCATTGTAACATGGTTTTGTCCAGGAGACTGAAATAAGAAGTTTCTCCAGTTAAGATCCTTAATGAATCAGGCCCATAGTTATCACTGTAATAACCCTGCCCACAGTAAGTCTATTTAACAGTTATCAGGGCAGTGCTACTGTCGTAATTTATCTGTTAACGCCATAGAACAGAAGCCTTGAAAAAATGCTTTGTTTTTAGAATAAAGCATGTTTTTATGCAGTAATGCTTAAATAACATTCATTATTAAAAGAATTTAAATAATGTTTCTAAAAGTAGTAACAATATATACATATAAGGTATATAGAAAAAAGTATATGAACATAATGCAGCTTTAATAAAGGGTCATCTACAGTCACAGTGAACATTCACATTCTGTAGAGTCACTGCTAAGTTGTGAAGGAGGCATTTAAACCGATTGTCCTCCAGATATTAGAAATATCATGCTTACAGCTTATAGAAAACCTATAACATTATTATCTAAATGATCATTGACTTACTTTTTGCCTCACCACAGATGCCTGAGCATATTTAGTAAAATTCGGTTTGGAGTATGGGTTCAAATAGATTTAATATATTCGCACTTTTCTATCCAAAAAGACAGATATTAGCCTAGCATTTAATAGCTGTTTTTTACAAGCCAGATGTTTTACATCTCCAGGTTTGATGTTGTCATCAACCATGCACGTGATGACATCACAGAAAAGAAGACTACAGAAGAGGAGGAAGTCCTGTGGTAAGTAAACCCTAAATAGCTTAAAGGTGTTTCACCTGATAATGTTGTTCTATGGAGTCATAGAGATCACACACCTTAAGGTCCACATGTAGGACACAAAAAAGGCTGTGGCAGATTAAGACCATCAGCCTGGGCAGTGCTCACAATACTCTACATAATGTGTTTCACATCTGATCGCCCACTTTATCCCTCAAAATCCACTAATATGTGTCACAGGCAGGGCCACGTTAAGATGGGTAGGCCTAGGGCCAAACATATAATCACTTGAGATCACTTTAGCAAAGCAAAATTAAAGCTCTTTTAAGACAAGGGCTTGAGCTACTGTATAATAGCTTTACAGCTATAACTTTAAGTAGTTCTTTTAGGCATAAAGCTTAATTTAGTTTCAGATGTAAGGCTTGTGCTAAAGTCAGCTTTGTGTAAGGCTTAAGAATATTATGCTGTTAAGATTGTAGCTAGATCAAGCAACTCTCTTCATAGAAGACTCCTCTCCTTTAAACAAGGGGTATATGCAGGGCTGAGATAGACAGCTCCTATCCAGGCTACATTAATATGTACTGTTGACTAATGGCAGAGAAAAACCCGACAAAATTACATTTTCCTTTCAATGAAAACTGCCCTGCTTCATCTCCACTTTTCAAGTCTTTCACCAGAAGTTTATTAGTGTGCACAGCAAAAAATCCATTAATCCAATCAAGTTAAATAGAATATACAGCAAGCTCCTAACAACAAGTTTGCTTTGTAACTTGTCAAGTCATTTTTGCACCACTAAGATTAAATGGGAACATTTTAGGACCCCTCACAGCCCTGAGCAACAGGCTATTGGCCCCTAAAGCCCTTTTTGTAATCTGCTCATGAACACAAGAATAAACCAGCTTTATTAATTCATCACGCATTTCAATCTCGTGGCTATCTCTGTGAACGCAGGCTGCTAAATGACATTTTCAGATAGAACTTGTACCACACACATTAGGGGTAAACTAGAACAGATGCATTTGTTTGGTATTTGGGCCAAGTGGCCAGATCATGGAGTCATGTTAGAGCAGCCAACAGATAACCACACACACAGGACAACAGCGACCATCTGCTAACCGAACTTTAGGCACTCTATTCGTTTTTGAGACCACAAACAGCTATATGAGCAAAATTTGCCAATATCAGCACCGGTATCAGAACGTGTGTGTCTAACGCAACCTATTTCATATTTCTGATGCCACCGTTCAAACAGACAATTTACACTATATATGGCTCCTTTAATCACCTCTCCGGCATACTGCAAAATTAGCATTTTCGCTCATGGACTCTACAAAGTGAGTGTCATTCCAGAAGTTTATTTATATTTGTAATTCACCATGATCTTATTAAGCCTTTTTTTTAAACCTGGCATGCATATTGCATTTATATAGTGATCAGTTTAATCAAAATGAAAACAGAAATAACTAAGGATGTTGATTTGAGACTGCATTTTCATTTCCAAAATGATACACAATAATTACCAAGCGGGACGGGTAGATTGAGAGAAAAGCCATGCATAAATGCTGACAGCTCTGGTGAATTTTCTTGTATAGAATGTCTTGACGTAAATGCACAATGTTGACAGTCCCATCACTCAGACAAAAGGCCCAGCCAAAATGGATGCACGTGAAGAAGTGGCAGCACAATGTGACCTCATTAATATTTATACAATATGATAATTAGGCGAGAAGTGGGATACAGTTTATGTATTTGTAAACTCTGTTCAATTCAGCACTCAAATGTTTTTCAATTCACACATCATACGCTAATTAGCAAATATCTAATTAGTGTTAGAAGATTAATTGCTCATGGGGTTGATTGAGGCTTTCAGTTTGCAAGAAAAAGAAAAAAAAAAGAGTGGTATTTTAGTTAAAATTACTAAGGTACAGTAACTCCCAACATAATACGTTTAATTGATTTGTTTTCAGAACATTGGAAAAATAAATAAAATGCAGAAACATAATGGAATCATATGCCTGTGACAATGTTTGATAGCTCTAGGGCTACAAAGTTAACAGACAACATTCTCCCCTGTATAGAAATTACTATTCATATACATCGTGATTGGTATGATCCGCAGCACAGTCATAGAGCAGATTTCCTAGGCAACCATATTCTTTGATTTTGCCTATAACTATGCTCCGGAGAACGCAGTGGTAGCCTACATGTAGCCATGTCAACTGTCATTGTTTTGAAGCCTCACACACTTTATGATATCCATCTCAGAAGCCTGTTTATTATGTAGTGCGTGATTCTGACACAAATCCATCTTTTTCTGGTGCATAGTTTGTTCTATTCTGTCTCCCTTTTGTCAGCCCCTCTCTCTCTTGTATATACCTGTTTTCTGTAAAATGTGATGTTTATTGAATTATTATATTTTAATGTGGTACTTTAGGTATTCTATCTAGAGTTTTTAAATGCGATGACAGCCCCCACACACTTCCTTTATGATTTCACTGAACAGTTTAAAGAGGCATAAAACATCACGGGCCTGATTCATAATGGCACACGTTCTGAGCGCAACCTACGTTTGGTATTATATATGCAGGAATTTAGCCTTTGTGTACTCCCTAATGCAGCAAGGCACAGATCTCAAGATGTGTAGGTCTTTGAAATCAGCGTCAAAATCTTGCCGTATTTTTCATGATAATAATAATGAAGGCACTAATGTTATTTTTTTTTTATTCCCAATAAAATTCATTTATTAGAATGTTTTTAATGTCTACTGAGCATAAAATAAATTTTTACAATTGCTTGTGATTGCAAGCACATGTTATAGCATGCATACGAGACTGTGATCACTACTGATCAGGACTAGACTGGTAGCTGGAGTAAGATAAGAGGTACGGCAGAAAAACAAGTAACTTTCAGACGTTCAGAGCTTGATTCGGATGTGGCTGCGTGCACTTGAGTTTGGCACACCCCTACTGTAAATTCAGTACAACAAAACGCTCCTTCCCCTCCCAGATCTCTCCAAAAAAATCGTAGACTGCAGTAAGTGTCCTTTGCGCTCACAGGTGCACAGGACAGAAGTGCGTTCACGGCTGTTTCTGACGGTTCTGGCCATTCGCAGAGTGGTTTTGTGTACAATATGCTCAAAATCGACATATAAGTGTCTTGATGAATCAGGCCCCACATAGCTGCGTATATGGCAAACTGACAGACTGATTCTTCTGGCACTGTCCTGCTTTTTCTCTTCTGTCCTGATACTTTTTTCTTAATTGACTGGCAGGCAACGAATGGGACACAGAAGTTCCCTCTCACCAATATAAAGTTGTAATCCCAAGTTTTCGTTTTTATGTTTTCTGTTTTTACACAAGTTTTGGTACCTGTTTAACATGAACCTGAAAAATGTTCTAGGACGTCCTTCTATAGCTGAGCCTTCCATTTACAATACCTCTGTAGATAGGAGAAGGCTGCTTATGGGGCTGGACACTCTTTTAGCACTGAAGTTTGTTCCCGGGGAGTCATTTGATGCGGCCACAGATCGTTCCTGCTTTATTGTCAGATTTGTTTGCTATAGCGTGTAACACTTGTTTAAAATGCCTGATGATTTCTATTATTAAATGTATTGTTTTAACTTATTACAGAGATTACGGGTAATGTGCGGTCCTTTTGAATGCCTCAGGTTGCCTATCACTGATATACATGATGACAGAGAGAGCAGGGTGTAAGGTTATTTGGCTGAGAATAAGCATGCTGACACTAGGGGCATTCCAATGCCTCTCCAATCACTACATCATAGGCCATGTGACTTGTTTCCATTGCGGTACCATGACACGTTGCAAACTGAAAATCATTAATAGCAGCTGGATGGGAAAAAAAAGTAAAGAAAAATACCACGTTTCTTATTACAGTAAGCCAGGGAAATTTATTTTTTCATAAACACACATCACTATTACACGGGATTGCAGCTTTAAGCTTGAGCACCAATTTGCTGCCTGAAGAGAGAGAGCATCCACCACAATCCACATGTGCTCAGATACATGATTGTCCACAGCTGTAGTTCTGCTGAAAGAGAGGTGTGGGGGACGGAGGAAACTGGGAAAACATATAATAGAAACCAATATCTGTTACAGTAGAATAATTTGTACACGTTATTATTATTATTATTATTATTACTATTTATTTAGAAAGCATCATATTACACAGCACTGTACGTTGAGGGGAGCATGATACCAATAAAAAACATGCAAGAGCTACTGGAATATCCAATGGAGGAGGGAAGACATCCTGACCCACATAACATTTCAGTCCTGGTCCTGCTGGACATGCACACAGAAGGACAGCCCCACTGCCCTCGTTTGGCCAAGACTAACCCCTGCTAATGACAACCCCCAGGGACAGGAGTCCCTCTAGTTTCTCTGCAACAGATAATTCAATAGCCTCTTATCATCACCATCAGCATCAACGTCCCCCATTTCTTTATCTAGTGCCACCAATTCCGCAGCACTGCACAGAGAATATTTGTTATTCACATCACTCTAATCTACTAGACAGGCCTGAACATTTTCATGAATTAATCAGATGATTCATCTACAGATATTAACCATGGGTTTACATACAAGCACCTTAATATAAGGAAAACATGAGGAAGACTTAACTTGCATACATTAAGACTATTTCCCAAAAATGTAAATAGTTTACCTTAGTGTGTGATTAGACTAGAGTATGAGTATATGTGTAGTAGAGTGGCCAGATGGAAACTCTGACTTGGGAATCCTTCCTCTCTACTCTGTAAACTTCTACAGATACATAAAATACAGAAGTGGTGACACAACAACAAGCATGATATCACTACAGGGCATATATTTAAAAGAAAAGACTTAGGGCCCCCTGGTATCCAGGGAAAGTCACAGCTGCTCCGTGCCCCGCTTTATGTTCCGGGAGCAGCAGCCCCCCCATACAGATTAGGCCCTGCACCGTCTCCGGATCCTCCAGGCTGGGTGCTGCTATACTGATTGTTCTTGGTTTTATTGCAATTGGTGGCCTCCTTTTCTATAAGTGTTTAATGTTTGAATATCTCTGATTTTTTTGCCTGTTCCACCCCTAATCCCTCCCTTCCCACTTTTCCCACCCCCCTTCCCTGCCCCTCCCTCCCTTCCCACCCCCTTCCCTCCTCCTCCCGCTCCACTTTTCTGTCCCTCTCACCCATCTACTGCTCTCTCTTGTCCTTCTCCCCCTTCTTCTGTCCCTCCTTCTATTACATATAACAAAATTTGGAGGAACCGTCTTGGGTACTCATGTTTTACTGTTTATTGTATTTGATTTCTCTTGTCTCCTCTCAAAATAAAGAGTTTAAAAAAGAAGAAAAAGAGAAAAAAAAAGACTTAAGTGGTAACACTGCATCAGATAGCACGCCATAGACGATATACAGAATAAAAAATGTTTTCCACACTGTGTCACAAAAGAAGGAAAGTTGCGCATATTGATTGGCCTTAAGTAAGTTCTTGATATGCCCTGGGTGTTCTTGATATGCCCTGGATAACACCCCATTGTGGCAATAGTAGAGTGTGCCTAGATCTCCCATGATACACAAGATACGCAGCACATTTCTTAAGAATGCAGTTTTTTTTAGTATTCATTTTCTTGTTAAGAGTTGCTAGGGTTCCTCTGAGAAATGCCTTCTGTGATAATGCAATTTAGGTGTAATTAATTACTTTGTAGCACTGTTATTTATTAATGTAGCCAGCCTTAAATTCCACAGAGTCGCAACAAAGATAAACTTAACAGCAATCTCACTCAGTCCCCCTTGTTGCAACCCCCATGGGAAGGACTGTCACTGTTTTTTTCGTAAGCCAGATATATATATATATATATATATATATATATATATATATATATATATATATATATATACACATAGAAAGATATTCTTTCTCAGATGCTATGCCTTTTTGAACGTACTGTACTAAAACAGCATAATCATATGTAATTTATAACTTTAGCACATTCTACAATTAGGAATATCAAAATACAACACACAGAGAAACAAGGATAACGATACTGGAGATTAGTGGATTCCTGCTGCTTTCTGAATTATTGAACTGTTATATGGCCCATAAAATATGAACGAAATTTTGATTGAGTCAGCTGAGGAATTGAGAATTATTGATAAAACGTACAATATACATGTTACATAAATATTTGAGGAAATCCTGCCTTGTCAGACAGTACTGTCTATAGTACTATATATAGTGCATCTGTACACACAGGCTGCCATCTTAAACTGGGTCATTTCACTATCACAACAGTACATGGCTGAGTATGTTATTTATCTTAAAGTTTAACACTGTACAGGGCCTGAAATGACAGCTTGGTGAAAGAATAACGGAGATTCTCTGCTTGGAAAAGTGGAGTGGGTGACTGTAAGATAAATAGTGTTCTTTACAGATTATATGTATTATTTCTAGTAAAAGAGATATATGGGGGAGGTTTATGGACAGCTGAGTCAATTTTTATAGTATCCGAGGCTTCCATTTTTTACCATTAGACAGAATATATCCATAAGTGACATCTGTCCGGAAAGGCCGCAGGCCTAAGCAGTAACGCTATTAGAAGCCGACTTTCTAATTCCAATCATATTTCAGGATTCAGTTTTTCAGTATTACAAAACATTTTTCACATCTGTCTTATTGTATAGGTAGAGACCTTTCTGACCCCACATAGTTTGGCCCATTGATTATCAGCCAAAAAAAAAAAAAAGAAAATATAGCCAGTGACTGGATATAGGAGTCGTCAGCATTACAGCGATTGAAAATGTATGTTATTTTTTTAAACACTAAGGGCCTGATTCATTAAGGATCTTAAATGAAGAGGTATCTTATTTCAGTCTCCTGGACAAAACCATGTTGCAATGCAAGGGGTGCAAATTAGTATTCTGTTTTGCACATAAGTTAAATACTGACTGTTTTCCATGTAGCACACAAATACTTGATAGCTTATTTGTACACTGAAATTTAAAGTTGATATTTGTGTGCTACATGAAAAAACAGTCCGTATTTAACAAAATTATTTATGCAAAACAGAAAACTAGTTTGCACCCCTTGCATTGTAACATGGTTTTGTCCAGGAGACTGAAATAAGATACCTCTTCATTTAAGATCCTTAATGAATCAGGCCCTAAGATGCCGCTACATGCTGTCTGTCACAGGTCCCTGAGTTGGTACATCCAATCCTACAGGACATCATCCACACTGTATGAATGGAGCATTGCACACAGTGTTTCATGGTCATTGTCCTGTAATATTATGAATATCTGTGTATCCGTTACTATTAATCATAGCTAGTGTAATCTTATTCTACAGTCATCAGAATTATTCAGACTACCATCATAAATATTCCAACAAGTGTAAATGTTCATTAATTTTTCATAATTTTGAAAAAAAAAAAAAAAAAAACATCATTGTGGAACACTGGGTATAATGTGATGTCAAAGTAAATTGAATAATTTATGATTTTAAATCAGAATTTGCTAGTACTAAATAGATCTCTACATTTTCTCTCCCACATTACAAGAAAACCTGGGATTGTAGTATTACTTTGCAAATCCCTGCATGAACTCCCAATCCACACCTCAATTAACTGTAAAGTCCAAATCCCACTTTCCTATCTTACTAAATTAATATGGTATGCAAATGTACATGTTATTGACATTTCTATGAGGGAGCTATCTCTATGTTTATATAAAAGTTGTTGTTTTTAAATCCCAGTAGATGAGCCAGCCTGTTATCTTTCACTACAAGTAGCAAGTTTCGGCAGCTTTTGGAGAAATCATGCACCCATAAAATGTATATTATGTGGCAAATATGTTATTAAATATTATTTCTGATTACGACAGACACTGTAGCTGTCTATAAACACAAAGGGCCTGAGTCATTAAGCATACTTGCAGGTCATGTGACAGAGGGTAGGAGGGAGCGTGACAACATTGTTGCGTCACTCTATCCCCGCCCTCACTTAAAAAGCAGAAATTAAAGGTATTGAATATCAGGGGTGGGCTTAATGACGTGATTAAGCCCCACGCCTCGCTGTTCAATGCTGTGAATTTCGGCATTTTATAGCATCCAGGAGGGTTGCCTACACTTCCAGGAGTCCGGGAGGACTCCCCGAAATTCAGGAGGCTCCTGGAAATTCCGGGAGAGTAGACAACTATGTCATTAAGGAGAGCAAAGCATAAAAAAGGAGTAACTTTGGACCTTGGCAAAACATGGTTTATTGAAGGTGGAGGTAAAGTTAAAATGTGGGGACAGATAAATAGCTGGGGTAGGACATGTCCTAGATCAACTTTACATTTTATTGTAAACATAAAGGTATCAAGTACTTGTGTGCTAGATAAAAAAAACAACCAATATTTAACTTATGTGCAAAATAATGAATTCATTTCCACCCCTTGCATTATAACATGGTTTGTCCCGGAGAACATTTACTCATTTTTTTGCCTTACTTTCCTTAATGACTCAGGCCCTAAAACTAAACAGACAATGCCTATATCTAGATATGTATAGTGTGGTACGATGCATCAGCATCATACATTGTGACTCAATAACTTGGCTGTGCAGTGTTCAATATAACCATTTGCAAGAAAGGGATGGACTTTATATCATCAGGCTGATACATCTAGATCTGAGAAAGATCCTGCTTAATTCTGCAAGGTGAAAAAACTGATGAAACTGAAGCAATGACCTCATCTCGCTTTAATTCAAATTTAAATTTAATTTAATATTAAAGAAGAAATATGTTAATTTCTCCGGAATCTAAAGTGACATGTTATGGGATGCACATTAACAAAGTTGAATGAAATACTTGAGAAAAAAAACAATGCTTAAAAATCTACACATAATTTCATATATTATCAAAGCTATATTTTTACAAAACAAGAGAAACAACTTAAATAGTTGTAGGATATACTTTTTGCATGGTGCAGTAGTTGCATTAATATAATCAATCAATATAATTAATCTACTAAACAATCCCACTTTTTAAAAAAAATGAACTTTACTTTCCTAACAGATACAAAAATTATCCTTCATTTAATCAGCAAAAATTCTCATACAGCTGTGGTCAATGTTATATACAAGCTTTGCTTTGTATTCTATACCTGCAGTTGTAAGAGAATCCATAATGATTCAACCAGAGGATATTTTAATGGAACCATGAAATGTTTAGTTTTTGTTTTTTCTCATTGGGCACAAACTGAATGTTATGTGTTGGAACCAGGGCCTCATCAGCCAACAGGCTGACCAGGCTGCAGCCTGGGGTGCTGGAGCCTGGGGGGACGCAGCATCGCCGAGATGTTTTTTTTCTTCTAAATGCGGCAGCCGGAGTCATCAGGACCGCCCTCGGTCTGAAGGAGCAGTCCCAACTGTCACAATCACATGACAGGCAGTCTGGCAGCGATCGCTGCTAGCTGCCTGTCAGGGTGGCCACAGGCGCTTCTTACTCTGGTCACATGAGATCAGGACTTCCACATCTCACGTGACCAGAGTAAGAAGCGCTCGCGGACACACTGACAGCCATACACAACGCTGAAGAGAGGACAGGGGAAAGGGGCGGCAGATGGGCAGGTGAGATGGCTAAAAGGAGCAGGTGAGGTGGCTGAAGGGGGCAGGTGAAGTGGCTAAAGGGGGCAGGTGAGGTGGCTGAAGGGGACAGGTGAGGTGGCTGAAGGAGGCAGGTGAGGTGGCTGAAGGGGGCAGGTGATGTGGCTGAAGGGGGCAGGTGATGTGGCTGAAGGGGGAAGGTGAGGTGGCTTAAGGGGGCAGATGAGCAGGCTGAAGGGGGCAGGTGATGTAGCTGAAGGGGGCAGGTGAGGTGGCTGAAGGGGGCAGGTGAGGTGGTTGAAGGGGGCAGGTGATGTGGCTGAAGGGGGCAGGTGATGTGGCTGAAGGGGGCAGGTGAGGTGGCTGAAGGGGGCAGGTGATGGGGCTGAAGGGAGCAGGTGAGGTGGCTAAAAGGGGCAGGTGAGGTGCTTGAAGGGGGCAGGTGAGCAGGCTGAAGGGGGCTGGAGGGGGGGCACTACTGCTGAAATAGCCCAAATTGGGTGAAGGATGGGAGGGGCGCTACGGCTGAATAGCCTAGGGTGGCCGGAACCCTCAATCGGGCCATGCTTGGAACTCACCAAGATGAATGTTTTTGTTTGTTTTTTGTTTGTTTTTTTAACAGGTAACATACATCATTTCCTATAAATATACGTATCTAAAGAGATGAATATGTAAAGTCTGCATGCACATAAAACCCAGCAGGAGGTAGGCATGCTGCCTGTGCTGGCCTTTGCTGCTCTGCTATATGAGGAAGACAGAGAAAGAGTGAGAGACAGTAGAAAAGCTTTTCTTTGAATTTGTCGAGCACCTTCTCCTTCTCTTGGAACAATATAATCAGGCACATGTTATGAATTATCCCCTTATAACTTCTGAATTGGAGCATCAAAGAGTAATTGTACAGTAGATAATGCTTACATTTGACTCTAGGGAATCTGCCCTAGTCATCTGTTGCAGATCTTTTCAGCTGGCCATGTACTGGTAGGACTGAGTGGCCATATCTTTGTTGGATTGGAAGTAAAATGGGGTAATAGTGACAATCATTGTAAAGCTGTCACTGGAGTGTCTCCACATCTGCTCAGTGAGAGTGACAATCCTTGTCTGTTAGATCTCTGCACTAAAATGCAGAATGGGTGAAATGTCATAATGTTATAGGGCATTAAAGACCATGAGACTTTTCAGCATTTTTATTGGTCAAATTGAAGCTATGCTGGATTTCTGGACATGTCCGAAAGGTTACTCAATAACTTTTTGTTAGATTATTTTGGGGCAACACAAACACTCCTGCATGGCAATTTGCAAATATTGTGCATATATAAGCAGTTTAAGCCTTTCACCATAAAATGTATTGCTCGCCTCACAAAGGCTGAGACGGTTTTTGATCTGGTAAATGAATGCTTGTTTCCAGCATACCCATGGTGACCCAACCTGATGCACTCAGTCATTCAACAATGAACAAACAAATGACAATTGGTTCTATGATGTGCAGTCGGCAGCGGACAACACACAGATGCCAATCTGGTGATCTTCCACAACGATTTACAAACATACCCATAAATTACTGTATGTAGTAATTTTTGGGTAAAACAAACTGTCATATTAAATTGCGCAGTGTGTAGCCAATATAACAGGGATGTGATATAGAAGTACACACTAAACAGTCAAATAAAAATATTGACAAGTCCACAAAATACTGACCGTGCCAATAGTAAAATATTGACTTGGCCAGTACACACTGAAGAACAATAGGCACAGGCTCTTCCTAGATCCCATTTTCAATCCATTTTGATTACCTTGTTAACCTTGTTAAGACTTGAGGCTAAGTTTTGTAA
This sequence comes from Mixophyes fleayi, assembly GCF_038048845.1. Taxonomy (NCBI): domain Eukaryota; kingdom Metazoa; phylum Chordata; class Amphibia; order Anura; family Limnodynastidae; genus Mixophyes; species Mixophyes fleayi. The sequence goes on along the minus strand of NC_134405.1, from coordinate 288,776,647 downwards.
TAGGTATAAAGCCCAAATCTCATGAGATCTTATGAGCCTCTATAGATTGCACATCCTGTCCATCTGTGTCACTGAATAAAGGCAGCAGGGTAGAAAAGTCTGAATGGCTATACAGTATAACACAGGAGATGACATGATGTTAAAACACATTTCATGAAGGTACAAGATATCAGAGAACATGGTCTATGCCCAGTTGTGCGTTCATATGTCATCTCTCTGCATAGCTATATAGCAACTGTGCTCTCGCTCTCTGTGACTGATTAAACACAACCAAAGGCCGTAACCGGGCATTTTTACCACTCCAACAAGTAGCACCCACATTTGTTGGCATATAAAGCCACATTTTAATAAAATGTGTCTTTACTTCCTCTGAATTTACAGTTAAATATTTGGCTCTTTCTTGTACATTTTAATGACATTGGGATATCTTCCAGGAAACTTTGCATTATATATTGTATTTAGTAAACCAATTATTTTCTAGATAAAAATGTAAAGTGCACTTAATATTGGAGAAATTAATATAACATTTTTGATTAAATAAATGTGCGACACTCTCATTGACGCATTCATTGCAAATAAATAACCTTGATGATTTGATTCTGGCGTTTTGCTGATTTTAGCAGAAACCAATTAACATTGATGTTCCTGTGTAAATGGTTAATCATTATATTGTTGTCAGTTGTTCACCTTCCAGCAAGGCATCCAGCTAGCCAGCAGTAGAACCAATGGCACTCTAGAATAATTGTGAAGCACTTTGGAAGGAAAATGTATTCCATGGTTGCGAGAAAGTATCATTATTTGTTAAATCTTTTCTCAGATGCAGCTTTAGCTACCAATGCAGCCAGGAACGAGAATCACATTACAGTTTCGGCTGGTCATAAAAATAGCACATTTTAGTTAATGCTTGAAGTATTTTTCTTAAATCAGTAGATATTGTAACAGGGTTCATGCACAGCACCTCTAAGTAACAATGCCAGAGAGTAATTGGATATTAGTGTACAGAGGAGTTGTTACTAACAAGAATATCTGCTGTTCTTGTTTTTAAGACATGAAAACCTAACCTTGAAACGTTTCTCAGACAATAGCAGATTTTTATTTTTATCACCACTTGTAATGTTAATAGGCTAAAGCATATTTCTCTTTATAGACTGTTACAGCAACCACAATATCACATATTATCCTTTACTCAGGTGCTGTGCTTCACGATTTAGAACAATACAAGTCTACGGAATGCCTGACTCTACCAGTTTAAAATGTAATTGTGATACATGAGAGACCTGCCTACAAGAGGCAGTAGCTTCTCTGAATATACCAGTTCCATGATCTTGGGATACATAAGTAAACCAAACAAATAAAAATAAAGCAAGATACAAGCATAGGAACTGACAACAATTCAATGATAAGATCAGCAGGTGTCTGTTTGATGGAAATTCAGCTTATGTTGGTTTTTTTCCTGTAAAGTCTTGATCCTGTCAGTGATTTTTATCTTTCATTTCCTTGTTTGGGACGTGTTGTTTCCAAACATAGCCTTCTTCTAATGCATTGAGTCCCACTTGACAAGTTCATTCATGCTTCTTGCTGTGTGTGAGAGAGATGTATTCATTACTCTGAGCTCAGTGGGGACAAAATTTAGAACTATGTACTGAGTTAGTCCGTGGTAGTAGAATATCAGTCACAGCGATGCAGTGCGCAGTGTCCTTATAGAAGCAAATGGACTGTTGTGTGATATTGTGGAATCACAGTGTGAGTTTTTGGCTACACTAAAGCAGCACAAAATCTAAAATACAAAATGCTTTATATAAAAACAGGAATGTGGTCATTCACAGTAATATATATATATATATATATATATATATAAACCTTATTTGAACTTATCAAAATTGAAGATAGACTGTGATTTTAGGAGGAAAAATGTACAAAAAGATGTCTGGAACACAACCCCTTGTGAATATTTATCAATCAGATAATAAGAAATATTAATACTGAATCAAACCAATCCAAGCTTATTTATATACTTAATGTCTCATAAGATGAAGGGATAGATTTATAAAACCTTCTGAAAAGGAAAAGTGGATGTGTTATCAACCAATCAGATTCTAGCTATCAATTTTTAAAATGTACTAGATAAATGATAGGAAAAGTGGATGTGTTATCAACCAATCAGATTCTAGCTATCAATTTTTAAAATGTACTAGATAAATGATAGGAAAAGTGGAAGTGTTATCAACCAATCAGATTCTAGCTGTCAATTTTTAGAATGTACTAGATAAATGATAGGAAAAGTGGAAGTGTTATCAACCAATCAGATTCTAGCTATCAATTTTTAGAATGTACTAGATAAATGATAGGAAAAGTGGAAGTGTTATCAACCAATCAGATTCTAGCTATCAATTTTTAGAATGTACTAGATAAATGATAGGAAAAGTGGAAGTGTTATCAACCAATCAGATTCTAGCTATCAATTTTTAAAATGTACTAGATAAATGATAGGAAAAGTGGAAGTATTATCAACCAATCAGATTCTAGCTATCAATTTTTAGAATGTACTAGATAAATGATAGGAAAAGTGGAAGTGTTATCAACCAATCAGATTCTAGCTATCAATTTTTAGAATGTACTAGATAAATGATAGGAAAAGTGGAAGTATTATCAACCAATCAGATTCTAGCTATCAATATTTAGAATGTACTAGATAAATGATAGGAAAAGTGGAAGTGTTGTCCCTAGCAACCAATCAGATTCTAGCTTATTAGAAAGTTTTTCTTAATCTAACTCTAAGGGCTAGATTTACTAAGCTGCGGGTTTGAAAAAGTGGGGATGTTGCCTATAGCAACCAATCAGATTCTAGCTGTCATTTTGTAGAAGGTACTAAATAAATGAAAGCTAGAATCTGATTGGTTGCTATAGGCAACATCCCCACTTTTTCAAACCCGCAGCTTAGTAAATCTAGCCCTAAGTGTGGGATGTGAGTATGGAGGTAAACCCTAAACCACATCACCTTAAGTATCAATAATGTATATAAATAATAAAAAGACATAATATGAAGCCTGTTCATGAGTCTCGGTCGTGCTACTCACTCCAGGTAAGCAAAGGCATACTCCTTACTCCTTGCTTGCATACCGGTGGCTAGCGATGTGACAGTGTGAACCAGTATGGTAACAGTTACAATCATGATGTCTAGGCTATAAAGTATCATCATCACTGATTCCGACAGAACCATTAAGGTTAGCTGGTTCCTCACCTGCTTATAGTTCGTTTATAGCTAGCTCCTATTTTCTTCTTATTTCTCAAATTAAACAGTGTTGTTATTGTTCATTTGTGTTCTTTTTCTTAGTGTTAGTTCATTTATTCTTCACTGGTTACTATTATTTATAAATATAGGTGTCCAGCACATATATGATGCTAATTTGAATTGCTGTCTGGAGTGGAGGTAGGCTGGGGGCTGGGGGATAATACAGCAGAAAATGTAATGTCCTGTTTTGTTTTGCTTGTCATAAAAATGTGGTGTTCTAAATATGTGAAATGCTCACATGAAGGTCTTGGGGGACTGTCCCACTCAATCAGAACTCAGAACTTTGTCCCATCTGAAAGGACAGTCAGGAGAATTCGGTGGACAATATACTGGTTGCTTTGTAATACTGCAGTAATAGAAAGTGGTATGGCGGTAGGTCTTCCTTTCTATTACCATGTGTCATGATAACATATAAAAATCTGTTAACTGATGCTTGCTAGCTGGATCCCAAAGGTTGGTGGCATTGTACACTGCTGATGGTTCCAACAGTCACGATAGATAAGTCTAAAGATGCTCCTGAGAATAAACCAAAAGAGGTACAGGCATATACCCTGCTTAATTTAGCAGGTGCTGAAGCTGTTGAAAAGCAGACACATTTGTCTATTTAGAGGGAGAGGGTAAGGAAGATCAAGACACACTAATAAAGAAGTTTATTGAGATATGCTTACCAGTGAAAAATGTTATAATGGACAGACATATTTTTAACACTGCTGGGTAGATCCCTTCTGAGAGTATCTGGTCATATGCTGCCAGACTGAAACTATTAGTAAAGAATTGTGATTGTGGTGCATTAACAAGCGAGCACATCACAGATAGTATTGTGCGTTGGACTTTTATTTGTGTTACTCGTGCATATCTACTGCGTGAGAAGGCATTAACACAGGACACTGCTATATACATATGCATGCTACATGAGCAGTCCCACAAAAGCGTACGTGTTGCTGCGACTTCCTGCAACACGTGCAACAACATACACGCTGTGTGAATTGCGGCGTTAGCCATTCCCATGGCTGCCACAAATATCCGGCTTTAAATAGATGCTTGTGACAAACAAATTCATTTTGCACGCTTGTGTAGGTCAAAGCTTAACGCTGATGATAGACAACCATACACTGCATGTTCCAGCAGCCTACTGCAGCAAGATCATACTTTGGATGCACCGTCAGAAAACACCCCAGACACTGGTTTCCACTGCGAGAGTATTGAATCTCAAAGCCAAAAAGGGTGAAATATTTACCACCATAAAAGGTAAGGAGATAAATAACGCCATCAAAATTAAAAATTTCACTGGCGCCAAATTTGATGTCATGTCACATGAACTTCTCCAGCGCACTAACCCCAAAACACCTATTGACTTTTCTTACATGGCAAATCTAACTACTAACTTAGTGGATATAGGGTAAAAATAGGACTGCAATATTGGGTCTGGGGGGATTTTCACAATTGAAACAGATTGGCGGTTGCTTACTCTGGATCAATTTCAAATATAAGTGCAGGATCACAGGAGATCCAAAATAGGTTAAAGTTGATGGACTGGTGTCATTTTTCAACCTCATCAACTATGTTACTATGTTATGGTGGCCAGGTATTCAAGACCATGGATGTGGCCACATTGCAATTCACAAATCTCCCGCTGCAAGTTCATATAGTGGACACTATTGTCAAACTACTCTTAGGTTTGCCGGACAGCGTACAACTGGGATTAATAACTTTAAGTGCTGATGTGCATGTCTTTTAATAGGATGTTCTAAAGCTAGAGCTAAAATACTTTTCTGATCTGTTCAATTCAATACCATTGGGAAACTCCCAGTCACCTATCACATGCGTTTAGGTAAAACTGTTTCTTTCACATTATGTTCTCCCAGACGTGTGCCTCTGGCCATGAAGGATAAAGTCATAGCAGAATTAAATCGCATGACAGCATTGACAGCCATTGCTCCATTGGGAGAAGCCACCCTGTGGGTGTCGGCTATTGTTGCTGCAATTAAAAAAATATGGTTCGCTATGCATCTGCATTGACCCTGTACATCTGAACAAAGCTCTGATGAGGTCTGATCGCCAGGACATGCTAAATGCAAAGATATTTACCACTCTGCATGTCAAATGTGGATTCTGGTAGATCACAATGGACAAAGAATCATCCAAGTTTACCACGTTCATGTCACCTGTGGGCACGCCTTCCTCTGAATGTCCATCATATGCACTGGCAGTAAACATTCCAATGGTGCATGGAGCATCTTTTTGAAGGATATCTTTGTGATATAATTATAGATGACATCCTTGTTTGGTGTCGCCCCATTGAAGAACACGACATGCACCCCTCAAGGTCCTCCGAAGAAACTGTGAAATGCAGTTAAACCCTGTGTTGTCTGAGTCATTGTGGTCGCATATGTTGGCTATCTACTAACTTCAGAGTGTGTTAATCCGCATTCTTCTAAGACATAGGCTATTTTTTTGAGTATGACCAATTACCTTTCAAAATTTCTGCCTCACCACACTCCTCCTCTAGCTTTTGCACAGCGATGTTGAATGGTGTTGGTTGGACTGCCAAGCTGCTGCTATTTCTAAATTTAAGACTATGCTCATTTCCTGGTGCTCCAATTATATGATGTGCTTGTTCCTGTTGTGACCTCTACAGATAACTCCTAGCCTGGTCTTGGTGCAGGCGAGCTCAGGGAGGACAGAAACCTCCCGTGGCAGCGCCACTTTAAATTTAAGCTGTCATCTCACCGATTTCCGGCGACTTGTACAACCTGCACTATGATACATTTACCCCCTGGTGTTAGTGGATTTATATTCCGGTTGATTACCACGCAAACTACTTACTGACAATTCTATGCAGTTCATGAGTGGTGAGTTCCAAACGTTCACAAATGAATGGAACATCTCACATGTCACCAGCAGTTCTCCCTCTCAACAGTCAAATGGATTAGCAGAAAGGGCAGTATGGTCTGCAAAGCACCTGCTAGACAAATATTATAGAGATGGTTCTAAAGTGTCTATGGCGCTCCTTAAAAAGAGAAATACTCAGAGAGATAAAATCTCCTGCTCAAAGCTTTCTGTCCAGGTGCACTGGCACGATCATTCCCACGACCAAGTTCAAACTTAGACCACAAGTTTAGAACAACGTGCAAGATGCTCTGCAGAAATCCAGGTTGCGGCTCAAAGCCACTCATGATAAAACATCCTATCATTTGAGACCTTTGTTCCCTGGGTAGACCGTCCACATCCAGACCACTGTCAGGACTGAGTCAGGACCATGCAGGGATTTTCCAACAGGCCCAACAGCTATGTGGTGCAATCTGACAGTGCTTTGTATGAGCACAACATGCGTCACTTCCTAAGGTTGTGTGAGCCAACACCTTCACCTCATGTGACACCAACTGATGGTGTCAGAACACCCGTCATCACGATTAATGGGTCACCTGAAGAAATGTCTACTGGGATGCACGATAGTTACATCTGCCCAATACGGTGCCTGTTCAGACACCAGAAACACTACTAGACCATTTATTTGTCACTAGGTCTGGAAGAAATTCCAGGCCTAATCCACAATTCCATGACTGTTACTTAATCTCCCATTTCTCAGTTCAAATTTGTTCCTTGTTGCAGACTGTTCCCGCTTTCAACACCTGTCACACTGTCTTACACCCATACACTTGATTATTGTTTTTATGTTAAAAACAGAAGGGATTTATATGTATGTTGTATGTGTATGGTGGAAGTTGTATCATTGCCATCCACTTGTTACAGGAAGTGTTTTATTACAGAGGAAATGCCCCTGTACCATCACTACGCTATTACTCCCAGTATGCACTATTACTGTCCAATCACCACATTACAGTGATTTACAAATATGTGAAAATGGCAGTGTTTTATATTGGCATAAAGTACTATGCATCTGTATTGTATAGGGGTCACTAGACATCTCTCTGTATACTACAGAAGTCACTAGAAATCTCTCTATATTGAACAGGAACCACTAACTGTTCTCAGTAAAGTACAGGGGGTCACTAGAATGATCTCTGTAGTGTACAGGAGTCACTAACTGCTCTCTGTATTGTACAGGAGTCACTAACTGCTCTCAATATAGTGCAGGGGTCATAAGATGTCTCTCTGTATTGTACAGGAGTCCTAGACTGTTTTCTTTATGGTACATGAGTCACTAGACTTCTCTCTGTATTGTACATGAGTCACTAGACATCACTCTGTATAATACATGAGTCACTAGAATGCTCTCTGCATTTTAGAGGAGTAACTAACTGCTCTCTGTATTGTACAGGGGTCACTAAAGTGTTCTCTGTATTGTGTCAGGGTGACTAAAATGCTCTCTGTATTGTATATATGCCAGTCATATATTTATTGTGATACAAGTCTAAATATCATTATCTTGGGTGAATTTTAGTTATCTCACAACCCTACTGGGAGGTATGTCCCACTTCACGCTGCTCTGCTGGTCAAGGAGGAGCTGCATGTGTTTGAATGATTGAAAAGCAACTTAGCACTGGCTAAAACGGTAGCCATGTCCTTCACATGCTGGCCTTTCCAGTGTGGTGGCACACACACACACCAGCGAATAGCGGCACTCCCTTTGCCCCACCTGCAACATGGGCCACTTTCAGAATGCTTTCCAGTGCCACTTTCAGTTCCAAATTCGCCCCTGTGTTCATGCCATTTTTAATTTCCTTATTCACATCTTTGAAATTGCCTATTGTAAAACTCATAACGATTTGAAGGAAAGAATGAACTAGTCTTTGAGTTAAGATAAGATTAGACATGGGGATAATTCAGTTTCTTAAGTAAGTTAGAGCGTATGTGTAACATCATTCTTCATCATAGAGCAGCAAGAAACTCCTTGCTCAGCAGCTGAAATCAGAAGTAGCGCAGCTTTATTAATCATTGATTGAACTGTCAGACGGCCTTTCTCTGCACAGCCCTGCAGGACTTTAACCTGAAAATAGGTATTCTATAATTCTTCCATTAAGAGGGTCTATGGACCCATCCAAGCATGTGAAAACTCTGCATGAGGGGGCTCTTTCACCAAACTCACTATCACATTTTATTTTTACTATATTCTGTTAGAATAAATAGTTTTGTCTTGTTTTTCTATGCATCTTCCACAGCATAGACCCTCTTAATGACAGCCTGCCTGATGTGTTTCTTTAGGAAGCAAGGGCACTGACAGCATAAAAAAGTTTTAGAAGACATTTTCCCATGAGTAATAGAATACTGCACAGTATCTCTCAGACGTAACACAGTTATTCTCTTGGGAAACACACACAAAATGTTGCTCAAATAGCATTACATCCGTCAAAGAGACCCAAGCCTTCAACATCATCAGCAAAAGGGGAAAACAATTCCACTATTTTCAAATCTGAGAATAATATCTTTTTATTTCTCTTCTGGAATAATAAGCGTGATTGAGGCAGCATTTTTCACTTTAAATGAATAATGCATCTTTGAAATTGGCAGGGGAATATCAGTATGTTATATAATATGCTCCTTTTTCATTCATAGAGAACTAAAACAGAATCTTACTTACTGTACATTTATTTTCTGTCGGATGTGCAAGTAGGAGGAGTAATTGTAACCCGTTCAAGGAAAGATCCCTTACGCTGTAAGGAGGTACAACAAATACAGCAGTGCTGCATATAGTGGCACATCAGCAGTATATATAATAGCACAGAACATCAGCAAGAGAGCAGTATATTGTGGCAGATGGCATCAACACAAGCAATGCTATTGTATCTGAAAGTAGTATACATTTCTAAATGACAGCAAGACAGATTACAAAGACAGAATGTAACAGCAGAAAACGTGATATCATTATAGTAGTATGTAACATCACAGGGAACATTACAGTGCAGTATGTAATCACACAGGAAGTATGCAGCATATGACATACTTGCCAATCTTTGGTAAGTTAATTCCGGGAGATCCCAGGCAGTGGGGCGTGGTTGGAGGGCGGAAGGGGCGGGAAGCTGTAATTAGCGTCATTTTGGCTCTACCCCCGCGACAAAATGCTGTTTTTGTCGCGGGGGGGGCGGGGCCAAAATGACGTGATTCACCGCGAATCGCGTCATTTCGAGGAGCAAGATGCCATATACAGGATATTTGTCTGCTCTCCTGGGACCTACCCGAATTGCAGGAGTCTCCCGGACATTCCGGGAAAGTTGGCAAGTATGGCATATGAGGTCTCCTATAATAACAGAATATTCCAAAGCAGATGTTTCCTCCCAGTGTCCAAAAACATACTGGTGGGTTAATTGGCTGCTGTCAATATTTACCCCAGCATTAGAGAATTTAGACTGTAAGCTCCAATAGGAAATGGGCTGATTTTGTTGATTACAAATATTCCCAGTGAAGCATAGCCCCCAATTGTCCAGATTTGTGCTGGACAGTCCCAAATCATAGACCTTTAAATTGTTGAAGCTTGCTCAGATGTAGGGCGAGTTTCACCAAAAAGTGGTTGTGATTGTGTGGTAATCGGGCCAGTTTAGGCAGATCAGGGGCAGTGCTTAATTAGCCAACATTTTGCCTTGTCCGGGGTAAGGTATGTGGTCTGTAATAAGGCGTGGTATGAAAATAAAGGATACTAGTAATAATTACATGTATTACTATGCTTGACAAGAAAAATAAATAGTACTGTATATCCTGTTCAGGGGTGGTCCTAGCCATTTTTCTGCCTGAAAAAACAGCTAAAAATGCCCTTTTCATTACTTGAAGAAATACAATCATTTATTTTTAGTGCATTCTAAGTGGTAATAAAAATCTGTTATTATTGATTTTAGCGTGAAATTGACCATCCGGTTTAAATTTACTGTATACTTGGAAGCTGTACCCTAAGACCCATCTTCTAGCCACTCCTATGCAGATTATTCTGTAGCTTTCCTTGCTTTACAGAGCATAATATGCCACTACCCTACACAATTGAATCCTACCTCAACGTACTTTAACATTCCATTGTTTTAGATTTATATACATATTAAAGAAAATGATTTTAACATACTTGCTGTGCAGGAAAATAGATGCTTATCAACCTCTGCTGCACATAATTCAGCCCTGAACACTGCCTAATGTACTTTGTGTAACATCGACCATATAGAGGACGAGGGATTATCATTTGCAAATGGAATAAGGAATAATCACCATGGGCTTGATTCATTAAGGCCCGCAAAATGAACGTATTCTGCGTTTTTTTAAAAACATAATTTATGTATACGCAAACAATACATTGCAAGATACGTAAAATACATATGTGGAATATAAAGTCCCAACAGAAAGCACAGAAAAAAAATTCAATTATTGTCTCCTGTTAATAATAGTCATTGATGACAAAACATAATAATTTTTTTACGATGAAATACATTTAACATGATGTTACTAATGTCTACTGCACATAAAATACATTTTTACAGCTGCTTTTGATTGCAAACACATGTTCTAGCATGCATACACAGCTGTCATCACTATCACTCGTCTCTTACACCTGCCCTGTGGCTGGTGCAAGTGATACGACTGATAAACACGTATCTTAGAGATGCCCAAAGCTTGAATCGGGCACTGCTGCTTGCCGTTGAACTTGCCACACCATTACTGTAAATTGACTAAGTGCCTACTCCCCTTTCCCTCCCCGTTACACCCATGAAACTATAGGCTGTCATAAGTGTCCTTTGCACTTGAAGATGAATTGCATACACTTGCGTTGTCTGGCGTATAGTCCGTTTTTAGGCATGCACAGAGCGATTATAAAATACGGCATGTATCAACATTTATGTTTCTACATGAATCAGGCCCCATAAGTATACAAACAGGTTCTTTATTATAAGTGGTTAAGCTGTAGAATTCCATTCATAAGGTGGTTATTGTAAACTCACAGAATAAAAAGATGGATTTGATGCCTTTCTTGCAAGAAATAACATCTGCCGCTATAATTAGTAAAGGACAATAATGGTTGATTGATCCATGAGATTTATCCAATTGCAATTTATTGGGTCAGGAGACATATTTGGGGCTAAATTGGCAGCTGCCGCACTGGGGGTTTAATTATGCTTTCTCTGGATCAACACAATTAGAATTTATGAAAGGTTGAATGTGATTGTGTTTCACACTTTGCTTGTGGGATTTTGCAGGGCTGGATAGGTAACTGTATATTTTTGTAGGTAAAAATCTGAAGAGAGACACTATTTCTTCCTCATACTCAAACCCCATATTATATTTCCCATCCCCAGATCCCTTCAGTATCCCCCTATAATACATATCTCTTTTCCTTCCCTGCATACCCTTATGTAGATACAACTAGGCTCTAGGCCAGCTGGGACTCTTGACTATCCAATTAGCTTCCCCAGAGAGACCTGTCTGTCTTAATGTGGCACTGTTCACTGGAGCTTATAAAAATAAAGATATGAAAAGCAGGAACTAGTGTCCATCTATGCTTTCAAAATCGCTATAACACATATTAAATGAAAAATCATTCAATAGACAGCAGGCATAATAGTTAAAACTGAATGCATTACACATTCCTTGTGTTAAAAAATATATTTTAACTTTTGTAATAAGAGTAAACCCATAATAGTGTGCATGAAATATTTTGATACTCTAGCAACATGAATAGGATATCCTGTCTATAGTCCTCATTATTTCTTAGCATTGTTCTGGCCGCTCAATGGCATATGGAGTCATTATCCACTTAATACTTAGAGTAGACACAAACCTCAGTGCTGTGAGAGCAGTGTTGATAGGGGAGAAGCAAGCATCTGTCACCTGTAAGTGCAGGCTGAAACGACATTAAATCAGGTATCTTTCCATTTTTTTCCCTTATACACAACATCTCTGGGGAGAACTTGCTTCACCGGTAAAATTCTAAATTCTTCTTTGTTGAGGTCAGACTGCAATAACTTACTGCATCAGCAGACCTAATGTCAGGAGTACAATTTTATTTCAAAACCAATATGTCTTATTTCTCTTTGGCAGCCTTTAAATCCATGCATCTCATATTCAGTTGTGGAACCCACAAGCGAAGGGTCAGGATTGAAGAAATTGCATGGGCAATTTGGTCTATGCGATAATAAATTGCTATAAGCAGACACCAGCTCAGGTAATATTTGCTGCCATTTATTTAGAACTATGCAGCTATAAATAATAATTCAGGTGGGTGTCAGGTATTGCAAGCAAGGTTAAAAACTATATAAAGTCTATCATTAAGAAAATCTCATGAAAATACAAGAGGTACTCTGCATATTTTGAATTATTCCATTTTTCATTCTAAAAATAAATTCTATTTTGGTTGCTTAGGAATCTTCAGAGAAGCACAGAGGGTCATTTATGAATAACAAAATATGCTGTTGTATAGAATATATTATTTGCAGAAATGCTCCATATTTGTCTGCCAAATGCATACACAGGAGGAAATCCTCCCAAAAAGTTTGCACTTAAAAGTTCATTAGAATTACTGTAACTATAAAGGGAATCCTTGTTTTTGAATTTGCTTACAGAATGAGGCACAATGCTGCTGCTAGCCAGGGCCTGACTAGGCTAATATGCTCGTAGCGCCCCTTTTCCTTCGATGCCAGGTCAATACATGGTAGTTAAAGATGAACTCTTCTTGCAATTAAAATCCAGCTTCCTTCACCCCCACCAATGTTCATGTTCCTGTGTTTTCTAAACTTGGCTCCACTTTGTCACTTATTTCCTTTTCATTAAATCAGAACAACTGAGGGTGAAGATGTGAAGGTGGAGAGGGCTGACACACTTGCACCTGTCGCCAATCTTGTCTCTCCTATTCGCTTATCCTCAAGCGCCTGCCCAAGGATGACTCATTGTCTTCAGTCTTTACCATGGAGATACATCAAGATTAAAACTTTACTACTTTTTTTCATGTTTTCTTTTGACTGTGGAAAACAACTGTTCTCTTATTTTTTAAAATTAATTCCAGCCCATTCCCCAAAATGTTGCACCCCATCCCCCCGCCACAACCTTGCAGCCTAGTCAGCCTATTGGATAATCAGACCCTTGCAGCTAGCCCATGAAATCTCAAGATGCACCCAGCCTTACCCCCAACTCCATCCCCCCCCCCCCACACACGCACACTAGCAAACAATTGTGCCAGTAAAAATTGTGCAAGTGAACAAAGATTGCAAATAATAAAACCTAATTGTGCTGCATTTACATATTTTTCTGCTTTTCTAAATTATTCTAATTGACGACATACGCGAAGCGTAGTGGCATCAAATAATAGAAATTAAATAGATATCCAATTTAACCACATTCATATAATTTAATGGCATGGACTTCTAATTTGACCAAAACTTCCCTGCAGAATTAATGATTAGGTGAGGTAGAAAGTCAACCACAAGAGACAGGCTACTAAAAAAAAATAAAGAAATTAGATAAATGAAATATAGACTGCATAATCTACAGCCATATGAAACAAGTATAGACTTAAAAATAATTTGCATAATGTTGGATCAGAAATAGACTTACATATGCAATATGAATTATATACACACCAATTAACGGCTTACATTGATTCTTCTGCAGATACAACAGTATATTTATTACTAGTCTGAAATGAGAGTCCTGTGGATTTCATTGCAAAACTGCAAGCTCTAGGCATGGATGATTTTTAGATTCTTTTACAATAAAGACTTGGATTCCCATCCTTTATGTTATGGTCCTTTAATGATATGCTTGGGGGTACGTATGACTCAGGACATGCTTTTAGTAAATATTTTTTAATACCAAAGCCACATTAGCTACTCTTTTTGTGAAATGACAATATCTAAACATTTGGTTCCATACACATCAGACAGCCTACAGATAATGTTAGAGTAAATTTATATATAAATTTAATAGTAATAATTTCAGGGAGTCCTCTGAGACTTCTGATAGGGTAGGCTATCCTTCTCTATCCCACTTCACTTTCTTCCTAAGTGGATGAGGCCACGATGATCCATTGCTGTGCCAATACACAAATTACACTGTTACGGCCCCTGCACTTGTCCCTTGAACCTTCCCACAGGTATTACCTGGAGGGGAGGTCCAAAATGTAGGCAAATATGATTTATTTATATAGGACCTAAGTCATTAAGGAATGTAAGGCAAAAAAAGGAGTAAATGTTCTCCGGGACAAACCATGTTACAATGCAAAGGGTGCAAATTAGTTTATTATTTTTCTCATAATTTAATAATACTGGCTCTTTTGTCATCTAGCACACAAATAATTGATAGCTTTATTTTTGCATTCAATTTTAAAGTCGATCTAGGACATGCCCTACCCCAATTATAAATTTGTCCTCACATTTTACATTTACTTCACCCTCCAATGCAACATGGTTTTGGCCAGGGGCAAAGTTACTTCTTTTTTATGCTTTGCTCTCCTTAATGACTCAGGGCCATAGTGTCTACATATTATAAAGAGCTTTACAGAAAATATTTAATCTTGTGGATATAGTGAGTTAACATTAAGGGTCTCATTTAGAGTCGGACACAAAGTCAGTTTCAGGCGCATCCTGCACATTTCCACTAACGGGCATGCGCAGTAAGGAACAGTTCCCTGCAACTCCATCTGCTCCTCAGACGCACTGTACACTTCCAATAGCTTGCGTCTCAGTACGAGGGAAAGGGCGGACCATGGAGTTATGTAGGCGTGACCATGAAAATTTAGATACTATGGCCGTCTACCCGCAAAAACTATCCTAGTCGGATCAATACGCAGGCAGAACACACTTCAAAAAAGACAGAAAAAGTACGGCAGGAATTAGGTGGCGCAAGTAGTTAGCTAGCTGTGGGAACTGGTCTCAGCTTGGTAGGGTATTATGAGTGGGGCGCAACTGGGGTTGCATGCCACTAGTAATACCCCACCAAGCTGCAGCACACTCCCACCCCTGCTCTTTCATGTACACCTTAGACGCACATTGCGTCCAACTGTAAATGAGGCCCTAAGTCACCAGCCAAAGTCTTGAGTCGGGTCAAACAGAAGCTTTATTGTGAAGAATCATAGCACAACACACCAACATACGTGGACAGCAAACCAGACCTATGCACAAAGTTCAGAGTATCAGGAGTTAAATAGGCCCAACCCCCCCCATTAGCATACCACCAAACTGTTCTGATTTAAGCGTAACAGTCCTGATTTGAGAGCTCTGTGCCACCTACCCAATCGGGACAACCTTGTCCTGATTGGTGGGAAAGCTGGTAAGTATTCTCTGTTCACTGCTCCTCTCCATAGCAGAGCAGAGGTGAACGGGTGCCGTGCATGAAGATGTTTGGAAGGGATGAGAGAACTGGCAGCCTAGCACTTCAAAACTGCTAGACATACTCCCGGGGTGGCCATGCCCCCAATCATGATGTGGTCACGCCCCCGTTCCAAGGCTGCCTATCCAGTGTTGGGAGGTATTTATAAGGATTGGGTGGGCTTTCGTCTTGACTCCCAGGAGGTTAACCGTTTCCTCCAATATGGCAGTTTCTCACCCTGCCACAGTAGAAATAAATTGAAACTCCCTTCATCCATTAAATGCCAGCATCCAATAGCAGTACTAAATCACCATCCGTCTCTCTTCTGTGACATCATCACCATGCTGCGTATAGCCGGGTTGCATGAACTTGTATTTGAATTTTGCACAGCGCAGAGATAGTAGCACAAATTGAGGTTTGAAAGAGGAAGAGGTGAGTCAGACAATCCCAAGCCTGCAAAAAAATGTCTGTTGCCCTGAACAATATTGCTGACAGAAAGTAAGGCATTGCTGTACCTACATAACGAAGCATCACAGCTATCATGTTGTATTGTAAACTATATTTTTAATGGTATCTGCCTGTATTTTTTTAAAGTGAACATAGTATTTAAGTGACTTTTCAAAGGACATTAAATATTGAAGGTTTTTTTTTTTAATGATTCAATAAGTTTAAAATTTCTGGTCATTTATGAAAACCCTATAATAATCATCCATTCAATCAGTTTAACCAACATTCTTTGCTCTGTATCTCATTTGAAATATTCTTGGATGACCCCGTTGGATATCTTTTTTTATTGAATCTGTACATTTTCTATACTCTTTATAGAAAAGCTTACCTTTTAATGTGACCAGAAGCAAAGGGGACATTTAATGAAAAGGTAATCATTAAAAAATAAGATATTACTCTCTTTCTATTTGGGATTAATGGAAGTGAAATAACTAATATGTTTTAATAAATATTGCAGTCCAAATGTAATAAAGAATCTGTGTCCTGTTTACTTCCAGGATATTCTCAAGTTTGAAATCTGAGAATGCAAATATACTTAGAATTAAAAAATAAATAGTGAGGAATCATTTCAAAGTAATGCAGGTACTACTGTGCAACTGCGTATGCGCCAGGATAGGAGAAAATCTACATCTCCCAGCAAGTTCTACTTTTGCTCGGGAGTTGCCAGAAGAGAAATTAAGCGAGTCCAGTATATATGCCTGCTCAAAGGGACAGAAAACACAGAGGGGTGGAGTCAAGGTGTGTGAGGAAAAATCTGGGAACGGAGTCTGTGTAGACAGAGAAGCCGAGGAAGAAATACACCAAGTTTGTGAGAGGAAAGAAAATAGAGCTAAAGCAGAGAGAGACATCAGCAAAACAATCAGAGAGAGATACCATGAAGAAAGAAAAAACAGAAGCCTAAAGCTGCCATTTGGGACAGAGTGGAAGACAGCAGCCTTTGAAGGAAATTTCAAAAAAGGGGCTTTGGATTGGAGGAATTGCAGTTAAGTATAGCTGGTTATGTTGCTTATTTGCTGGTGGACTGAGATACTACTCTTACAGTGAAGATATTAGGCACAGTATGGGGAGTCCTGAAGATGTGGATTTGTGTTATGCCATTTTGCTAATGCTGGACTGATTTGCAAGGGCAATAGAGATTAGGGGGAGAGGGTGGCTAGGATTGAGAGTCTGAGTTTGACATGTTTTAAGTAATGTAGATGTTTGCTGAGCTAACAAATTGCTACTGCTGACAGAAGTTATCTACAGGAAAATAACGCTGCTGAATAAAAAGTAGTGAGTTTGCCACCTGTCACAGTCTGCGAACTTACTAGCCGGTATTAGCGCTGCTGAGCAGTGAGGCGCGGAGTCTAACGCATCCCCGGTGTTCACCAGGGACCCGGCAAGGGAGTTTGGGATTTACTGCAAGAGGGTGCACAGGTCGCGGTCCTCTGAGACAGCCAGTGGTGTAGTGACTGAGTGGATGGGTGTAGTCAATCAATCCGGGTCAGAACCAGCCGAGAAGCAAGGTACAAAGGAAGATCCAAAGAAGAGTCAAAGGGCCAGCCAGGAGTCAGGGAGCCGGAACTAGTGATGAGGTGTGAAAACGTAATTCAAAGTCAAAAGGTAAGCTGGGTCACAATGGAAGCAGGTTCAGACAAACAGGTAAAGTGCTGGAGCAGATGTGAGCACCAATACTCTGGCACCCTAATGGTGCCAGAGGCTACTATTTATTCACCAGAAGTTGGCCCTGACAGGTGAACGGTAATTGGCGGTCAGAGACGCTGACCGCCGATAGGTATCCGAATAGCGTCCCGTTGCCTACCAATGGGAAGCACAGCTTACTGCGCATGCGCACACAGCATGCCAGAAGAAATGGGAAGCGTCCCATTGCTAGGCAACGGGACACGGAGATCGAGCGACACAGACGGCCGTCTCGAACACCTAATGAGAGAGCTGAGGTGGTGCCTGACACCACCCATCATTTTGTCTGAATACAATTTAGCCCATGAGAAGCAGCCATTTTGAAATTATAGAGGAAGTTATGCTATTTGCTATGGAAATCTGTAGCTGCATTTATTCAAGAGTTAAGTGAATTATCCTGTTACCTGTTGTGTGTGATTACACATCATTTATTCAAGTGACTGTGTTTGAATTCAAGTTGCTCATATGCATAGAGTGATAGTGTTTAACTATGCTATTGTTTCTAGGAAAGTGTGATAACTGGATCACCAGGGATGTAAGAGATCTCCATTCAAAGGCACCTGTATAAAGTACTGTGTCCAAGGATTATCTGCCTAGTTTAGGCATATTCATATACTGTGAAGGATCACAGACCACCAGTACGTACCAACAAGATAGCTAAAAGTATTATTGGACATTTACATGTTTACAGGGTGTTGTACAGAGTAGGAACTGTGTAAAATTCTGTGAATTTTTTTTATACCGTGCAAAAAGTTAAACTGCTAAGGGAAGGACTGCAGTAGGCTGTTGTTCAATCATGCCAGCTAGAGCAACTGGGGTGTCAAAGGTACCTCAGCTATAGGCACTAAGTGAGAGGTAAAGGTTATTGGAATTGCTATGCAAACTGTTAGCTTTTTAATATTTAAGATATCTTTCCCTTTATTATTGTATTATAAGGATACTCTCTACTTAAGACTGAGGCATTTATTTATAGTGCTCTCATTGATCTGATTTTGACACTGCATACAGGTCGCAATATTGAGGTTTCTCTATATCCAGGTTATTATTAGGCAGGAGTGACACCAGTCATACTTTGGGTTTTAATTATGACCCTCTAACTGCATAAAGGTTTATTGCAGCCCTCGTGCACATAACTGTGTGTCTAATTGACTGTTGGAGCCAATGCACCATAGTTTGCACTTTTAATTTGTATTGTATCACTGCATGTTACATGTTTGTTTTATATTTCGCTCATTTTTTCTACCCCGATTTTAATGTATACCATTGAAGATTATTTTTAATCATTTAACTGGAGTGCCCCAATTACACCCTTTCTCTCTACTTTACTTGTACTACTCATATTGTGTATGGTGCACCCCTTGGGCTGGTATTTTTATATCCCAGGTTTGTTATATAACATTTATTCATCTCTGGAGGAGATCAGTTTATATTTCAGACTATCTTGTGCGGTGGTATTCTCCCCTTTTTTTTTTTTTGTCCAGCTTCTGAATTTTATCGATGTTCTTTATAGTTGAATAACTTTTGGATGGGAGATGGGCAAGTGTGAGATGATACAATTGGTGTCATTGCACAGCAGGGGCTGGGCCTAATTACACAAATTGCATAATCAAGACCCCTGTCCCACCCACTTCACAAGAAAGAGAAGTGGAACTATGGTGTGACCCACTCTCCCGAAAGGGCAGGAAGGTTCCCCCAAATTCAGAAGTCTCCTGGACTTAGCTAGAGAGCATGCATGTGTGTAGTTCAGAGAAAAAATAAACTTTAAACTTCAAGTCAGCTTGGGACTGTAGTAAGGGTAAGTAATTAATTTGGGCCACCACCAGAGATCTGGGACCTGGACTTTGTCACCAGCATTTGGGAGAATCAGCATTATAATGCACAACATTTTTATTTTATTTTTTGGGGGGGAAGGAGTGGAGACAAAAGATTTAGATCTGTACAATAAAGCCACTAGAGATTTGAGTTGGTCTACCTTAAAAAGCCACCAGAGTTTGTAGGGCCTGTATTGTAAAGCACGGTAACACCACAAGAGATTTGAGAAATTTTGGACATAAGGAATAGGCTTTGCATTGAATAGTAGTTAGTAACATGCATTATGTTCTGTGTACTGGTCACGAAAAAATTCTTTGTATTGTTTAGAAGTCACTAGAATGTCTTCTGTATTGTATATCAAAATGTTCTGTGTATTGTAAATTGGTCATTAAGATCAAAGTCAATAAAAAAGACAATAACTCTCTAATGATGGCTAATCAAGGATCAAATGAGCAGCATGTTTGCAGAAAACATTAACATATTTTTCTGGGGCTGTTCAAATGGGTAAATATGTAGTGCTTTGATGCTTTCATCTGTTTTATTTCTTTTTTTTTTAATTATTGCACAGGGCTTTACCGAGTAATGATGGTGCCCCAAGGCAGAAAATGTATTGAATCCTTTGGCCCTCCTATATCTACTGTAAAGTGAAAACAGTCTGCTTCATTACAATACCTCAAACTAAAACATACTAATCACGTTCATGAAAATTTGACTCGTACATCTACACTATGCAAACATTCCTTTCATAGTATTTTTAAACCATATTGCTATCCAGATAAATTACATGGAGACTAAGGGGGCTATAAGAGGCACACTTTTTCTTTAGTACAGGACCCTCTGCACTGTTGGACCCCATAGCAGTCACATAGTATTCTATTGCTACATTTATGCCCTTGCCTGTGATTTCTCTTGGATGGGCGTTTAAATACAGTGATAATGCAAATAATGTCATTATTCGTCTTGCCCAGTAGCACAACTACCATTGCTGCAGCAAGTGCAGTGCACCGAGGTGCATGGATATAATGGGGCCCGCTGCACTGGAAACTAGCAAGCTGTTGGCCCCGGTTCCCTCCTCCCCGCTTCCCTGCACCGGGGCCCAGAGCTCACTAGTTCTGCCTCTGGTGAAGCACTTTCCACCACCTGGAAGAAAAGTATGGAAATTCGGGAAGCATGCTTTGCACTGAGGAAATAAACGCAATGAGCTTGCAATCTTAAGCAATTTCAGTTCAAATAGTGGTAAAAACCTTACTTGGCATAGAGCACAAAATCTGTCACAAAGGCACTGATCTATATGTGCTAGTTTGCACCATCCACTCATAATGGCCCCAAAAGTCTTTCTTAGAATCTGAGATCAAGTCAAACAAAGTCATATTCCATTGCAGCCATACTTACTTCATTTTCCAATCATATAATAATGGATATGTCAGAGGAAATACACATTTTAAAGTAGTGGTTGTATGTAATTTTTTTCAAGTCTACTTTACCTTTAATGTTGCATTAAATAAATGTGGGATTTGTTCCTAACACTTATGAACTGCTTATAAAATATACAGACACGCTCAAACAGCGAGTTTTCATTTTACAAAGAATAGTACTGCTGCAACAGCTGTTCAGTTTTGTTATGAGGAAGTTGTTAATCAGGATTTTAGTGGGACTAAACTGAGGTTATTCAGCCTGCTGCATTTCCAGTAATAGTTATAATCTAGCACCTAAAATTCAAACTAAATAAGAGAGGAGCTTGGGGAAATCAGTCAGAGAAAAGTAGCAGGTGACAGCAGTTACTTAATGTAATGTCTTATTTCAATCCTCTCTGTTCACAAGTGATTGAGATCTGGTCAGATTGTAAAAAAAAATGCCGAGCCGTAAAGAATGTGATATTTTTTGTATTTTGAATAAGTTGCCTGAAAGATTGCTGCCCAGCAGAACAAAGACTTGAAGATTATAATGCATTTCACGGGCTTTATAATAGGTCAGTTTATAACTGCATCTACTCAGCAGTATTGATAACATCCATTTAATGATTTTATAACTGACCAGGAGTGGAGCTATAGCTGTTGCAGGCGGTGCGTTGGCTATGAGACCTAATATGGAGGTGGTGTCAGCGACACTGATCCATTTGATACAAAGGCCCCCACTCTGCTCTTCTGAGCTTGTGCAGGACCTGCACATGATTAGTGAAGCCCCATTTGGCATATTAGTCCTTATTAGTAGCAGTAGTGTAGACATGGAACAGGAGATCTCTACTGCTGGTGCTTCTGTGTTTAATGCAACATTAGTTAGTAAAGGTGCCCTAGGTATTAATACTTTGTATTTCTCTTCTGCCTCTGTAGGCTGTAGCCTAATGAAGTCAAAGTCTTTTCTCAATCTAAACCCCAATATTTGTTAGGAACCCCACTAGCACAACCCGGAGTCTGCTCTGTCAATCTGGTGTTCACTGGAACCCCTAGTGGTGGGGACAGACTTGGCCGCAGACTAACACAGGGTCGTGAAGTGCGGGGAGAACCCAGGAAAGCGAAGTGAAGTCCAGGCAAGGGTCGAGGGCCGGCAGCAGACAGCAAATCCAATAAACAAGCCGGGGTCAAGGGTCACGAGCAAACAGGAAAGTCGGTAAACATGCCAGGGGTCGGGGTCACAAGAAACACAGGCAGGGTCCAAATACAGGCAAGGGGTCATACACAGGCAATCCAACAGAATATCCACAGGACAGGAACAAGGAGCAGAGCAGGTCAGCAGAAATGGTAACAGAAAGCTATAACCGGCAGTGAGGCTTCAGATCTCACTGCCTTAAATACAACTATCAGCCAATCAGAGCCTAGCTCTGAAATCCTGAACAGCCCTGCTTGATTAAATAATTAAACCTAATTAGCCCACAGGCTATTTCATTACTTGTGCACGCGCCCAGCTGTCCCATGTTGCCGGGACGCGGCGCTAGAACCGCTGGCTTCCGACCGTTGCCATGGCAACGGCCGGGCAGACTCCGGAAATGACGTCCCGGTCGTCAAGGTGACGGCTGGGATGCCAGGGGGGCGCAAGAAGCGAGCCGCGGCGGCTGTGAGTACCGCCGCGGCTCGTGACAGTACCCCCCCCCTTGAGGAGGGGTCAAGGAACCCCGAAACCCAGGTTTCTTAGGAAATTTTTTGAAGAACTCCTTCAGATGTCTTGTAGCATGGAGTTGTCTTCGCGGAACCCATGAGCACTCTTCCAAACCGCGATTCCTCCAATGAACAAGGAAGTGCACCTGACCCTGTACCTTCTTAGAATCGAGAATCCTCTGAATTAAATATTTTTGAGGTTTGTTCCGATTCTGTACATGCGAATTTGGAAGCTGGTATTGATTTCGGTATAGCACAGGTTTAAGCAGGGAGCAATGGAATGTGTTGGGGATCCATTACGAACCAGGAATTTTCAATCTAAAAGCAACGGAATTAATCTGTTTAACAATGAGGAAGGGACCAATGAATTTAGGCCCCAGTTTCCTGCAAGGCTGTCTGAGCCTAATATTGAGTGTAGACAGCCACACTTTCTCGCCCACTTTGAGGGAGCAGGTGGTACGGTGGCGGTCCGAATATTTTTTTGCAAAAAATGAGGCTAGACTCAGTGATGACTGCACTTTTTTCCAGATGACCTTGGGATCCCTGGCTGTGGAACGAATCTCCGGAACACCAGTGGACTTGAGAGAATACAAAGAGTTGGATCTGGGATGAAAACCAAAATTGCAGTAGAATGGAGAGGTTTGAGTAGATGCATGACATGAATTGTTATAGGCGAATTCTGCCCAAGGCAATAAGGAGGACCAGTTGTCGTGAAATTCGGAAGTGTAACACCGTAAGAACTGCTCCAAGGACTAATTAACCCTCTCAGTTTGCCCATTAGACTGAGGGTGGTATGCAGACGACAGGCTAATCTTGATTCCAAGCAGGATACAGAAGGATTTCCAAAATTGTGCTATAAATTGTGAACCACGATCCGACACGATATCGGTAGGAAGTCCTCGGAGACGGAATATATGCTGGATGAACAGGATAGCCAAATCTCAAGCAATAGGGAGCCTGGGTAACGGTATGAAGTGTGCCATTTTGCTGAAACGGTCAACTACCATCCATATGGTGTTATGTCCTGCAGAGAGTGGCAGATCGACTATAAAGTCCATAGACAAGTGTGTCCAGGGTTTTGCAGGGATGTGCAATAGAACCAATTGGCCTGCAGGACAACTCCTGGGGACTTTATTCCTGGCACAACTCTCACAAGAGAGGACATAACTCTTGACATCAGCGGACAATGACGGCCACCAGACAGTACGGGAGAGGATTTCCGATGTTTTCTGAATTCCAGGATGTCCAGCGGTCTTACTATTATGTGCTTCTGCAAGAACCGCCTTTCTTAAATGAACAGGAACAAATAAACATCCTTCTGGAGTATTATCAGGAGCTAGCCTTTGAAACCTTTGAAGTGTAATGCTCAGGTCTTGGGTCAGACCAGTGTGGATTATGGAAGAGGGAATGATAGGCTCCGGATTAGTAATTGGAACGTGGTGTGTCAAGAAGCTTCTGCACAGAGCATCCGCTCGGACATTTTTAGAACCTGGTCGGTAGGTGATCACAAAATTGAATCGAGTGAAAAATAGCTACCAACGGGCCTGTCTGGGGTTCAAGCGTTTGGCCGACTGTATGTATTGTAGGTTCTTATGATCCATAATAACGGAGATCCGATGTGAAGCACCCTCCAGCCAATGCCGCCACTCCTCGAAGGCCCATTTAATTGGCAATAATTCCCTATTGCCGACATCGTAGCTGGCTTCTGCTGAAGAGAACTTACGGGAGAAGTAGGCACATGGTTGTAGGCCATAAGTATGAAGGTCCTTCTGCGATAAGATAGCGCCAGCACTGACGTCAGAGGCGTTGACCTCAAGAACAAATGGTTTAGTAGGATCCGGGTGTCTAAGGACCTGAGCGGACACAAAGGCTTTTTTCAAACTTTCAAATGAGGCTACTGCTTGGGGCGACCAATTAGTTGGATCCATTCCTTTGAGAGTCAGGGCAACAATAGGAGCCACAATGTCAGCAAAGCCACGAATGAACCTTCTATAATAATTGGCGAAGCCCAGGGACCTCTGCACCGCCTTGAGATTGTTTCGTTGCACCCAATCTACGATAGCTTAGACCTTAGTTGGATCCATGGAGAATCCCTCAGAAGAGATTACGTAACCCAGAAAGGATACCTTCTGCACCTCAAACTCACACTTTTCTAGTTTGGCGTAAAGGTGGTGTTCTCGCAATTTCTGTAGAACCTGTTTGACGTGACCCTGATGTACGGAAAAGGATTTAGAATAAATGAGGATATCATCTAAATAGATGACCACAAAACAATCAAGGAACTCCCGAAGAACTTCATTGATCAGGTCCTGGAATACTGCAGGTGCGTTGCTAAGGCCAAACGATATGACCATATACTCGTAGTGGCCAGAATTTGTCTTGAATGCCGTCTTCCATTCATCTCCTTCTTTGATACGGATGAGGTTATATGCTCCACGAAGATCGATTTTGGTGAAGACTGTAGCACCTCTTAGTTGATCGAATAATACGGAGATGAGAGGAAGGGGATAGGTGTTCTTGACTGTAATAAGATTCAGTCCTCAATACAGGGTCTTAGTCCTCCCTCTTTTTTGGATACAAAAAAGCATCCAGCTCCTACTGGAGATTTACATGGCCTGATGAAGCCTTTCTCCAAGTTTTCATCAATGTATTCCTGCATGGATTTGGTCTCTGGACCAGAGAGAGAGTACAAGCGTCTCTTGGCTAACTTGGAATCAGGAATAAGCTTTATGGCACAGTCGAAGTCACGGTGAGGTGGTAAGGTGTCAGCAGCCTTTTTGGAGAACACATCCCAGAACTCATGATAGGACTGAATCATTCGCAGAGGCAGAGTTAAGCAAGACTGTGTACAATAAGAGCTCCACTGGACAATTTCTCCTTTCACCCAATACACAACAAGGTTATGACGGGAAAGCCAACGGAACCGACGAGCAGTCGATAAGGAGGAAAGTTATAGACTCTGAATGGAGAGCTCCAATGTTCAATTGTAGTAGCGGAGACTCCCAAGTAATCTTGTCTCCGGGCAATAGATTCCCATCTAAGCCACAGACTGTAATGGCAGATTTGAGCTTCACAGTTGGAATCCCAGCGGAGCGGGCAAACCCGATGTCGAGGAAGTTGCCTGCAGCTCCACTGTCAATTAAGGCCGAGAGGGCCACTGAACTGGCACAGAAAGTGACTTGTGCGGGAATCAGGACAGCATTTTCTGGGAAAACAACTTGCAGACCTAGGTGAACATTCCCCTCGTTCCCTAGGCATGCTCTTTTCCCGGTTTGTTAGGACAAGAGCGGGAGAAGTGGCCTCTGGTACCACAATAGAGACATAGGCCTTGTGACCGTCTTCTGTCTTTTTCCTCAGGAGAGAGGCGATATGCCCCTAACTGCATTGGCTCCTCAACATCCGTAAAAACAGGACTAAATGCAGATGAAAAGGAAGATGCCTCTTTCTCTGTCTTCCTCTCCTTAATTCCCCTGTCAATTTTAATGGCGAGTTGCATAAGGTTCTCCAACAAGGTGGGAGAAGGGTACTGCACAAGAGAATCTTTAATCTGCTCTGACAGTCCTAGGCGAAACTGGCTGCGTAACGCTGGATCATTCCATTCACTGTCAGGCGACCATCTGTGGAATTCAGCGCAGTATTCTTCTGCCGACCGCCGGCCTTGCTTTAAGGCCCGTAGATGAGCCTCAGCTGAAGCCACTCGATCTAGGTAATCGTATAGCAGACCTAATGCATCAAAGAAGGCTTCTACCGACTCTAAGGTAGGACTCATCTGAGGCAGGGAGAATGCCCAAGACTGGGGGTCACCCTGAAGGAGGTAGATGACAATCCCGACTCTCTGTTGTTCTGAGCCAGAAGACCGAGGTCTTAGCCAAAAGTAGAGCTTACCACTCTCCTTAAAGTTCCGGAACAAGGCTCTATTTCCGGAGAACCGGTCCGGCAGGTTCAACCTGGGTTCACAGGTGGAACCTGACATAGCTTGCGTAGCCTTGGAGGTCTCCTCTTGAGCGGACAAACACTGGTCCAATCCCTGGAGCATTTGATACAGGGTATCAACATGACCAGCCAGAACTTCAGATGGAAAGGATTTGGTTTCACTTTCATTCATTTCAATAGTTGTCTCCGGAATTTCTGTTTTTAGCCGGTTATAATGTTAGGAACCCTTCTAGCCGGTACAGCACAACCCGGAGTCTGCTCTGTCAGTCTGGTGTTCACTGGAGCCTCTAGTGGTGGGGACAGACTTGGCCGCAGACTAACAGAGGGTCGTGAAGTGCGTACCGGCTGGGGAGAACCCAGGAAAGCGAAGTGAAGTCAAGGCAAGGGTCGGGGGCTGGCAGCAGACAGCAAATCCAATAAACAAGCCGTGGTCAAAGGTCACGAGCAAACAGGAAAGTCGGTAAACACGCCAGGGGTCGGGGTCACAAGAAACACAGGCAGGGTCCAAATCCAGGCAAGGTGTCATACACAGGCAATCCAACAGAATATCAACAGGACAGGAACAAGGAGCAGAGCAGGTCAGCAGAACTGGTAACAGAAAGCTATACCCGGCAGTGAGGCTTCAGACCTAACTGCCTTAAATACAACTATCAGCCAATCAGAGCCTAGCTCTGAAATCCTGAACAGCCCTGCTTGATTAAATAATTAAACCTAATTAGCCCACAGGCTATTTCATTACTTGTGCACGCGCCCGGCTGTCCCCTGTTGCCGGGACGCGGCGCTAGAACCGCTGGCGTCCGGCCGGACAGACTCCAGCATTAACGTCCCGGTTGTCAAGGTGACGACTGGGACGCCAGGGGGCGCAAGAAGGCACGTGACAATATTTTGCTATGTTCTTATAAGTTTAGCTTATTAAAACTATGCATCATAGGCAAAAAGGTGCTGCAGTACATTTACAATAAAGCCAATAATTTTAGCTGGATTCTTAAAATGTAATATAGGAATATGAAAAGTATCAAGACATTCATTTTGGTGACAATTGGAACCAATTTTCAGCTTTGTGGTATATTAGACCTAAGCAGATTACTCAAACATTGGGTCCCTCTTTACTTGGGCATCATGATGGCTACCTGCTACAGCACATTCTTCATTCATTGCACACAAAGCTCAGATCAACATCTCCTTTATAAATGTAAGCAGTCAGCAGCAATATTTCCATCATATTTTGTTGCCCAGAAAGTCATTAGACCCCATCCTGCTACTGAAGCTGCATATTTAAAGTGCTATTTCATCTTATTGGGACATTTATTTTCAACTTTTGCAATTTTAACTTGTTCCTAACCTGAAGTGTTTCCGTGCTTTGTAGAAACAGTTACAGTAAGAGCATATTTTGCACATTGGCAAAAAAAATGCTCTGCACATCAGAAGCACAGTCTGGTGGGTGGGTGGATGGGTGATGGTGTCAGTCTTGGGAATGACTGGGCAGAAAACTAACTGATACTAATCCATTGTTTTTGTATCACCACCTTCACTTTCAATGCGTGTATTTTTATATTTATCTTTACGTAAATAAACTCTATCTTTGTTGCTCTTCTTACCTCTCAACATCATCAATATTATCTTTAGAATAATAACCTTACATAAGTTCTTCAGAATTGGTAATTGTACAATTCCAGCTGTCCATGAAGTTATTGACTAGTGTGGTTTATCTACACTAGCAAATAAATGTCTTGCTCTTTGACCAAGTGCTGCTGCTGTTGGTACTTTTGTTTTTATGCCAGTAGGGACACTACACAAGTATATTACATCCTTTTTCAGCTGCTGTTGCTGAGGTGGATGGGGGGATGCCACCAATGTATATATACGTTGCTTCACAAAACTTATGTTGCTGATTTCACCATGAATATTTTCTTCTTGATCACCAGATGTATTTCTGATATGGCTGCTGAAAGTACCAGTACAGCAGCTGCATGCGTTTCAGTTTGTTGCATTTTAGTGAAATACTGCTTTCGGTCTATATTAATACTATTATTAATAGAACAAACAAAAGTATAAAAAGTATTTGTCAGATGAGGGGGCTGAAACAGTTAGCAATAACTGTTCAGTATCGCACAATTGATAATTGCAAAAGCATGATAATCACAAGGACAGAGCAATTCTCACAGTGATCAATAGGTATGCTAGTCACTAGCTAGAGGATAAAAAAAAGAATAGTCAGTACTAGTGATATTAATTCTGGTACACTGAATCATGTTCAGTTGTATAAATTTCAACTTTAATAAAGCTGTGCGACATCTACACTTATGCTGTTCTGAAATTATAAGACCATGAGTGTGAAAGCAACTTGCAAGTATAACTTACAATAGACACTTCTTTTGTAAGTTTGTAGAAGACAAACACTAAATGCAACAGAAAGAACACATATGTTTCATGGAAAAAAACTATTTTTGCACTACTAGCCTTTTTGTGGGGGGAGAAGGGGTAATTACCAACAGCAATATTCAAGTACGCCATATCAATATCAGTGTACAATTAATATAGGCATTTCATTTGCTGTACAGTTGTGCTGCAGCTATACCTACTGTATGCGGTCTAAAACTGGCAGAAACAAAATTGCACTACGCTGTGCACACAGTCCAGCACGCTGCTGATTGACAACAACTTTTGAATGTAATTGACCACAAACACCCCTTTATCATCAACAGCCACTGCTAGCCGGTGGGCAAAAATATGACCAGTAATAATGTAAATTCTGGTACAGAAAGATCAAGGGGTCTAGTAATTGAAAGGTCAATAGCCCTATCTCACACGCATTTTTATCAGTGATATGGTTTCACTTATCATCATGGTGGTTCTGCCTGTGGCATCTCTACTATTATTGGTGGCAGAGGCTGGCTGGCAAATTTTAACCTGCAGGGGTGGGGATGACACTCTGCTCAGCAGCATATTATGGACATTTTAAAGGAAAAAAGTGCAGGTAGACCAGTGACCAGCCCAAGGTAGCCTACTATGGGACTGGCCCAGAGGGCAGATGTCCCCCAGCCCAGCCTGCTCCTAATTGGTTATGACTCACACTTTCTCACCAGTAGTAGTTTCCCCATGCAAAGCATGAGGAAGTATATTTAACAAGGGTCATGGTGGCATCTGCATATCCACTGAGACTGGCCAAGTGAAGCGTTGTTAACTCTTACTGCTCCGGGCCAGTATCACAAAGGCAGTTGATAGATTGTTACATGGCATTTTCTGTCACTAAGATAAGCTATTATACTGCTATACCTATATTTTCCTGCACTGGCATTACTAAATTGCAGTATGCTGTGCACACACTCTGAGGCAGTGATTATGACCACCAACCAAATGTAACTGACTACTGACACCTTTTTATAAGTTTGCAGAGACAAATGCAACAAGATATGACAGTACAGAACAATTCTCAAAGATATTTTATCCACTACTAGCCAGTGGGCAAAAGTGAATAACCAATCATAGGTCTTTTTGGTACACACAATTCTAATTTCAAATACAGTGTGGAATCGTGGGGCAAAAGTAGAACTCGAAGATTGCATAGCTGGAATTTTGCACCTCTGCCTCACCTGTTTGTTATAAAATTTGGTTTGTGTCAAATTTGACAGAACTTTATTCGTTTCTAGACACAGATTACACCTCCTTCTGGACAGCTGGCAACTGTAGCATCTGTAGTTTATAAGAAGTATCTGTCCAACACATTAAAAAAGAAAGCACCACATTCCTATTTTTTATTAAATACATTGACATGTTCAATTATATTTGAGTTTACTCCACATTTTCATGATCCTTTCCTGTAATACTCAGAAAACTCCTATTAGTCTTATTAAAGAACCTTATTAGCAACCACATTTCAGACACTTTTATTCTCTTGGTGGTAACGCACTCTGTTCTCACCCACACATGTGTGGGTCAATCTCATTTTCAGTATGCCTTCCCTTTACTACACAGATTATACATCTTTTTGCTGTCTCTGAATTCCCTTCACTACTGCAGTTAATTATATTTAATTGAAATATACTTCATGTCCAGTTACATTTACAGTGAAGCATACCATTTCTTTGCAATAAAAATACTCTACAAAATATCTATAGGTAACATAAGACATAAACATAGGATAAATATTCTCAGAAAATAACATAAAATCTTCCACAATTAAGCCTATGTCCATACTGATTGTCATATACAAGCTAATTACTAGTCATATAAAACTGCAAGTATGTGTTTGTGAATTAATTCATAGTATTAGCTTGGTGAGGCTCAGATGGACTAGCCATGTGTTAAAACCTGAAAGGGGGAGAAAAAAATTACTTTATCTCTTTGATTTGGTTTCTAAATGCTTCTGCTTGACCAATGACTTATGTAAGGATAGAGAGATCCAGAAATGTAGTTACAGGTGAGTGCCCAATACCAATTTATAGCACGGGTCTTAAAAGCTATAGCCCTTGAAATCTCTCTCTAAGGTTATATCAATATCAATAATATCCAAAAACAGAACCCTCACATTTCTTGGTGATTCTGTTATATTTCAGGATATCTCAACTGGGTAACTGTTACAATCACTGAGGGCTACTATCACTCAGGATTGGTACAGGATTTCCCAAGGCACGGAGTCTAACGGATCCCCCGGTCTTCACCAAGAACTGCCGCAAGGCAGGATGGCTTGTGCTGCCAGGAGACCGCAGGTCGCCGGCCCTCCGGGTAGCCACCTGATCTGATAGAGGGTAGATGAAAGGATGCAACTGAATACACGAGAGGTAATCCTGAACTGCAGAAGGAATTACTCTGTGTCCCAAAAGATCTGCAAAAATAATAGCGACTTTACCAAAGGCATACCACTAGTGGAAAACTCCCAGAGAGAGGTCAGAGAGGAGTCAGTTCCTATACACAGGTAATATAAACACAAGGATATAGAGGAGGCAAAGTCAATATAACTAGCCTGGTCAGATACACTGAAAGAGCAGTACATGGGTAAAGCAGGAATCGTAGTCAACCAGGCCAGGAGAAATTCACAAGGAGCCGAGTAACCAGTAAAGCACAGTGGGAGCAACCTGTTGCTCTGACACAGACAGTGTGTCAGAGCGGATCTTATATAGTGCAGGGAATTTCAAATTCTCCGCCCAGAGTCACATGAATGCAGGGAGCCATGCCGAATATAAACAAAGTGGCTGCCAAAGTGTGGAGCAGGTTAATTCTTACAGTAACTGAGCAGCTGGGATAAGTGTGAATGGGAATAAGGACTCCCGAAAATGTCATATTTTCTTAAATATCATACATACAGGAGTCATGTTTGGTACACAAATGAAGAGGTGCAGGTAATATCATCTTTGTAGGACATTCTGGTAAGAAGTTAGGCCAGTGTAAATAAACCCTGACTTGAAAGATGTATAAAAAGAGGTCATAAAAAACTAATTTGCATTTACACAGACTTTTTAAGTCTGACATCACAGAGAGAGAGAGAAGCTATGAGTACCTGCAGCACATCTAAAGTGTTCTGTAAATCTAACTGAATTGTTCAATTTGGGAGTCAATTTCATATTGAGAAGTGTCCCATTATTCATGCCCTCTGAGCAGACAGAAAAATGTTCATTCATGAGTTTACCATTCTGCTGTTTATTCCTCTGTTGTTTATTTTTTCTCTTATTTGCATTAAGAGTTGCTAAAAGTGGGTATTTAAACTATAACTATACATTATTATCATTTGTTGTGTTGTCCTGTACCACATGATGGAGTGTACTAAGGAGCCCATTTATTAATCATTATTTCACAGGGAATACATGCAAATCTAAGTATCCTTCAAATTTTTTAATAGTGCATCGAAGCTGATATCATAAATATCTGTTGCTTCAATTTTTTCAAAATACAGAGCAGTTTCTATATGGGGACTGCCCTTTTCTGCAGTTTAATAAGTGACAAAAAGGCATTTACACATACGGTATTGTTAGGCAGCTCAGGCACATACAGCTCAGGCTGGCATACATAACCATATGTGTAATTTTTTAGGTATGCTGTATGGGGAGAGCATTACAGTAGAGGGATCTTCAGATCCCTCACCGCAGCTTACTGCTCTCCTCTTCAGTGACCCCCTTTACGATAGCGACCATAGAAAAGATAGGAGAGGGGTCTTCACAGGAACAGCAGTCTTTTGTGACTGCTGTTCCTGTTGAAGTTTTTAATAAATGAACACGATCTTTTAATCCTTATCTCTGCGATAAGTTTTGAAATGGTTTGTGTTAAATTGCTGTCATTAATAAATAAGGGTCTAAGTGAGATAAGCTTACCTTAAATTACCAACTGCAAACTAGAATTTATATTTTAATGTCAGCTTTTTATTAACCTATTGTGTAATACTATGGAATAGGGCCAGTGCAGAAAGTCAATGAACTTTATATTGTACTGTATACAGGACTGTATATAATGATGATGCTACAGACATTGTGAGTAAGTATGCACTATATCAATAATTTTGCACTTCAGATGTACCCAGGGGCGGGCTGGTCCGGGGGGCAGGGGGGCAACGGCCCCCCGGGCCGCTGGGTCAGACGGCTATTAGGGCCAGGGGGGTAGACCGGCCGCCCGCCCCCCCGGATGCAAAAAACATAGTTTCCCCCCCGCTGCCGTATCAGATGCGGCCGTGTCAGCGCACAGGCGGCCGCATCGCAGGACAGGGGATGCGGCCGCGTCATCAATGACGCGGCCGCATCCCCTGTCATATGATGCAGCCACCTGTGTGCCCCCCGTCCATCCCTCTCCCAGCCCGCACCTGGATGTACCTGTCCCTCTAGTCAACAGCTCCTTCATTATCTTACAAGAATATTGTGTATGGTTGGTAAAGGAAATAAAAAAAACACATGTATGCTAAACTCCTCTGTGATACCATAGTCCTTAGTTAAACTATATGTTAAAAACAGGTCTCTCTGCATAACTGCTACTCAGCTACTATATACTGTTTTTTTGATGCAATATTGTTATTTCACAACCAGGGTTATACTATAGGAAGAGCAGGAGGTAGGAATCCAAAGTCCTCCTCAGCTGTTTTTATAAGACTCTATCTTGTTTAAGTTAAAATGAATACCCTTTTGATTGTTGCAGCGCTTGTATTGTCCCCAACGGTGAACAATAAATTATACACACAATATATAAAATATTTATGGAGCCACATTCATAAATTTCTGCAGACCATACACAATTACACCACTGTTCACAGCTGTGCTTTAATCTCCCGCGAGCCACTCCCCAAATAGCTGTAAGCCAAGATGTAAACAAGGAATATGTGGCAACCACTGACTTATAGCGTATTATGCAAGCATATTCCTTAAGCATGTTTATGGTCCTAATATTGTGTAAATGAACAAAACATTGCAAGAATTAAGCTATAAGCACTTGAGCATCTATGTCTGTCTCTGTTATTTGTTTACAATGGAGCAGAGGTGTTCAGCAGTGTACTGTGTTAGCAGTGATGGATGCTAAGATAGTACATGCAGCTGTCCCATCAAAGCAGATTACTAAACTGGGAGGTGAGGGAAATGTAGCATGTGTGCACTGCATCAGCATCTATCCATAGACATCAGTAATTTCTGTTTGTGCATCCAAGTCTCCTTCATTCAGTTTTACTATAATTGCTGTAATTATTATTATTAGTAGTTAAGTTCTCCAAAGTGGGTGGAGCTGCTCTTTATTATGAAAGCAATAGAATTGCTTTGTCTAATGGTGTGAAAGTGTAAATTGTAAACTGGTAAAGGAATTTGAAAGAACAAAAGTCTGCAGTATACATTGCTGCTAACAGGGTTGTGTAAAATCATTGCAGCATGAGGATAGCAATCTCTGAGATTGGTCTCCACATCTATCTAATTAAGTCAGGTGTCCATGTGTGTGACCCAGGCACTTCCTAGCTCATGAGAGTTCTAGTCTTAGAATCATAACGGGGCGAATGCCATATGACACAGGATTTATGGGA
This sequence comes from Mixophyes fleayi, assembly GCF_038048845.1. Classification (NCBI taxonomy): domain Eukaryota; kingdom Metazoa; phylum Chordata; class Amphibia; order Anura; family Limnodynastidae; genus Mixophyes; species Mixophyes fleayi. The sequence goes on along the minus strand of NC_134405.1, from coordinate 288,742,116 downwards.
ATGGCACCCAAAAAGTGAAATAGGCTTTGACTTAAATGTTGATGGCACTGAAAGGGACAGCTGCATTTTATCATACAAGGAATAAGAATTCTCTACACATGTAAATGCTGCCATTCTGAGTGGCATTTAAACAAAATAATTATTTCTCAAGTTTCATAAATACCCTCCTGTAGCTGCCTAGGCATAGCGAGGTCAGCATTCACCTTCTAATAATTGTATTGATTATTAATGGGCAAGGAGAATGGGAGCAAAAGGCAAAGATACTGTAATCTTATATTGTAACCTCATTTGGGCAGTGCCATCTTTACTTTCTGTTTGTATGTAATTTCTTTGTGTCATGATCTCTGCAATGTACAGTGCTGCATAATATGCTAATGCTTTATAAATAAAAGATAAATGGTCATAAAACAGAATAGTAGTGTGTGCATTTATATATAATGAATATGCTTAGTGGTAGTACAAAAGCATACATGCATGTAAATAGAGAACTGTAGTGTATGTGATACTTAGCAGTGGTTCTCCGAGTTCAAGGGGCACCGTCCTTTCCATCTTCAGAGAGAATGCTGCCAACCATGAGAGAGGTGATGCTCAAAAACAAAATCAGAACCTAAAGAACTGGATACTTTAAAATGAGGAATAAATCTTTATTATAGGGATAATAGAGGCATTGGAGGAAGAGAATTATTAGGAAAGAGGACACGATTGGCGCATGTTAGAATAGACATCGAAGCCTGCTCAAGTGATGACTACCATCCAAGAGGTGCAGAGTCTAACGGAAAGAGAGGTGTTCACCAGGGATCCCGCAAGGGAATATGGGCTTGGCTATACTCTATCCCGGCGGTTCCCAAAGTGTGCGCCGCGGCTCCCAGGGGTGCCGCGGCGCTGTCACTGGGGTGCCGCGAGCCAGACATAAAAAAAAGAGAAGAGAGAAACTTACCAATCAGCGCGGCGCCGGGACCCAGCAACCTCCTCTCTCCTGCAGCAGCTGTCACTGACGTCTTTATTCAGTGACAGCGCGGGAGAGAGGAGGCTGCTGGGTCCCGGCGCCGCGCTGATTGGTAAGTTTCTGTCTTCTCTTTTTTTTATGTCTGGCGTGGGGCAGAGTGAAAAGGATGGTGGCACCGGAGGGGGACAGTGTGGCACCGGAGGGGGACAGTGTGGCACTGGAGGGGAACAGGTGGCAGCGGAGGGGGACAGGTGGCAGCAGAGGGGGAGAGTGTGACAGCGGAGGACAGCGGGCAGCGGAGGGGGACAGTGTGGCAGCAGAGGGGGACAGTGGGCAGCAGAGGGGGACAGTGAGACAGCGGAGAGGGACAGCGGGCAGCAGAGGGGGGCAGCGTGACAGAGGGCTGTATATGGGGCAGCGTGCCTGGGGGTAGAGGAGGGGGACAGCGTGGCAGAGGGCAGAGGAGGTGACAGAGGGCAGAGGAGGGGACAGAGGGCAGAGGAGGGGGACAGCGTGACAGAGGGCAGAGGGGGCAGCGTGAGAGAGGGCAGAGGAGGGGGGACAGCGTGACAGAGGGCAGGGGAGGGGACAGCATGACAGAGGGGGCAGAGTGCCTGGATGCAGAGGGGGCAGAGTGCCTGGATGCAGAGGGGGCAGTGTCTCTGGATGCAGAGGGGGCAGTGTCTCTGGATGCAGAGGGGCATTTTTGCATACAACTAAATAAGTATTTTTGTCAGGACCTAAATACTTATTACAATTTTTTGACCCAACCACTTCTAAAACAGGACTGCTCAGTAATTATTTTGGAGGGGTGCCTTGAAAAAATTTGGAGACTCTAAGGGTGCCGTGAACTGCAAAAGTTTGGGAACCACTGCTCTATCCGAAGGTCGCAGTCCTCTAGGGGGCGCAGAACAGGCTACGGACAACCAGAATACAACAGAGACGTGAAGCTATGTAGAAGCGTCAGAAGGTAAGTGTAAAGGCCTAGGGATCTGGAGGATGAGGTAGAATGAGCAGCAGAACACTGGAGCGCAGAGGACCTTATAAGCTGAATTGCCCCGGAGCTGGATCCATGATGATCCTGTAGTGAACCCTCAGAACTAAACTGTGGAACAGAGGACACAAAAATAGTCTGTGGAGAGAACTATAGTGGAATAGAGCGTTGCGATTCTATTGGGTAGTAGAGCATTGGTACAGGATCTGTGATGATGCGCAGTGTTTTTTGCGGAATAGCCACAAGTCTAGGTCGAGGAACAGGTGACACAGATTTAGACGGTGAAGCGATGAGCTGCAGCACACAGAGGTGCTGAGATCCTGTGGACAGTATAGCCTTTGAGCTGGAACAATGAGGATGTGCATTGCTCTGCAGTATACCCACAGGTCCTGATCGTGGAACAGCTAACACAAGTTCAGACAGAGAAGCAATGAGCTGCAGATAACTGAAGTGCTGAGATCCAGTGGGCAGTATATCCTTGGAACAGGATCGATGATGATGCACAATGTTTCTGCAGTATAGTCACAGGTCTTGATCGCTGAATAGGAGACACGGGATACTCATCATGAATGGAGGCAATCAGGAGTCAGAGAGAACAGTGTCCTCACAGGAAAGGAGACCTGAAGATCTGACAGCGGGAGATAGTGAACTGACCTATGGTCAGTCAATGTGAATCCAGAGGAGGTTTGAATGTGCCGAGTTGGCACATGCAACGCAGTGCAGGCAAAATGGCATCAGAGAGCGGAGGAACGCCGTGCAGCCCAAGAGGTAGCGGTAGTCAAGGGAAACCGATATGTCAGCCACCCCAGACAGAGTAGCAGGTGTGATATGCGATACACTGTAAATTCCTTAATAAACAGCTTAAAAGAAAAACTTATATACTTTTCTGCAAACATATGTTAACTCCTATGTGGCAAAGTAAATAACTTTAAAAAGGGTTAATCATGCTAATCTTGCACTAGGTTTCTTTACAATATTTATTACCAGTAAGCAATCAAATATGATAAAAATCCTATAGATTGTAAGCTTGTGTGCAAGACCTTATTACCTCTCTGTCTGTATTACCCAGTACTGTTTAATTATGGTGTTTTTTTCCAATTGTAAAAAAATTGTGCTACGGAATTTGCTGGCGTTATATAAATAAATGTTGATGATGAATAATGAACAGATAATAAAACACACTATTGGTAGTCCAGAAATTGTCTCTATTTCCCCTTAAAACTATTTATTGTGAGTTATCTGTGAATGTTTTTGTTTTTTGCTTTAGTCAAGTTAGTTTACATCTCATCATCATCATCATCATCATCATTTATTTATCTAGCGCCACTGGTTCTGCAGCGCTGTACAGAGAACTCATTCACATCAGTCCCTGCCCCATTGGAGCTTACAGTCTAAATGCCCTAACATACATACACACAGACAGAGAAATTAGGGTCAATTTTGATAGCAGTCAATTAACCTACTAGTATGTTTTTGGAGTGTGGGGGGAAACCGTAGCACCCAGAGGAAACCCACACAAACATGGGGAGAACATACAAAATATGTTGTCTAACCAATTTGCATCTATTAAACCTAGCTGGATGTTTGACAGGGCTTTAGCTACTTACTGATTATTTAACAGAAATGATTACGTGCTTGGCTATTGGTTCCAATATTAATTAGGTAACTAGTAGTCATTATTCTTGTATTGACCAGCAAACTGATATATCACTAGTGACTGGCAGTCATTAATCAGTTGGATTTCTGACAGGGATTCCGTAACTGTCTCTAACTCTTTATTCTGTCTCACTCTTTCATTCTTTCTTTCTCTCTCTCTCTCTCTCTCTCTCTCTCTCTCTCTTTCTCTCTTTAAACATTTACTGAATTTTGTCTTAGACTGTATTCCTTTTCTCTTTCATTTGTTCATCTGCTCCTATTCTTATTTTTTCTCTTAATTTCTATTCATATTATTTGACCCATATCATCTCTCTTTCCCTCAAACATGTGCTCACTACATATCAAACAATACCTTTATGCTAGTTTTCAGGGGGCAGGTCCTAACTGACTATGGGTCCTAACCAGACAGTATCACAAATTGAAAATAAAATAGCATAGAATCACACCAACATGCAGTCTAGGCTTAACATGTCACCCACAGTGAATATAACAATTTGGAGGCCATGGTGGTGAACAAAACTCAAAGAAATAAGGCCTCATTCAGACCACTAACCAACATGGGCCCATAAACCTTTACAACGTGGAAGGAAACCACCCCCACACTCCTAATTGAAATACACTGTTCTGCTCAAACACGTTTCAGTCAATATAGCGAGGTTCCTGTCAGGCTTCAACCATGTGTATTCAATCTGACACAAGAGGCCCCTCTGGATGTTACAGACATCGGGGTCCTTGGTGAAACTACCCCCCTTAGAATCCGGTACGGTCCTGAAACACTGGTTTACTCAGTAACTGTGATGGTGACACTTGCAATTCTGCATTTTGCAGAGAAAGATGGCTGGTCTACATGGGATTTTATCAACAGCTTTACTTCAGTCCTAGGGGCTTTTGGGACATGTAGTGTTGCCAGCAGGAAATTAAAGCAATGACTCCGGACCCCAAGGGCTGCCCCTGACATATCACTTCCTGTATCACTGCTTTACAGGGCAACAAGGTTTATAGCTATAATATTAATGTAAGCATTTTTTTGTTGTGCAGAATGTGTCATCAGCATTGCTGTGATCAGCAACAGGGTACCGTCTGTTTAGATAGTGTGAAATAAATATGGCTACATGACATCCACACTGATGTTAAATTATTTTTGGGGGGTGTGATGCAAAGAAGGACAAAAACGGGCTTCTATCCTCTCCAAATTGCTCCTGCACACCTGGAAAATAAACTGTGTGGGTAGAGCTTTAGTGTATTTAGTAGACAATATTTTGTCAAATTCACTTGCAAATACAATATGGAAGGGAGCAGAATACAGTTTGACATATAGGAACCTCTCCTTAATTCCAGAGCACATTGCCTGGTACTGCAATTTACTGCAGGGTATTGACATAGCTGTGCTTTTTCCTGAATAGAACATGTTTACTGTCGGCCCCAAATCAACGACTGGTCAATACTGATCAGGAAGAACTGTCATTTTGTGCCCATACATACTGAGAGTTGCCGCTAATTAGGTCTAAAATAGTCTAATTGGTAGGCAAAATCTCCATAGATATGGGCATCTTAAATGTTAATTTCATCTTGTTAACTTCTTAGACTACAAATGAAAAAAATGCTGTCATTTCTAAACCTACTAGTAATCATAAGGTGCTCGTTTTCCTGTAAGTAACCATACATTACAAGAATAGAAAGAAATGTGTAATAGTGAGCTGGATTCCCCTGTTTTCCTGCACAGTATAACAATGAGAGCTGTGGGCGAATGTGTGGATGTGTGATCATGCTATTGTTCCAAAGATTAAACAATAAAACTGCTTAGAATCAATGCCAATAATATGCGAGGGGTAGAAGTGTCAGGAAGCTTTTTGCATGGTTTAGTACAATAAATTGCCTAACTGGCTGGGAAAATAAAATACATCTCAATAAATCCAATTAAAATGTTGCTTGAACATTTATTACAATGAAATCATGTCAAGACTATGTAGTCAATTTGCTAATTTATTAAAAAAAAATGCTCGGGAATATGCCAGGTACACTGAGGATATATATTTTTTGTAATTTTTTATTTTATGGGCATTATTTAAGAAAATTTTGTAAAAAAAAATATACATGGAAAAATATAAAACACTTTTGCCCACAGCCCTGTTATGAGATAAGAGTGTCCCAGAATGTAAACACTAGCTTACCGGTCCTCATTCTATGTATTATCCACAGATGCTCTCAATCCTTACTTTAATATGAAGTACTTAAAAGACAAGTTAAAATACATACAAGTTAAAATGCATTCAGCCCTGATATTATTGAAGCAGTCCTAGTGTTCACTGTACTAAAAATAAAAACCACTATTATAATTAATATTGAATGGTACTGAATGTAGGAATCACAGAAGTGGATTTTAAGGACTCCTGAGTGTAAATGTATCAAGCTGCGAGTTTCTGGCAGGTTTGGAAAGTTGAAATGTTGCCCATAGCAACCAAATAGATTCTAGCTGTCATTTTGAAGAATGTACTAAATAAATGATAGCAACCAATCAAATTCTAGTTATCATTTATTTAGTACATTACACAAAATGATAGCTAGAATCTGTTTGGGTGCTATAGGCAACATCTCCACTTTTCAAACCCGCCAGAAACTCACTGCTTGATACATTTACCCCCTGAGCTTTAACTGGTTGAAAAAGAGTACTTTATTTGTATACTGCCGCCCTCCCCCCTTCCATCACTGCAGTTGGGGCTAAACTGAGCCTCTGCTGTAGTTTACAATTGAGTTTAATGAGAAAGAAGGTTCCCTCTTAAAGCCCTTTTCCTGGACTTGACTGTGAGTATTGTACATTGCATTTTTCAGACTTTTATTTTATAAAATACATAAAAGTCACTACCTTTTGTGACACTAATCTAAGCTCTGCCCCTATTGACACTGTGGTACTTTTAAGGTTTTTTTCTGTGTATAAATAACATTCATGGGATTCTATCTGATACCAAAATATGAATTTCCACTGTGCTTCCGGATAACAGGGCCCAATTCATTTGTCAAGGCAAGTTCCACTTGAGTGCCCAAAGTTCTGTTCTACATTTCAAACATCTTTCACTTTGTGATAGGTACAGCAATAATGCCTTGTTATTGTATCTCTGTTTGTTAAGCACCAGTGCTCAAGGGGGAAGGGGGGGGGGGGGGTAGTAGATGCCCAGGATTTAGCTAACTGTTTTCCATGAAGAGCCCCATTGATACAATAAGATTGTTTTCTTATCACAAAATAAATTATTGTTGTAATTTAACCAAAAAATATCATTGGGGCTGTTGAGCAATAATGGCTCAGAGTGGCAAGAGTTAGCATAGGTCTACATCGGGCCTTTGCAGATGTGCACATGCATGAGCTGGCTTATTATTGAATTAAAAAACACAACAACTGTATTCTCAGAACAAAGCACCATCCTACTTTTCTCATTGCTAGTGGTCTTCTGGACTTTCAGTCTCAGGGATACTCTCTGCACACTTATTAAAACATTGTGATTTTACTTACATGTCCTACTAAATTTTGTTTATTAACGAAAAACTATTGCTAAAATGCATTATATTATTTCTGTAAACTTTTATTCTTTAACAGAATTTATTACATTTATAGAAAAAATGTACTTTAGATAATGTGCTGCTTCCTTTTGCCTGCTTTAACTGTTGTCCATTAATATGTGTATTTTCTTGTTTGTTAGGAAATTTCTAGTACTAACTAATATGCTGTCAGATAGATTACTTCACACCTGACATGTAAAATGCGAAACTTAAAAAAAAAACTGTGAAAATGATGAATTTGAAAAATGGCCCCATGATAATATCAATATAATTTAAAACTGCACCTGAAATTAAATCTCATATTTACAGTATAAACTATCATTAAATGGCTGGTACCACTTCATGCAGTGAATAGTGTCATTAACAAGTACATAATGAGCTTAATTAGCTACAGTCTGCAGTTTATATATTTGATATATTTGACATAAATATTCTTCTCAGATTCACAGATCTTTCTATTATTGCCCAGAAACAAGTGCCCTGTTTTTATCTGTATTGGGATATCTAAATATTCCAACACACCAGTATCACACATTGCACCTATGTGTGTGTAGCTTTCACAACAGTAATTTTATTGTGATGGTTAATAAAGCAAGACAAGTTGAAATTCTGGTGAGTATTGCTGTGTGCAGTATCGCTAAGCCAATACACAACTGTTATACTCCAATACATAGTTGAATAATTTGGTTAAGCTATAATAGCTGGGCAATAAATAATAAATTCGACATCCTTCATAAATATGTGGGGGTATTATTACCAATATCTTCTGGCTGTATATATCATGACCTTAGATAGAGAAGCTATTTGTCCCTCCATCCTTCACTTCACACCATGACACCCAAAACAACTGTTAACACCAAGTAGTGGAGTGAATATTGCCACAGTCTGTTATATTGTATTCACCATATCCATAAGGGTAGAAGCATAACGCCCCCACCAAAGGGGCCAAGACTTAAACACAATGTCCGCTAATCAAACGCCAAGGGTCATATAAACCATATCCACCCCAACTGGCCACCTAACACCTGACTCTCTGTCTCAGGGACATACATAACTGGGGTGTTAAAACTTATGCCATAGGATGGGGATCCATCATGGCCACTGTGTGACCGGTTCCCAGTGTTCCTCCTCAGTAATAACCTTACAGTTCCGATTTTTTCATTGGCAACCAATAAGTCCCCTCCTCTTAACAATAGCAACCTATCACATTATAGCTGTCATTGTAGAATATACTAAATAAATGATAACTAGAATCTGATTGGTTGCTATAGGCAACATTTCCACATTTTAGTAAAAATACCCCATAGACTTTATTTCCCCTTATTTCCTCCTACATTTAGAATTCCGACAACCAGGCATTGCACTTTCCTAAGGATCTTGTCACCTTTGAGATCATCTGGACCCATTGTATGCCTCTCTGTCCAAACCAATGCAGCATCACATGCTCACGGTCTATTTTACATGCCTGACTTTCATTCCAACTTCATTTACATAACCATCCAAAATTATATACACATATAATTTTACTTGTTACTCAACATGAGGCCTCTTAACCACCTGTAGCTAAAATACTCTAAATGCCATCTTTGGTCATTTTGAACTCATACCTTTACCTCACTCATCAATTTATGTATAATGGCAGCCAAATGGGGGCATGCCCAGAACAATAACTCCTTCACCAACCTGTAATCCTCCCTTGTGGCCCAGCTTCTACAATCACATGGTCCAGTTTGTAGTCTACCCTGCACAACTCAAGGTCAGTGGCATGTTTGACTGCCCTTCCCTCTGGGCAGGAGAGATGGTCAGTCCCTGAAATGCCCTCGGATCCTTTTTCAAAACTACTCCTGGAGGTGGGTGAAACTCTCAAACCCTTTATCAACACTACGTCAAAAGGTTCTGCCATTCCCCATAATGCCACCTCTTTCGACAATTTCTCTTGCACCACTTATTTTGTGTTGCTGGGCTAAATTCAAGTTCCATTCTGTCCTTACTGTTAATAATTCAGGCTTGTCTTTTTCTAATTGCTGCCCTTTTTCTCCTAATTTTTTTTTCGCCTAATACAATCTTGCACTCATCTTCATTATATAGCCAGCAGAAACCTTTTCTTGTGGTCCGATGTCTTGGTGTCTTAAAAACTCTGATTGTTGAACAAAAAGAGGTTGAGCGGTTACACATTAATGATAGCCACAGATCCATGTCATAGCTGGATGTACAGCCTTTGTCTTCCAGAATGCTTCATCGTAGTACAACCAAGCTATCCCCACTCTTAATCCATTGAGAAATAGTGTTTAAAGAGAGATGAGTTTCCGTCTCCAATAATACTGCCCATTATAGTAAATGCCTGTAGCCAAATTCCAAAAGTCTTTGCACCAAAAATGTCTCTTCTCTCCTTCATCGCACATTTTCATCTCCTTCATCACATATTTTCCTCTCTTTCATCACACATTTTCCTCTCCTTCATCACACATTTTCCTGCCCTTCGTCATATTGTGCCCTGCCTCCTTCATCAAACTGCTCTCCCTTCTTCATTGCAGCCCTCTCCCTCCTTCACTACAGCGATCTTCTTCCTTCACTGCAGCTCCCTTCCTCCTTTATCAGAGCGCTCTCCCTCCGGGTCAGACTGTACCTTGAGCTACCTCTGTGTGCTGACCTCACTCTAGGCTGAATATCTGTGCATCAAGCGCAGCACCCACTGGGTATCGGCACCCCATACAACTGCACTTCTCGTTCATGCCTTGAGCTGGCACTGACAGTGACGGCCAGCCAGGGTAGCCAGAAGGTAATGACAGGGTGGTACGTGATCCGGGCTTCCCCCTGACTCTGTCACTGTATGTGAGTGAAAGTTAAATATTTTAGTGGAATTAACTGTGAAGTATTTTGAGAAAAGAAAGATCAAGCGCAATGGTTTCAGTACAACACTGTCCGGACATTGATTCACAGATTATCAAGGCACAAATAAGCTCATGTCACAAATAGACTATATGGCAGGAGTATTCGGAAGCTTGACCATTACATCAACAGGGACTGTAATGACATTGTATTCAAAATATATATACTTTAATATGGAGTTTGCCCCCCTTTTGCAGCGATAGCAGCTGTTCTCGAAAGGCTTTCCATAAGATGTTGGAGTGTTTCTGTGGGAATTTGCGCCCATTCATTTTGTAGCTCATTTATGAGGTCAGGCACTGATGTTGGATGAGAAGGCCTGGCTCGCAGTCTCTGTTCCAGTTCATCCCAAATGTGTTCAATGGGTTTGAGGTCAGAGCTCTGTGCAGGCCAGTCAAGTTCTTCCACACAGAACTCATCAAACCATGTCTCCTGTGGTCCTTGCTTTGCGCACTGGGGCACAGTCATATTGAAATAGAAAAGGGCCTTCCCAAAGCTGTTGCCACAAAGTTGGAAGCATAGCATTGTCCAAAATGACTTGGTGTACTGGTGCCTAGCCCAAACTCTGAAAAATAGCCCCATACCATTAACCCTCCTCCACAAAACTTCACAGTTGGCATAATGCAGACAGACAGGTAACGTTCTCCCGTCATCCGCCAAATGCAGACTCTCCCTTCTGGCTTCCAAACAGAGAAGCGTGATTTGTTACTCCACAGAACATGTTTTCACTGCTCCACAGTGCAGTGTCTATGTGCTTTACACCACTCCATCCGATGCTTGGCATTGGTTTTAGTGATTTGAGGCTTGCATGTAGCTACTTGGCCATGGAAACCCATTCCATTAAGTTCCTGCCGCACAGTTCTTGTGCTTAGAATAATGGGAGTGGAAGTTCAGAACTCTTCAGCTATAGAATCAGTAGAGAGCTGGCGACTTTTACGCACCATGCGCCTTAGCAGTCGTTGACCCCCACCATGTGATTTTACGTGGTCTTCCGCTTTGTGGCTGAGTTACTGCTGTTCCTAAGCGGTTCCACTTTCTAATAATATCACTTACAATTGACCTTGGAATATCCAGAAGTAATTAAATTTCACAAAGTATTATTGCAAAGGTGGCATCCTATTGCAGTACCACGCTTGAAGTCATTGAGCTCTTCAGAATGACCCATTTTGTATCATAAATGTTTGCAAATGGAGACTGCATGGCTAGGTACTTGATTTTTTACACCTCTGGTAATGGGTCTGAATGAAACACCTCAACTCAATAATTAACAGGTGTGACCAAATACTTTTGTCCATATAGTGTAGCAACATTCACAGATATTTTTGCCTTAGAACAATCCAGCAAAGTTTAAATGCAAGAGGGGCCGTAACCTCTTTTTCATACAGCTACAAATAAGTGACATTTGTTGATCTTTGCTGATCAGCTTCCTTATGTTCAAAGCACTATAACTGGCCTGATAGGGTGTAAATTATTTATTGAATTTTGGGTGAATCTCTAAAATTTTACTAAATTTCATAATCCACCGAATCTTGTACTGGTAGGCTACAAAGCCTACTTTGTAGGTACTGCTTTTTTAGTCCCAGTCGTCTGCAAGGTCATTATTTTTAATTGCAACAATACAATAGTCAAACAATAAGTCAATGGGTCTCATACTGGTGCAATGCATTGGTTTAAAGTCTAACAACATTAAGGGTAAAACACATATTTCAAAGCATTAGTCCTGGTATTGAGTTAAAATGTAGCCAATGTTAAATTACTATACTAAAATCAAGAAAGATTCAAGGTAAGAATAAAGACAGTTTCAGAAATTCTTAGAACCTTCATGCTGTAGAGAAGAATACAAAATATCTATAATACGATTCAGTCCTGTCAGGGAAGCCACTGGAATAATACATAATTGTATGTCCTTAAAATATAAAGGAATTGTGAGATATACTGAAATACTATGGATAGATGGCTCTGTTGTGATGTACTCCCAGTACAGATATGATTAAATGTTATGTGTTGTATGATACTAATATGCCATTACACTTAATGACAGTGGAAATAGTAGAAATGGCAGATATTTTCTTTGACTCTCGTGCAAGTTGGGCTAATAACTATAAATATGACATTGGTTGTCACTGGTTATTGAACACTTGAGCTGTCTACTCCATGTTCTTGCATGTGTAAAGTCTGTGTTCAGTTTAAAATATATTATTCTTTTTACATAAATTTATTACCCATCCACTTTTAATGCTTTTGGTCATGTCTTGTAAACCAACATGACAACACCTTATAAGAAGTTTCCAAATATGTTCTAAATATGTTGTGTGCGTTTGAAACCACGGCATGCCTGAATCCTCACATCACTGCTGTGTGGGCAGAACCTGCTCTTTTCGCTAACAAACTATCTATTGCAACTTCTAGTCATGATACCAGGACACCTACAGGCTACCTACCTGTCCCGAGTTGTGGTACTGTGTTTATAACTGTACTAGTGAAGGAATCACACAACAGTTTAAGTATAACAAGATGCTATAAGTCACATGAGGATAAAACACAAACTACACATATTTAGTTAATGGGCTGATTCTTAGGACTCACATCCTAGGTCCCTGGTGCCAGGTCCTAGCAACACCTATAGAAACAAATGTATTAATAATGTACAAGACACAGCACCTCCCATCATTAGGAACTTACATAGATTATTATCTTTTACCTATAAAGAACTTTACAATGAGAGAATCATATTACCAACAAATGACATACAACAACATAAAAAAAAGGTTGAGGTGACCATGCCAAATTGAATTTATAATCGAAATCCAAAAATAACAATTGTAGCTGTTGGTGGGAATGCATGTTCATGGATATTGATACTGTGTTAGCTCTTAGCTCCCGGCAGGTGATAATTACAAGTACAGCTCTAATTCTTCTAGATTATCTTCTTTATTAAATAGTGGGCAAGGAGTAGATGGAATTTTGCAGTGAACACTTTATTTGCTCAAACAGTAGGAAATAATAACAATTCTATTATGCTAGGCCATGACGTTTGATAGTACTAAATTAAGGGGCCTATTTATAAAAACTTGCAAAAATTATTTTGATGGCCGCTTATCGCTGAGTTAATGAAATATCGGAGCAGCTTATCAAGTGAGTGTTGCTGGGATAATACCTCTGATAAGTGGCTGTCCCGATGAATATTGACTAACAAGCATTTATCTTTCATCTTTTGCTTACTGAGTGATGAAAGACTTCTGGATTCTGTCTCCGGCTGTATTCATTGCGCATGCATGGCCATGTGTCAGCTCATGCGCTGATTCCTTATTACGGTAGGTAGTGCATCCCTGGTTAATTGCACTACACAATGACATGAAGGGCCTCAAAATAAGACACTAATATAAGCAAAGGAAGCTCGTCTAAATATAACTAAATATAAAAGTTGCACTTTAAAACAAATAGAGGTGTTCCATTTGACAGTATATTGACAACAACATTCTAAGTTGAACATCAATAAATAATCTTGAGGAAATATCTGTGTAACTGAAAACCTCCTCAGTGGTGCATCCAATGGTCAAAGTGGTGGCATGGAAATTTAGACATGGCGGGATGGAATATGTAAATGAACAAAATTTTAGAGTTTAATAATCAAAGCAGTAAATCAAGTGGCAGTATACCACCATATAATGGCCCACCTCGACCACTGAGTATATCACCTAACACTATCGTAATACACCCCTGTTATCTCAAGTGACACAAATGTGGACGGGATGGAGGGGAAGCAAGAAGCCTGTTGGGGAGGGATCAGGAAGAGATCCTTCGGTGTAGCCTGTCCTCACTAGCGCGGCTGCAAGTCACGATAAGAGTAGCTGAGATGGCATTAAAATTACAAGGCAAGCAGCAAAAAGATAAGGTTAACGCCGCTTGATAAACTGGCTAAATTGGCCATCCCCATAGATCTCTATGGGGATGGCATTATTGCTCAGTTAGTGAATGTATGCTTTTTGACACTTGATAAACCGGCTCATGTTGCCACCTCCATAGAGATCTACAGGGACGGAGTTCTTGTTTAATCCGGTACTTAAAGTGCTGTTTTTGCAGGAGTTTAGGCTTAAAAACAGGTTGATAAACAGGCCTTAATTCTGATATTGGACAAAGTCTTAACTATATATTTATACAGTGTGTTTTTTTAATTTAAAACATAACAATTAAATTATATTGCAACATTTGTTAAATAGTCTGTGGACGTTATATTGACATACAATTGACTAATAATATTATATATGTCTTAATCCAACAACTGGTACAGTGAAAATGACTAAAAAAAAAATATGATTTAATTAGATAAAAAAAACAGCCAGTTATTTATGAAACTTGACAAATGTCACATAATTCAATCATTTATCCTCCTTGAACCATATCCACTGCAATTGCGTACAATCTTTTAGTAATTCATATTTAAAGAAGAGTTGCTATAAAATGTATATTTTATGGATTTAATTACATATGGCTACCATTGTAAATGCTCTAAGAAGCACTCTATATTAGTTCACTGCATTGCAGCATTCTGTGGGAGCGCTTAATTAGCCTCTTAGGACAGCAGTGTGCAGTATATATTCTGCATTATTTGTTGCTGTGCTGCACAGATTTACACACTCCCCTAATTCCTAAACTATCTGATTCTTCATTCTAGTCACCTCACTAGCCTAGGTTAAGGAGCAAGTAAACTCACTATTGCAAATGATTATGAATCAAAGCTTGTATAATACTGAATTGTATATTACACATTAAAACTGAAACATTTATATTGCTTAGGAGATTTTGATTTTCAATCTTGCATCGCTCTGGAGTAGGCAAATGGAGGTAGTGTAGAAACCTTAACTCAGATTATGGTCTGACAGTGTCCTAGGTAACAGAAATGTTCTATACGGATCAATAGATTCCCATGCAGGGATAGGGCCAATGAATATACAGCAATTATAACTGACATGCAATGCTTTGAGCTTTTTGTCCTCTTATCAGATTACTTTTACTTTAGCCACTGTAGATTATATGTTTTGATATTTTTATCGTTGAAACAGGTTATAGTACAGCTGGGAATCAACAATACATCAACAATACATTTTATTTTCATATTTGAATTGGTTTCTTGCTTTTTAATTTTGATGTATCTTTTATGAAACAGACTGTATACAGCACTGTGCAACTCAGCTCACCCAATATAGGCTTATTAGTGCACGAGTCTGCTTGGTAAACACTACTAATCCTAATTTATTTGCCAAAATCTATGTCAAAGATAATGGGAAAAGATAAAAGAATTTAGTCAAAAAACAAATCTGTTTTTTTTGTACTTTTTACCCTCAGACGTCTAAACATCTTAATCATGGGTTTGTTTTCATTTAATCAAGCATACATAAAAGAAACATATATTGCTTAATTAGGACTCAAACAAAACCCCCCGACCCCCAAAAAAAAACCACCCCCCGCAGCTCCGTTTCTTCAGCGCTGTCCTATACAGCAGCCGCGGCGCTGTCTAAGAAGCGTCCGCGGCGGTGCTGTATACACTACAGCACCGCCGCGGACGCTTCTTTGACAGCGCCGCGGCTGCTGTATAGGACAGTGGAGCTATTGCGGCCACTTAGTTAGCGCAGGGGGGTTTCTGGAGACTCAGAAACCCCCCCTCCGTGCGCCACTGACATGCATGGGGTGTTCTGTACCAAGGATGGTTTAGGGTGGTATATAGGCATTGCTAGCTTTGAAACATATGCTTCCTGGTTTTCCTAGGACAGATCTCTTAACTTGAAAACATACTACCCCATAATTCAGGCCCCCTGACTCACCCAAACTAGTAAGATAAGTAAGAGTTCCTAAGACTGTGTTACTTTATTTGCCACCCAAAGGGAAGTATGGTCTGGGTTTTAGGTCATATGTGTGTCCCAGTTGTGAAAATTTAGATATAGATTGGTTGTTTGACACAGAGCAATTGTATGGGAGAATGTGTGATTTAAGTCTAGTAAACAATTTAATGTCTATTTATAAGTAGATGGGGATATGGTGGATTTTTCTATTGCTGATGTGCATTGATAGAAAATCTTCCTTTCTGCTACTTACCAATAAATTTTCACCAGGGCAGTTGAGTGATACACAGCTCCCCGGCGATAGTGCTGGCAGTGGTAATGATGAACTTTCCAATTCGCCAGGCCAGTGTGGAAGCTTATACGCATCTATGAACTGGCTTGCTGGTCTACGCGTGCTGTGGTGGGGGGACGACGACAATATAATACAAAAATAGAAAAAATATTATTTACATAATATTTTTAATAATAATAATAATAATATTTCTTTCCCTTCATTTGACCCCTGGCCATCACCATCCGGAGCTGCCCATGGGAAATAGGTTTCCCCATGCTTTGCCAGGGCACCCCAGCAAAGGATATTGCCAGCGATACCCGACGTCAGTCTTCAACGACCTGGGGGATTTGTAAAATAGGGAAAGGCCCTAAATCCGTCTTTTCACCCTATAATAAAAAACCCTCAACTCATTTTTGTTAATATTATTACTTTGTATATGTTTACCTTCAACACATTAATTTTTAGTAAGATGGGTGTAAAATGCATAAGATAAAAAAAAGTCTTAAAATAAGGCTAACCACTGGTACCTACCTATATACGGAAACACATTCTCATCAAAGGTCATCATATCTTAGTTAATCTGCCTGTAGATTGTCACTCTTATTTACATAATATAAATAAAGAGTATCATTTTTGCTACAATATAACAACATTAGCAAGGAGGCATTACTATTGCAAGCTGTCTAAGCAAATTATGTATGCGTGGATAAATAAATGGATACTGACAAGGGAGGAAGTGACTTTGCACAGGAAAATGAAATGGAAACATGCAGCTATTGGAATTTCCATTACAAATATAATCACATAGACACATCAGTTCGCAGTACAGATTCCCCCTCGATAGTTAATGGTGTAGGTTTGCTTGCAATACTGATTAAATACTTAGGTCCCTCATTCAAGAGGCTTAAAAATATAGATCATAAACGCAAGCCATAGCTTTCCATCGTATAACAGTTTTATTCCCTTTTCTTACCTTTTTAATTATTTATTGAGGCATACAAAGAGGGATAGTGCATGACCCACACAAGCTGGTACAGTCACCTGCATCAATTGGTTTCAGAGCAGAAATATTATGCACACATTCTATACTACGTATATATAGTATAGAACCTGGATTCATGATTTATCCACCAAAGCCTTTTAAATAGACATTTCCATTACAGCGGGGAACATATGGTTTACCAATCTACTATATAAATGCCTAGTGGCGTGTGTGGAAAAAAAAACCAAGCTGCAGCGCCACCTGCTGGGCAGAGTTATACACTGACCTATATATTTCTTGAAGGAGAAGTGACAGTTGGGAGTGGTTGGTGGTTGCCGGGGGTGACAGTGGGGAGTTTTTAACACCTTAAGTAGCTTGATGAAGGATGAGGTGATGGAGAAAAATGATGAGGTGGTGACATGTGGACAAAACCACGTTAAAAAAGGGTGCTTGCGTCGGGAAGTAACGCTCTTCCCCTGAGGAGGCCTGGGCTAGGCCCAAATGCATGACAAGAACCTTTTTAACACCTTAAGTAGCTTGATTTGACTAGAATGCATGAGTATCATGCACGGGTTAACTTGTATCATATATAAAGATATAAGCACAAATATTGGATGTATTTGATTTTTCAACATATTTTATAAAGATCTATGTTTTTCTCCAAACTGCCTTTTGTTGCCTGGTGTATAAGAGCTCCTCACAGTGAAAGTCTATAAGTGCTCTCTGGGAAGATGTTTGTGTATGACACCATTATCGAGCATCAATTTTTATTTTATTTTTTTGCTTTATGGTTTTCAGGGCTCTGTGGTTACTGAGCTTCCAGGTAACATATCCCATAATTCTATATAGTGATCACATGCCCAGTTCAATAATTCTATATTTAAGAAATATTGTTTTTTTCTGGGACAACCTCAGATGACCAGTTAGTATTTCTATGAGGTTAAATCAGAGGACGAATGTGTTAAATGCAGTAAGCGAGAAAAACTAGAAAACAAGTTACAGGTCAGTTAACTGAGTTTAAATTCTTATAAGTACCCAAGAAGTTATGTTAACGATCAAAAAATAATGCATGATACATTGGTGCATATATGGCTAAGCTGTGTAACTGAATTCACGAAAAACATGTCAAGCATTGGTTAATGGAGCTTCAGATGTCACTAGGCAAATATCAATAGACATATACTATAGAGAATTGTAAAGGAAACTGGTACACACAGATTTTGAAAAATGTAGAATGCTCGAATGTATGAATTTGTTTGGTGGGATTGCAAGAGAACAAATGGGAAACAGTAAAAAAAAGATGTGTTGCGTATTAAGCTGTGAATTTATATTGTGTGCATTTTAGAGAGATGTCATCGGGGTTATTTGCTGTTAAGAGCACAAGCACATAAATAGAATAATTAGTGTGTGATTTGGACGTCCTGGCTGCTAGGACACTGGTTCTTGTTTTGCTTATATTATTCCAATACTTAGAACTTTAGCATGTGTTTGATATTTACCCTTTGTATAACCTAATTTAGTTGGGCCTTTCAGATGACTTGTTTAGGGCTATACTTCATTGACTTAGGAGTCTAACTTGAAGTAATAGAATAAATGTAAGTTTAGCATTGTACATTTATTTTGTATTAGAGTCTTTGGGCCCTAGTCATTAAGGAGAGCAAAGCAGAAAAAGGGAGTAACTTTGCACCTTGGCAAAACCATGTTGCATTGTAGGAGAGAGGTATATTTAAAATGTAGGGATAGATTTATAATTCGGGTAGGGCATGTCCTAGATCAACTTTAAATTTCAGTGTTAAAATAAAGTAAGTATTTATGTGCTACATAAAATTGCAGCCAGTGTTTTCCTTATGTGCAAAGTAATAAACTAATTTGCATCCCTTGCATTGTTAAATGGTTTGTCCATTAGAAAATGTGCTCCTTTTTGCTCTTGCTCTCCTAAATGACTCAGGCTCTTTGTCTCTAAACTGATATATGTTTACTGTGACCAGTATTGATGACACAAATCTTGCAATATTTAAGTAGTTAACATTCTATAGGAAATCTCCACTGAAGATGGTACAACCAATACTGCAAGGCTAGCATTAACTGAGCTAATAGGAAATGTGTGTTATGTATTGTCCACTGTGTGTTATATTTTCATCAAATATATACATTACGGGCCTAATGCTGAATTGAACCCATGTGTGTCAAACACAAAAGCAAGATGGATTCACACAAAAACACACAATTAAGTATACACACTCAGCAGTAAGATGCATGTGAATCACATGTAATTGCGTGTGAATGCTTAAAGCATGATACGTTATTAGGCATACCATCATGCTGGTGAGAAGCAAGTAGTGCCTTCAGGGGCGGACTGGGCCGCTGCGGACTGGCTATTACAATCTGAAAGTTAATGGGGTCGGCCTTAGTCTATTAGAGGCCGGCCCGGACACTGATTGGCTACCTGGTGGCTGGCTCCTCTCCAGGAACCAGCCACCTTACTACCGTGCGGGTCAGGGCTGTTCCATCCTCCTCTCCCCCTCTGCCCATGACTACCTTCACAAGGTAATACAGAAAGTCACAGACAGCGTGTGCGTTCCATTGTGACTTCCTGTGATGCCTCTCTGCCTCCTTCAACACACTGACAGCCTGGTCATTTATCCTAAAGATGCTGGGTATCCAGTTGATGGATCTAAACAGCAAGTATTAAGTGTATTATCCTGAAGCAATATGATTTCAATGCGATTCTGTGGACCTTTAGCTCGATATCACATTCTCTTTTGGGCATTCATAGAACTCAATTAATGTACTTTGTACCAGTTCATTTGTGTGATTATGATCTTTTGCTGCTGGACTCTGTTCCAAAAAATTCCTTAGGTCCATAAGTTCTTTTCTCCTAACAAGGACAGTTTTTACTGGTATCAAACAATTTGTACCCTAATATGTTTGTAAAGGGTATACTCATCTTTGCTGACATTTTTTAACATTGTTAAATGTAAGACATGTAGAGGATTTTTATTCAAATAATACCCTCTATCTATTCAACAAGCATTGCTTATATACAATGTATAGTGAAGTGTATACAAGACTGTCTGAGCGGAGTAAAGATGTGTTTTTTGGGTGCTTCAGGGTTGGTGCTGTATGGCAGTAATTGGCAACCCAATATACTCATGTGCGATTCTCCAACCTTCAAAAGGTCTGCACATTAACCTTAATTTCATGGATAAAAGCCCCCAAACAAACTAACCAAAATGCCCCAACATGTCCGTCATTTGCTGTAAAATAGACCCACATGCAGTCAGACCTCCACTTCCCACTATTATGCAGTGAATCAGGGCCAAACTGGTCATCTGGCACTTCTGGCAGATTTGGTAATCTCGTGAGACAAAGAGCTTCCCTGCTCACTCTACAAAAAGTTCCGACCCTTATGGATGTCAGCAGCACCAGAAGTATAGATAAATACAGTGGGCCGGGGGCGTCATAATGTGCCTGGGGGGATGGTGTGATGTGGCTGGGAGGGCGTGATAAATGTAATGTTTTATTATAATGTACGTATCAATAACCCATGTTGGCCACACCTACAACATATTGTGGTCACGCCCTTTTCGGTGGCACACAGTTTCTTTCCTGCTGGAACTGAGGTGAACTGGGGTGTACTTTAAATGCCAGGGCTGATTTTTAGTCCCAGTCCGGCCCTGAGTGCCTTCATGTACATTATTAAAAAAAATGATATAAAATTATATAATTAAAAAAACATGGCATACTCCCGCCCCCCTTTTGGGAGGACAAACTTCATGGGGACCCCTCCCCAAAAAGTACTAGCATGCCTTGGAATTCAGGGCTTGCCTGGACCTCTAGTGCACCTGGAAAAAAATACTTTAAAATATACACACAGACACCATGGAAGAAAAAAAAATTATTACAAAAATCAAAAAAAGACCCTCATTCAGGGTAGGGAGAAGCTCTAGTGCTTTCAGCATGGGGCTGTTTTCTTATAGGGGAAGGGGCCATGTTTTTTAGAGGATGTAATTTCCAGAGGGTTCAACAGGCTAGGGATGTGTGACATTATGATAGGGGGACTTCAGCCATCCCAGCTTGTCATAGCACAAAGCGGGTAAGAAGTTATTCAGGGGAAGACCCATGCTGTTTGCCCCCTGAATTTATCACTACCAGCCTAGGCTATGATTGCTGGTGCTGGCAGACTTAGCTGTCTCAGTCTTTGCACAGACTGTACTTTAGACTGCTGTCTCTCAGCTTCCAGCTGTCACTCCTTGCTCTCTCCACTCTTATTCCTGTGCTCCTCCTCTGCTGCCACCTGTCCTCTCTCATCCTGCTGACACCAGGGCTGCTGGGGGATGTAGTTTCCCAGCCCATTGCACCTCTCACTCTGTAGATGGGTTACATATATTTAATGGACTTGGCAATATTGGTTTTATGTTGTAATCTAAATTTTAAGTAGCTACATTTCTAGTTTTGGCTGGATTTAAAGACATAACATAGAAAACAAAAGGATTCTTCCCTTGTATTTTCCATTCCCCAATGGTCACATTCATCTTTTCACTGTGTAAAGATGGCTGAATGGGAAAGTTCTCACTCTTGGCTTTTTTAAGGCAAGTGAGGCAATGTTGGGACCGTTACAGCTATCAGGAAACCCAATGAGGCTATTTTTGGGTGGAGTTATCCATTAATATAAATTTTTCTTTTTCTGATTTTGTTATTTGGGATATGAACAGAAACTTTTAGTGGTTATATTTTGCTTGTTAGTTTTTATGTGATACTGATGTTACCATCTAAGTTGTATATCCCATAGCTAAAAATCGGCATATAAGATAAAAATATTTAATGTATCCAGCACATGGTCAAGAATTAGCCATCAAATATCGATTAGTGTAACTATAGTACTATAAAATAACACTACAGTAAAGAAAATTGTAAGACAACATTTGAAAAGTCACACCTGAATAAACTGACAAACCTATTGCTGTGACTCCCCAGCTCTTCCATTAGTTAGTAACCTGGGGCCTGATTCATTAAGGATCTTAAATGAAGAGGTATCTTATTTCAGTCTCCTGGACAAAACCATGTTACAATGCAATGGGTGCAAACTAGTTTTTTGCTTTGCAAATAAGTTAAATACTGACTGTGTTTTCATGTAGCACACAAATACTTGATAGCTTATTTGTACACTGAAATTTAAAGTTGATATTTGTGTGCTAAATGAAAAAACAGTCAGTATTTAACTTATGTGCAAAGCAGAAAACTAGTTTGCACCCCTTGCATTGTAACATGGATTTGTCCAGGACACTGAAATAAGATACCTCTTCATTCAAGATCCTCAATGAATCAGGCCTCTGGTTCTCTCCATTCACTTCTGTATACCTCTATACTGGGTCTGAAGCCTGGGCCCTGGATTACATTGTTGACTTGGGTCAACAATTTGTGTTTACATGGAGGCTATAGCAGCTTCCTCATCTGCTGTTGCCGTGGAGACCATATGCAAAAATTTGGTTATACATTTTCAGTGTTTTGGAATGAATTACATAAGAATCTTTCTCGGTGTGATACATCCCGCAAAGGAGATAGTTTTGCAAGCTGAAAATAGTATCTAAGATCCCAAAAAGAGTACTGAATTCTGACAACACCTGATTTGGATCTACCTAATATCCATTGAGATGAACTGCAAATTTGGATGATAACTACATCTGATTGTGTACTTGATCTATGTCCTACCGTCCTAATGGTGAAAAATTGGAGACTAATCAATCCTGCCATTTGTCTAAATGCCAAGAAGAAAGATATTGCCATATACTGTATGCCTATAACCAAATCTTAAATAAATCATGTCATATATGGTAGACTGGATACATACAAATTTAATTAAAGCTAAGCAATCAGATTGTGTTAATTAATATTTTATGTGTTGGAACAGTTTTTCCTTAATTTAACTATTAAACCTGTAGTGCATGTTATAGTTGTACAACTCTTCACAATTCCTCGCTGCATGTTTTGCCACTGTAAATTCAAAGATTTTTGCATATGAGGTGTATATGTGTATAATGTATAATATATATATATATTTATATATCAACCCAATTAATTTTATAAACTGCAGTCTATAACCACATTGGATGCCTTCGCCCGTCAGTTTGACTGTGACAGAGACCTTACACCATAACCATGCCCTACTGGGAATCCTGCTCCTTCCACTAACCCTAGTTTTATGCTGTAACTGTTCAGGTGGATACAAACTAATGATGAAGCAGGACGCTGTCTTGCCATGAATCTCCACTGCAGCCTACTCTGCAAATTATGTCCTCCTTTGACGAGTCCAGATTACATCTGTTGAACTCAGCAGCTGATACAAAAGGGGATCCCAGCTAGGTGCCCCCACAATGCAAGCAAGGGGTTGAAATACTTTTTAAACACTTTTTTTTTTTCAAATATCTAATTAATCTTTTGAGATGGAATAGACAAACATAGGATCAAAGATTCACTATAGACAAGACCTGCATGTGTCTCGGAGCATACATTAATTTGTGTCTCATTAGCTGAATGACACTGGAGTCTTGGATTCAGAAACACATCCTTTCACACACACCACTTTCATACCGCTATGTTTCCAACTGTTCCAAGGAGAAATGTGTACTGAAAATAAACTCTCCTACATAAGGGAAAAAGGTGACAGATGACATAATTATTGATATCCCTGTTATCACAAACAATCCATTACGAACACTTGCTTGAATACATATCAGAAATGTAAATCATACTTTTTATTTCATATTCTGGTGTTATCATTGATACATTTTGCTTATATTCATATATATGCTTAATTATATAACTTGTTTAAGTCATGAGTATATTAAATGATATCAGTGAGGTAATGAATTACTTTAATGTTCAACGACATCAATAATGATATAATTTAGCTTTGAGTTTGAGATTATTAAAAACACCCTGGGCCTGATTCATCTTGGATCCTGACCTGCACGCAAGTTGCATTTTCAAAATGAGCACGGGAATTAGGTGTACAGGTGCTGACAGTCAAACCCAAATGGATCTCAAGACACATTTCCATTTCAATCTGGGTAAAAGGACGCTCATATAAATGAGGTTTTTTTTCAATCAAGACAGCATTAAAAAAAAATAATAACCTTTTAAATGGGGGAGGGGAACTCTACATATACACAGTGCAATTTTGACATGTTCCTTCACTAAGGGGTCTGTTCTGCTTGAGGGTGCATTAAAGACCTCTATCGTCAAACAAAGGTTGTATTTTAGCAGACAGAACATACTGAAGGATATGCACCTGCATATGTGCCATTTTAAGTCTCAACAGAACACATGCAAACAAACAAAAAAATTATAAGAGAAATTACCAACTGATAACACTATAGTCATCGATAAAAAAACACATTTTTTTTTTTACATTAATTACATAAACAGGATATTTTTAATGCATACTGTACTTATTTTAATAGTTTCTCTTATTTACACATGTCCTGTGCTATCTAGTGGCATGCATACATGCACTTTTTAAAACAATGCCCTGTAGATGGTGCAAATGATATGGCTAAAAATCCCGTTCCTTAAGAGAAACCTAGATCTTGGATCGGCAGCATTTGCGTTGACACGCCTATACTGTAGATTGTCTATGTTCATCTGCCCCTTCCCTCTCTCGTACTGCCCTTCAATTCATAAGTGTCATTTTCGTTCGGACAAGGTTCTTTTTTAAGCATATGCAAAGCTATTTCACCCAAGATGTGGATGCCATCACTGGTCTAAAGAAATTAATCAAATAAGGTGGATGGATAGAATGCGGAATTCCTAACGCTAAAATTTACTAAACATAGTTAAAAAAGACAATTGATAGTCCATAGAATGTAAGCTTGTGAGCAGGGCCTTCTGACCTCTTTGTCTGTTTTACCCAGTTTGTTTATTAGTTTACTATGTTTGTTCTCAATTGTAAAGCGCTACGGAATATGTTGGCGCTATATAAATAAATGATGATGATGGTGATAGTGCCTTTGCTTACCTTTGAGATATCGTTAATTCTTAGGAGGGCTGCATTCTCATTGCAGTTTGAGTTAGTCTTGACACTTCATATATCAAAGGGTGTTAATCTAAAGCTTGCACGGATAAGACATAAATAAAATTAGCATACACCAATTTAATAGTAAGGCAAAAATACCACAAATAGGAAACAAATTGGGAAACAATATGCATCAATTCGGAAAATATTTTTTCTTATCTCTTGCCTGTACTCTTCATTATTAAAAACAAATATACAATGCAATGTTTGTGGAAAATTAGTTTATATGAAAATATTACTTGTAATATATTAGTGTTGAATTCATTTAGATTCCTTTAAGAACCTAATAGCCAACTTTTGCCATTTTAAGCAAACAAAGAATATTTTATGTTAGCATGATTTATGAAATAGTTTCTCAGCAGTTTATTAAATAGACAGCAGGTCTCTGGTTCTCAGTGCTTTAATTCCCTTTACGCAGTTTGATGTTCAACCGATAAGTATACCTGGGGAAAAAAAAACTAATATAACCCTGAAATACATATTGTCTAGCTTGCTCAAAGCTGTAATATAACACACTTGTTTTTGTTTGTTTTGTTTTTAAACGGCAAGATTTTTACCTGTGAATCTAAGTAATATTTCTAGGAAATCCTTGTATAACTCTGTCTTCCCTTTGCAAAATCTCTGTGTCTAAGGTTATAAAGTTGCATAGTTTCTCAACTGTTAATATTTGTATCATAGTTACCTACTCTCTCGGAATGTCTGGGAGTCTCAACGGGTTTCGAGAGTTCTTCCAGATAGAAGGCCACCCTCCCAGATCCCGCACCACTTTCTTCGGATTCAAATCGGATCACGTCATCGTGGCCATATTCCCTGGTGCATGATGACGTAAAAACGCCCCCACACACACACCCCGTTTGCAATTGGCTCTTGCAGGGGAGGTCCAAAAATAGACAACTCTGATTTGCAGTTTACCACTTTTGTGTCTAAGGACTACCCTTTGATAAGCTGCCTGAGTTGTACCAAAACAACCAGTGGGCACTTTCACATTCACCAATTCACCAACATGGGAAAATTGTATTACATAATGTTCTTAAGATGAATATATGTGTATATTTATAAATATATATATATATATATATATATATATATATATATATATATATATATATATATATATGTGTGTATATATATATGTGTATATATATATATAAATATATATATATATATATATATATATATATATATATATATATATAAAAATATTTATATATATATTTTAATCAGCTGCCTATTTTGATTTCACAAGTGTGTAAATTAGTGTAATAAATATTTTAAAGGTGTGTCCAAGATTTTTCTGGGATAACACTTTACATGCAATTTCCAATAACTGGCACCCACTTTTGATGAAAAGAAATGTTCAGCAGTTCTTTCTGTTTCTCTCTCTCTCTCTCTGTATGTATATGTATATATATGCACACATAAATGGGAGTGGAAATTCGGGACTCTTCAGCTATGGAATCAGCAGCGCATTGGTGACTTTTATGCACCATGCGGCTTAGCATTTGTCGACCCCGCTCTGTGATTTTACGTGGTCTTCCACTTTGTGGCTAAGTTGCTATTGTTCCTAAATGCTTTCACTTTCTAATAATATCACTTAAAGGTGACCATGAAATATCCAGCAGGGATGAAATTTCATGAACCGACTTATTTGCAAAAGTGGCATCCTATCACAGTACCACACTTGAAGTCACAAATGTTTGATGCAAAAACAAAACAAGAGCCAAATGTTTTACTTCAAAATCTTCTAGAGTTTGAAACAATATTGACAGCATTTAGTTACTTGTATATATTATGTATATATTATTATATTGTATATATTATATATTATTACTTGTATATATGGCATAAATGGGCAGCACCAGGGCCGGACTGGCCATCGGGCTCTTCTGGCAAATGCCAGAAGGGCCGATGGCTAGTTGGGCGGATTCAATGGGGCAGGGACTGATGTGAATGAGTTCTCTGTACAGCGCTGCGGAATTAGTGGCGCTATATAAATAGCTGATGATGATGATAATGATGATATATTTGAAACTACAGCCCCGTCATCAAGCTATTTACTGACAAGTGGTTTAATTATGTTTATTACATGATGTTTAGTAGATTCAGCTACAACAAAGTTGAAGGAACAGACAAGAACATTTGAGAACGTTCACAGCAAGGCATTGGAATTTATAAATAAATGTAATGACTAAATGTCACAGTTGAATATGGAGGAAAATCAAACTGTTTAACCTAATAATGGACCACATTGTCCAGTCACCAGATTCATGCTTTGTACAACACAAAAAGCTGTATAAGGATTTATCCAGCTTGGACCCAGCAAAGTTTAAAACTATTTCAGAGAAGGGCCTTGAAGATGAAGCATTGGAAGGTATTATTAAGCTGTCTCCACAAATCAGCAAAGATCAAGTAATATTGTTTTCTTTGTTTCAAACTTTGATGTATTAAAGCTATTACTTAACGATGGTGAGAATATGGATTCCAGTAGCTACAAGTGTAAAATTTGTAGCACTTGCCCATCGTGTGTACTAAAAATTCTGGCATCCAACAGACTTCATGGCAAGACATATGATAACCTTTATGAACTTTATAAAGTCATCTGTACACTATGGGGGGTATTCAATTGTTCCTCCGGGCGCCGCCGGAACGAGCGCGTTAAAACTATTACCGTTTATACGGTAATTACTCGCTCAATTTCAGCTCGCAGCTCCCTGAGCAGCGAGCTTAAATTGAGCTAGTAAATTACCGTATGAATGGTAATTACGCGCAATATTACCGTATAAATGGTAATAGTTTTAACGCGCTCGTTCCGGCGGCGCCCGGAGGAACAATTGAATGCCCCCCTATAAGTTACTCAAGTCCAATGTGAGGACATTTTCAAAACTAAATATCATAAAGACAAAACTAAGTAATTACCTGTCTGAGGAGAACCTGGAATCATACATGATGCTATCCATTGAAAAGAAATTGTTAGATGAATTGGATGCAGAAGCAATTATTAACAGATTTGCACAATCATCTAGTGAATTCAATTGATTGCTCTTAATATAATGGATTGCATGAAATATGCTTTTGAACTACCTCTTAATGTTTCCGTACAAGCAAACTATTTAAAAGTATCCACTATTTATTTAAAAAAAAAAAAGTAAAAATAAATTGCAAAATTTAATTATAACAATCTGTATTTCCATCTAGGGCCTGATTCATTAGGGACACAGTTCCTTATAGTTATTTGAGGTATTCCACCCTTATTTGTTGTTTCCTGAAAACCCTAAGTGGCCTGAACCCTCCTGCATGACAAAAGGCGCAGCTACCAGTAGGCACACAAGGTGCAACTACCTGTGGGCACAGAAGGCACAGCTGCCAATAGGCACAAAAGGCGCAGCTACCAGTAGGCACACAAGGCGCAGCTTGCAGTAGGCACAAAAGGCGCAACTACCTGTGGGCACAGAAGGCACAGCTGCCAATAGGCACAAAAGACGCAGCTACCAGTGGGCACGCAAGGCGCAGCTACCAGTGGGCACACAAGAGACAGCTACCAGTGGGCACACAATGCGCAGCTACCAGTAAGCACAAAAGGAGCAGCTACCTGTGGGCACACAAGGCGCAGCTACCAGTAGGCACACAAGGCGCAGCTACCAGTGGGCACAAAAGGCACAGCTACCAGTAGGCACAAAAGACGCAGCTACCAGTGGGCACACAAGGCACAGCTACCAGTGGGCACACAAGGGGCAGCTACCAGTAGGCACACAAGGCACAACTACCTGTAGGCACACAAGGCACAGCTACTAGTGGGCACACAAGGGGCAGCTACCAGTGGGCACACAAGGCGCAGCTACCAGTAAGCACAAAAGGCGCAGCTACCAGTGGGCACAAAAGGCACAGCTACCAGTAGGCACAAAAGATGCAGCTACCAGTGGGCATACAAGGGGCAGCTACCAGTGGGCACACAAGACGCAGCTACCAGTAGGCACACAAGGCGCAGC
This sequence comes from Mixophyes fleayi, assembly GCF_038048845.1. Lineage (NCBI taxonomy): Eukaryota > Metazoa > Chordata > Amphibia > Anura > Limnodynastidae > Mixophyes > Mixophyes fleayi. Next base: position 288,712,926 of record NC_134405.1, on the reverse strand, counting down.
TACCAGTGGGCACAAACGGCACAGCTACCAGTAGGCACAAAAGACGCAGCTACTAGTGGGCACACAAGGTGCAGCTACCAGTGGGCACACAAGGGGCAGCTACCAGAAGGCACACAAGGCGCAACTACCTGTGGGCACACAAGGTACAGCTGCCAATAAGCACAAAAGACACAGCTGCCAAAAGGCACAAAAGACGCAGCTATCTGATTTGCTTTACCCTGCCACCTGTGTTTGTATATATTTTTGTATCATGTTGTGTCTTGGTTCTGTTTTCTGTATATGCAATGTACGGCGCTGCGGACCCTTTGTGGCACCTTATAAGTCAAAGATAATAATAATAATAATACCAGTAGGCACAAAAGGCGCAGCTACCAGTGGGCACACAAGGTGCAGCTATCTGTGGGCACACAAGGCGTAGCTACCAGTAGGCACAAAAGGCGCAGCTACCAGTAGGCACAAAAGGCGCAGCTACCAGTGGGCACACAAGGTGCAGCTATCTGTGGGCACACAAGGCGTAGCTACCAGTAGGCACAAAAGGCACAGTTACCAGTGGGCACATAAGGCACAACTACCAGTGGGAACACAAGGCACAGCTACCAGTAGTTATTGGAGTTACATGTATAATATGGTTGTTCCTGTTAAAATCATATGGTCACCTCTGCAGGTGCATGTAATCCTATGGGCACTACATGTAGACCATGGGTGGTTATTAAGTGTGGGGTGTACTGGGGATATCAGGGGTGGCAATCCAAATAGGGCTGCTGAACTGTTTTGTCTCCATGCCTCATATATTACAAATTACATTTCTCAGTTTAGCCATTTACAAACCAAGGGGTCTATTGATCAAAATTGGGCAATAATGAAGACTCTCGCAGAGATAGAAAATCTTCTTTTGCCCAATTTAACAAGAAATGGTTGCAGCGGTAGCTGAACGATGAAGGGTCTTCTGTACAAGTATGAGCTTACTGGCCTGAACATGTGCAATGGTACTAGAAGCCTGGATTTGGGCTTCTGGTTCCAGATTTTTTTAAAAAAAATTAAAAAAAAATTAACTTCTAAAAAAATATATTTTTTAAATTTTTACAACATTGACCCCAGGCTACTGCTGTCCATGTGAAATAGGCTTCCCCATGCAATGGTCGCTGCAGGAAGCCCCTAGGGAAGGCTGCCAGCAGTGATAGCCGGACATAGTCCTTACCAGCCTGGGGGCTTTGATAAATAGGAAGAAGCCCTAAATCTAGTGAAAACTCCAGATTATGACAGATTTAGAACTTCTCTCTATTTAATAGTCTAGTTACAAAGCTATGCAGTAAAGCCACTAGGGGGTTAATAAGTGTCCACATTTATTGGTGTCTGCCTGAAATAAGAGGTACAACAAGGTAAATGTGAGCAGAAGCCACACTACCTGGTTGGTGACATTCACTTCAGGACGTATTTTCCAGTTGACACTGATGAAATGGCATGTCTCCCTTTTATAAAACGATTCTTGCAATGTTGCTCTGAGAGTTCAGTTGATTAACACGGAACAGAAGCTTTCTTGATCCCTCATTTCATTTTGTAAAGTTGACAGGTCTGCATTTTGAAGACGAAAAATCATAATGAATATGTTTTGTATAGAATAATTCAAGCCGATGGTACACCGTTGTGATTTTGCTTCAAAGACCAACTGAAATATGCATGCAGCTTCTTATATAAAGTCTGACAGGCTTTGAATGTTGTGCATCTGTCCATTCTTTTCCTCCTGTCTTGTGTTTTTAATGAGTCTCTGACATTTGTGAGTGCTGTTAAATGAAGGCTCTCATTGAATAGATGCAACGCAGGGAGACAAACTTTAAAAAAAAATTACTATTAAAAGGATTTGAAGATTCATTTCATCAATAGTCACCAACACAATGTATTTACAGGACCTCATGCAAACTGCATGTACTATAGCCTGGTAACTAACAAACTGGAAATAAATTATCATTGCAGAGGCCAAATAACCTCTCTACCTGCACAGAATGAGGATCTATACTCGGCAGAGCTGAATGTGTCTATTTAATAGAATACTTGAATTGTCTATACTTGTACAAATATACTTGTGCACAGACAAACAGGGTGCATTTCTGTAAGTAAACTTTCCATACAATGTGAGTTAAATATGTACACACAAGTTAGAAAGATCCAAAATCCTTTGGTACATGTGAAAGAATTAAGAGCGAAAAATATATCAGCATATTACTTTACCCACTGGGGACAGACAGCGATTTTTACAGAACAACTTTCTGTCTGTCACTCAGATTACACTGAGAGCTACAAATTGGCAAATTATTGATATATATATATATATTGTCAGTCTGAATACAAATGTGGGCTAAATTGCACATAAACACATCCTAAAACAATCACAGATACACTATTGCACATTAAAATGTCAATCAGCAACCATAATAACATTACAGTAATAGTGAATGATTTTCTCCAATTTCCAAAATAGAAGGTAGGATATCAGAGATGGTATAAAACATTATACCAAATATAAAAAAAAAAGCAATTGTATGTTCAGATGAAGGAGTAAAAGAAGGGAGATAGATTGTGCTTTGTTCTGCTGTAAATCCATTCTCTCTTCCTGTATTCAGTTCATGTGTTTTGTTTTATTTTTATACATTGTTCCTTTTCCTCTACCTATCTTCTGCTGGTGACTTTCTCCTTACTGTACCTATCTGTGGCGTTGCATTGTGTCTTTTGATTCACATATGTTGTCACAATCCATTGACTCGTCCCTCTCCTCTCCTCTTGTACTCACGCCTAGTGGTGCTTTAGCCAGAGCTCGCAGCCTCTCAGGCGAGTTTTAATCATGTGTGAAGCTCAGTTGAATTCAGAGCTTCTCCGCTGCCTTTTCAGTCTTGCACAAGATTGAGCTGGTGTCACATCGCTCCCGTTCTCCCTCCTGTAGAAGGGGCTTTAAAAATAGGAGGAAGAAACAGGGGAAACACAAACATACACTTTTTCCTGCAAGTCTTTTCTTGCAAGCATAAGGACTTACTGTAGCTGTGCAGATCTCTACGGATACAGGATAGAGGGACGGCTAGCGATGCTTCAGTCGACTAATAAGGGAAGGAAGCCTACATCAGAGGCAGGTAAGATTGCATTGTGTCTCTGCTGTATCGTATAAAGGGTCCCCCTTGTTTTTTTTCTGTACATTTCTGTGGACTGATTGGGATTTATTCACTGACAAACAAGCATGCCTGCAGCAGGGAGAAGGAAGCCACAATATTTATTTAGGATAGAATAGAATAATTCTTGGGAATCTGTCTCACATATATCTTGCAGCCTATTTCATGCTTATCTGATTCCTGCCTAGTTGCACAAGCTCCATAAGGCATTTGTATTTAGAGATAATACTGAAACTGCATATTATGTAGACTTGGCAAACAGTTGCCTAGGAAGCATTGTATTAGACATACAGTACATTTTTGAATCCTAAGCCTGCACAGCCAGATTGATAATATTTCTGCTTGTACCTTAAATAGCAATCGTATTGGTATTTCTATATTTATATGTGATTAGCTCTGTGAGTACTTTAAGTCAGTGAGTCATATATATATATATATATATATATATATATATGTATGTATGTAATATAATTTTCCGACTAAAATATATGTATGAATAGCTCACATTCCTTCATAATAATAATAATGCCATGGTGTGTATGGGATGTATTATACTTGTTTTTAGTGGTGGCTTGGCACCATGCTGACAGGGGAACTAGGTTAATGCTGATTGGAAAATTAAGTTTGCTAGAGAATTGCCATTTAGGCAGATTGAAGTATTTTTCATTATCCCATACGTTTTCAGTTACAAAAATAAAAGAGCTGAATAAACTTATGATGAAAGCGAGTGTCTTAGGAAATTGACTGGTTTGTAGGATTATTTATGCAATGTGTGTTTTTTTTTTCTTCTTTTAATTCAGGAAAGGATGCCAACACTGAATTTCCATGGCAGAAAGTAGTAAAATGCAGGCTTTATTCTGTATGCATTGGACATTAGTGGCAGCTGGATATACATAGTGCACTTGGCATATGTAAGAATGCGATGATAAATTAGTTGACCCAGTGTAGCTCTGCTCACAAAAAGTATCTTGATTACCCAGCTTTCAAGGCACCCATTGATTTTTTTTCTTTTTTTTTTTTTCCTCCCAGAATATCCAGCATTGTCCTCTAATTCTATCAGGCTTTCATTGCATGCAGGAACAAGTTATAATTATGCTCCCATGATACAGCAAGAGTTTATATAGTTTTATAGAAGTAACTTTCAAATTGTACTTTCTCTTGAAAGTTTGAAATAATATATTGTATTGCTATGGTGAAAAATCTGTTGACACTTCGCTCTCTCTGTGTACATGTGCAGCATCGCACTTACGGTTTTGTTCAAGAATTAACCTAATCAGTTGTTGATGGGCCTGCAATATCAAAAGGTAGCAGAGTACTCCGGCAATGAATGGGTTGACGGAAAATCTTGTTCCCATCTGATTATTAGATTTTGTAGTAGCGCTCATACCAAATGGCATCCCATATGCTGTGAAACAAAACTGTGCTTCTATGGTCTGCTTTCCATGAAATGTAGAGTGTTGTATTTTTACACTGTATAGGTAGAAGCCGTGGAGAGGATAAATAAAGTGTTCAAGTGAGGTTTTGTGTGATCAAGGTTGGATACATGAATGGAAAACTGGGTACTGTGTGACTAGCACCAAAAAGAGAGATTTTGTGAAGTCTTTTAAATTCCTAAGCTGGTCAATTTGTTTTGCTTTCTGTTTTTTAGGGATACAAATTCTATATTGTATGCATGGATCATCCATCATATGGCGCATAAGTGTTCATACATATCTGTGTATGATTCATATAGTACACAATGTTTATGTACCCATGTGTCAATACACACACACATATATATATGTATATATATATATATACACACACCTGTTTCAGCCTTAGAATTGCCGTATTGTCCTGGTAACAATATTATTATTATCGTTATAATGTGACATGTATGGAGAGCGTGTTTATATGTGGGGGAACACCTTCATGTATGACTTTACAGTTTAATAACCTGGCTTTTTTATTGGATGTTCCTATTAAAGTTATTATACTGGACGGAAAAAAAAATTGCTCAATAGCTTCATGCAAAATCATAATAAGGTGCTTTTTTTTTTTTTAGATATTCCACACATAGCAGCATTAACACACATGCTTGTGTATCTGCATGAAACCTTCCCCGTTTTACCAGTAGATGTCACTAGAGAGTAAAGAAAGGCTTTGCTATGTTGGATTCATAAAACATTTGGATTAGAAAAGCAAAGTAGAACCCAACACAGTACCTGCTGTTACCACTTACCTGAGTGGGTGATTAAGCTGAAGAATATAATAAACCTTCCCTTTGTGTTTAATGCTGAGCAGCTCAGGACACTGCTGCACTGCCTAGTTTTAAATGCGCTGCTTGTTTCTGTATTTCCCCCGACTAATATATCTCTTAAAATCACGACATATAAGTCAAATCAGCCGTTTTAAACGGGGCAAATCTGTTAACGTTTCTAGAAGTGCAATTGGCTACTTAAAGGGTTAATTGAAATGCATACACGCCTAACATCTATGAATCGTAAGCAAAATGAAAATGTGTACTAGGAGCCTGAAATGGCTAATATGGGGCTTGAGGCAGATGCCCACATTAATAGGCTCATTAACATTAGAGACAAATTAAAAAGCACAAAGGCCTAAAAAAAGAAAAAAAAAAGAAAGAAAGATATTGTACAGTACCCAGCACAAATAAACACACACAGTTTTGAGCAGTGGAGTTTTCTGAGCTTCAGGAAAAGTAGTTACATAGACAACTTTCTAAAATCCAAAGGGAAGGATAAAAATAGAGAAAACGTAATGTGAATTTTGCTTGTAACCTGAAAACTAGAAGCACTTCTTGATATGAAACAGTTATGATAGGAGTCTTTGTGGTAAAATGAGAAATTCGTCCCAGAGGATTGTAATCGCACTGCATAGATGGATATTTTACTGATGCAATTTCAAGTAAGCACTGACCTCTATCTGCACAAGTATTTATTTGTAGACGTATAACATCAACTGACAGGTCCGCAGACCTCAGTATATGTGATCTTTGGGGTGTGTATATATATATATATATATATATATATATATATATATTATTGTGTGTGTGTGTATGTTAAAATGTTGAACATTTTGGAGATAATTCCCAGGGACACATTGCTGCAAGTGTGGTGCATGTAAACCTGCTACGAGTGATGCAGTTTAGGAAGACCATGGTACAATATAACCCTAACCACTCACTGAGCATTGTTCAAATCTGTTTTTTTATATATAATAAAAAGTTTGACAAGACCAGAGAATAATAAGTGAGACTGGTTTACACAAATGACACTGTACACTATTTAGATACTGGAACACATGACAGGGATGCTTTTTTAAAACCCGGGACAGTCCCTGGAGATTAAGGATCTATGTAATGATTTGTTCTTTTTATTAAAGATCATGGAAATATTACACTTCAGTGAATTAGGACACAAGCAGATAATGAGTAAATAACTGATCATTTGATCCCTAAAAAAATGTCATTAGTCTATCATTCCAGAAAGCAACTATTTTTATTGGGCATTGATAGATTATATACATTAGGAGTTTATATATAGAGGTCTGTTCCCTGAATTCTCGGAACCATATTGGAGTTGTTACCAATATCTGACTTACGCCTGTATGTGAATGAGTAAGGTAATCTGTCAGTGAATACATTACAAATTGCTAATTTGTCCATAATATTGGAATATATTGTAATACGCTTAGTTTAGTCCATTTAGAGTTGTTAAGTTTGAGGTTTGGAGTGTTGCTGTTAGACATGTTTTTTTTATTTATCAGATCTGACATTTTACTGAGCGTCAGACCTAAGCTGTGGTTGAACTACAAGTCCCAACATTGTCTGTTGACCAAGGACTATTGTACCAGATTTGGAGAGCACATAAATAAAAGTGATCCATAGATCTGTTTCCATAATTCTGCATATGTGATTTTCTATGACTTTAAAATGCCCTCTTTGTGTTTTTTATCCCCATAAAAAGAAACACAACATTATTGTCACTGTGAATGTTATAAGAGCATATGTTTGGTTTTTAATCCTCCAGTGCTAAATCTCTTAGCAGAAGCCGGAAAGGTTATGTAAAAAAAAATTGTTAATATATTATGTTCTGAAACCAAGGATTCTGAAAATTAGGTGTCTTTCCTACAAAGTAGTTAGTGAGCTAATTTAGCGGTATTCCCAGATAAAATAATATCTCCATAGAAATGCACACTCCTGTCATCAAGACCTGCAATACATCATATATATAAATATATAAATCTACAATATTTTTGTCACAGATGCTGTTTCTGCTATCTGAAAAATAAAATGATGGCAAAACGAGTTAAATTGGGATTTTGGTTTTGTGTTTTGCACCTATAAATTATAATATTCATTTGAGGCAGGTCTGCTGCAGACCTTACCATCTGCAGATGTAATACTTCGCAGAGTTCTATTCTACCCCAAATCCTTTTGCAGCTATTTGCATGTAACAAGAGCTGGACTTCTGTACATTTAGGAATTTACATAGCGTTATTCTTTTCCTGATTTAGTATAATTCCTGGACTTTCGTTTGGATTTAACCCTTTATATTTACATCTGACAGCATTTCTTCACATTTTCCAAATGGTTGTTCTCAGTAGTTCTTTTTTCTCTATCTAGACATCAACTTTTTTTTTTATTTTTTTATTATTTAAAATTAAAATTGTGTACGGGTGTGTATTTTCCTATACCCCGGAGAATAATGTTCATTTGGCAGGGAAGACACAATAGAGGGGCTACGCACAGTGCAAAGAAAAATAAGTCCGGTTCGTTTTTAATCCTTTTCAGGGCTAAAAGACTTTTGCCTTAATTTGTTTTCTTTTCAAGGAAAAACTGTGCCGAAATCGGTTGCAGGTCCAGCTTTTTGGGGGATTTTTTTGTGTGTCAGCCTGTTGACACAAAGTACTGCGTAGGATGCAAGACTTCATAATGTAACGAAAAAAACCGGTATCATAGCGTAACTATTATTAGTTGAAACGATAAGAAGTTTAACTTAGAGATTCCCAGTAATCAAAAATGATGATTTCTATGCAAAACCAGGAAAATGAGCTTATATAAAATAAACCGATAGGAAACCATATGGTGCAGTTTCTATGTTTATATATGTGTGGGTAAGCTACGGTTTTTCTGGTAAATTGGGGATCCGGCATCAGTCATCAGAATATTTAAGGTTATTTTTTTTTTTTTAAATATATTCATTTTGAGATGCTCATGAGACAAATGTCCCTAAAACCTGTCGTAATTAAACTTGATTTCTATATGTTTTTTGGTGACATTTTTAAGAAGTTTCAGGAGCTTTTAAAAAGGAAGATATTTGATGTAAAGAATTTTTATTGTGTGAATATATATTTATGTATATTTAGTGCAGGGCATCGTCTGATGGTTGGTATCAGAGCAACATAGCTTTCGCCCAGCAACTGAGAAAATGAAAATACGATTCTCATGTCAAAATATGGGTCCTTTTACCTGCTGGCCATACACACTGCACATTTGTATGGCAGATTTTTACCAAATTGTCTAAATACCGTATTGTGTGTCCTCATTCTAGAGCATCAAAATCAAAATGTGTTCCCCAGCAGTAAGGTAAATTAAGATGACTGTCAACTAAAGCTAACAAACTAACATTTCTGAGGTATATATAGACTATTTAGAATCCTGTGGAAATTTGTAAGTGAACATTTTTTACGGAATTGTTGTGTTTGTGCCAGATGTTTAGTAAGTTGCGTTGTACTTCTGAGTTTTTGAGCTTAATTTGTGCATTTCTGTTTATATTGATTAAATAGAACATCAACCAGTTGGTATGCTTACACTAAGCCTAAATATCCTTATTTGGCTGAATATTGTAGGTTCTGTGCTTTAATGGTTCATCATGCTATAAAATAACACTGCCTTGAACTTGGACCCCTTTTATCAGTGTTCCTTAAAGAGACTCAAAGCTTTGCAAAGTCTAACTGCAGTATAGTGTACTATGTATTTTACTCAGTGTTCCCATAGAGCAGTGTTGGCTAACCTGTGACACTCCAGGTGTTGTGAAACTACAAGTCCCAGCATGCTTTGCCAATTTATAACAGCTTATTGCTGGAATGGTATGGTGGGACTTGTAGTTTCACAAATACCTGGAGTGTCACAGGTTAGCCATAGAGCGTTATGGTGTTTTAACAAGCATAAACTCTTGCTAGTGTAAAGTGTGTTCGTGTATAGGTATATTTACTTATTTTTGGCCTATCAGCATCAAAGTGTCAGCCTTGGAGAATATTTAGTCTCTGCTCAGTAAAAAAACCAAAAAGCAGTTTATGTCTTTTGTTGCAGCGTACAGTAAAAACTGTCCCCTCAATGCATTTTTGAAAAACTCTCTCGCAAACAGCTTAGCGACAATTAGACAATTTGATGAACCCGTTCACACACTGACTACTGGTTTGACAGAAAATATGTGAAGGCCTTTGTAAATAAAATCGATAACCTTCTTAATGGATATGTATTTTCCCTCCACTTCACTATTACATATTTTAAGTAGAAATTATATCCATTATATTTTTTTCCCTGTTTTGTTTGTGAAAAATAACACTATAATGTGGCCTTCAAAATCAGAACATAACATTCTCTACTGTAAATAAGCATCAATAATGGTAAAAGAATTAAACAACCGTTCGCTCTAAATAAAGTTTTGTCATTGATATTAATTTTGAATGCAGTTCTCGTATTTAATTATTCTTAGATTTAATTCATTTGATAAAATATATCTTCATCATAGAGTATATGGATACCAAATCTATATCTTTTATATGTTAAAGTATTTTGTTAGGTGAATCAGAGGCACTAGTTTTATTTGGGAGAGGGGAGGGAGGAAATTACTGTTTAGGGGAATTTACTGTCATTTATGTTTTGTTTTTATTGTTTAGCTTCAATGTTTCACAAATCTCTTCTGAGTTATCTGCAATAAAAACAGGTTATAGGCACACACATGCCCTCAGTCCTTATTTTCCTCCTCTGCCCCCACATATGTTACAAATTACCCTAAAGTGCCCCAGATATGGGCTTGGGACTGTTCTAGACCTAGTGGCAAATGAGGAGACAAATGACGTTTAATGGGACCTACAGAATCAAATCAAACCAAATCAAATGAGATAAGTTCCATGGTGGACAATTTAGAGTCTGAAATAAGAAGGTACCTGAACATTGCTGGAGACAGAAACATGGAGAGAGTGAGTGCTAAGGAGCGATACTGCTAGTGAGAGGCAAAGCTGGTGATAAAGGGCAATGTGGGTACAGTAGATCTGTCAAGGCGCATTAACCCACTAGGTGACATATTTTTGTGGACTATGTAACATGGTCTCAGGCTGACCAGAGTCCATCACAAGGTGAACTCTAGACCCTTTGTTTTTTCGTTAATGTTTTTTTAAGAGCCCCCACCATCCTGCCATGTGTGGACAGTGTGCAAACACTTATAGGCTCTCCTTTTAAAAAGCAGAATTGGGAGAGAAAGATAGTGGTTAAGCACTGGAGGAAGGAAGACTTGCTGCTCATTATTGCTGCTGCCAGAGACCCCACCTGCACATTGGGGCTAAATATCCTGGACAGGAGAGGGAAGGCAAACTTTAGCCCAGGGGGGGGGGGGCAAGACTTGACTCAGCAGTCTATTAGGAACATTTTAATGGAAAAAATGCAGGTGGCCCAGTGACCCAGCCCAAGTTAGCCAACAATGGGACTGGCCCCGGGGTCACATGCCCTCCTGCCCCCCCCCCCAGCCCAGCCTGTCCCTGATCCTGGCCCATGGGGCTCATGGAACTATATCATATTGTCTCATATGTCACCATTTAATATATGGCTACCTGGTGGCAAGTGAGACTATATTCACCATCTAGCAGCATTTGAGGCAATATACTGGCATGCTGGGCTATTTGGAAGTGTACTGGTTATCTGGTGGCATGTGAGGATAAATGGAGGCATACTGGCTTAATGGTGGCTTGCGATGCTTTGTTGAGCTATTTTGGCTATGGATTGACATGTGCGTCTACATGGATACATATGAAGTTTGTGTGTGATGTGTATAGTATTGTTCATCATGCACAGTAAATCTTTACATTTTCACAAAAAAAATGAGAATATATACAAGTTGTTTCTATTACGCATGCACTATATTAAATTATACCAATGTGTATGAAGTTTTAACTCTTAACCCCCTGTTGAAGAGGTGGAGTGCAGTTCAAAAGGTGCTGTTATCCCGGTAGAATTAACCCCTGGAGAATTAATCACTCTGCACCTTTTGTCTGAATTAACTCCAGAGTGTCTTGATGTGACTCTTACTTTTGATGGTATCACACTATGTTTGTTTGGCGCTTCTCTTTTTGTGTTTTTCTACATAGGTTTTACATCTGCAATTGGATGTTGTAGCGGAGCTGCCTACTGTATGTGATCCACTAATTATTAATCACGTAGTCACGTGGAGCTTTAGATTGTTCACTAAGCGCCTGTTTGTCTTTCTACTTTTTTTGAGGTACATATATATATATATATATATATATATACATATATATATATATATATATATATATATATATATATAATTAATGACCTGGTCCCTGTTAACATTCCACAAATGTAAAAGTACCCATGAATGACAACTGTCACTGCTTTTGAGGGGTGAAATATCAAATATTTGGCAAACATTAAAACTGAACCTCTGGAAGACTGCATAAATTAATAAAAGGTCACCGGGGTGTTCTTTGTGTTTCAGGAAGAGTTAACAAAAGGTTTTTTTCTTTAGATTCCTGCACCTGATTGCTTTAAAAGCTTTTTCTTTTTCTTTTTTTTTTTTGTTTTATAAACGCCAATTCCCGTTTTCCAGTTCTTAGTAAAAGATTAACATTTCAATTACTGAACAGCTGACTAAGCGTGTAACTTACACAGCTGCATGAAAGTAGCAATACAGTATCTGTGACCTGATGTCGCTTTATTCCTGTTGTGCAGTGTACGGAGGAGAGGTGTTGAGCCACTGAAAACCGTATCACCGAATCGCCAAGGCGCACACATTGTATGAAGCATTTACAACTCTGTTTCTCACTGAATAATAATTCTGCCTGCTTATATTGTGCTGTTGTGGAGTGTAGTGCTGAACAGAGCTGGAGGGTCAGAAGTAGCATTACTGATTATTAAAGGGCTGAAGTCGCTACAAGAAATTGTTTATGGGTTTGGACACCTTGGCAGACATTAATTAAGATATAGTGAAAATGTGCATACACCTAGATTTATTGAGTATGCTGTAATGCCTTAAAGGACAATCTTTAAACATGGCATAGCCAAGATCATTATTAACAATTTGGAAACGGCAGCTTCCATCAGTGTCCTTTGACCCTTCAGTTGTTGGCGACCTACAATCTCCCGTTCTGCATAGCCACCCCCGGCTTAACCCATGAAAGTATACTTTGACATTTTTCCCTTGTCACAGTGTAGCATAGCATTGCAGGTGTGTCCAGTAGTAGAGGGATTAAGGACATAGTTTGTTGCATTTATTAAACTTCACTGGCGTACAGTATATAAGAGAGTAAAATTTCAGCATATGGTCCGGTCTTTTATGTTCATCTAATAATAAATATCACACTGCCAGCTTGTCATGTGCAGGCCCAGTGCTAAACAGTTGTTTCTTCCACGCCAACTGTCGTTTCCTAACCAGTAATTCCTAGGTGGTGATTTTTTTCATCTTACCTCAATTAACAAAAGCCAAGGGCTGCCTGTAAATCAAATTACTACTTCCACGTGCTGATATAAAATCAGCCATCCCCTCTTTTTTCCTCATTTACAATCTGGAATACAAAGCACTCCCACATGTATACAGCGGTAGTATTAAAGCTTCCCACAAACGCAATATGTATTTTATGTCTGTTTTTATGGACTCTAATTTATTCTGGATGTTACAGCTGAAAATGCATTTTTCCATTACACATTGTTGGCATACATGAAGTCAAATCATTCCCTAAGTGAGCTGAAAATCCTTCCTATGTTATCTGACACGTATGTATCTTCACACAGGGGGTTTAATTAAAGATTGCCGCTTGGTAGCAGTGAAAGAGGAAAAAAATCTTGGCTGTAAATAAAAAAAGAGCTATCCTTGCAGGTTTTGTTTCCAGTGTAAGCAAGTCACAATGCACTCTTACAATAAGTCCTACCCTCTCCTTTGCATTAAAATGACTGCCCTGGGGTACTGCCCTGTGCCAGGCTTTATCCTTCTTGTGTTGTGTTAACCATGTTGATTCTGATATACCTGGGTGCTGTCTGCTCTGCGGTACTAGAGATTGAGGCCTTAGTGAAAGCATAGGCAAATCACAATGGTGATATCATGGTTTGGCATTAGCTTTATGTTGCTTTACTGTGATGAACCTTGCATCATACCTTTATAGCATCACAACTTGCAACCTGATGAAATGATATGTAACAAAGTTACTTTGCAGGCTTGTGTGACACACTGGCCGTGTCCTATAGCATGAGAATAACTGCTGGCGTGTTAAATAGCTGATGTGTTATTTCTGATTTGCTACAGATGTTTCATCATGTTCCTTCCTTTAGCATTAACATTAGCACATTTTAGTTGTGGCATTAGTGTTAAGTGGGCTATATTTACTGAGCAGAGCTACTTAGATTTTGTTAGAGACGTTGATACCGCTTTCTACAGTCGGAGATGGATTGACTGTGATTAAAAATGTGAATTTAGTGGAGGGGAGTGACGCACTGCTGGACTCTAAACACAACCGTTTCATTGATTAAAGTTACATTCATTATATTACTAGGTAATTTATCTTACAGAAACCTGCAACCTTATATACTGCAGGAATAATGGATTTACCTGTTATATAATATGTTTTGCTTTGGCCTGCAGAAAAAAGGGCCAAGCTACAGATAGGATGGTCCAGATAGTGGTTGGCTACCCAATTAAGTGGTCTATTTATTGTAGGCTGAAAAGCCCTAGATCTGGAAACGAAATGTATGTTTTCACCGGACTTAGGGCTTCTCCCTATTTACCAATATTCCCTTGCCGGTGAAGACTATTGTCGTCGATAGCATTCGTTGAGGGCCTACGGCAAATCTTTCCCATGCAGAGTATGTGGAATCTTATTTACCATGGACAGGTGAGGTACAAGTTCCTCCACTGTCCTCCAATCACAATCACCATCTCATTTCATTGTTAAATTGGGCGAAAGAAGATTTTCTGTTGCTGTGATATGCAATGATAAAATATCTTTCATATTGCCTATCATTTCTAAATAGACCCCAAGGAATTAGACAGCAACATGTGTTACACTAGATTGTGAGAGTGGCATTGACCCTGCCTAAAATGATCAATTTTAAACACAATGATGCACACCTAAGTAGGAGGCGTTTAAATGCAGCTGTACATACAAAGCATTCATAGTTATATACAAAGTCTAACTACCATATTACCAACAACTGTTTGGGAAAAGTGTTAAGATATTTACTTAAGATCTTCACAGCTCAGACAAACTCCCAAAAAAAAGCATGGCAATTAATCATATTTTATGTTTCTACTGTTTCTAGAGGGTATCTTGTGTCACCCTGCACTGACTCACTTGGAAGAACTAAATTGAGAACCTTCTAATGAGGAATTGTTGACCTTGTTTTCAGTTCCTGATTGCACTTTCAAATAATGAGGGAACACACACTGTAATACGACCGAGCAGAAGATATGTTTGATGCATGACACTGTCAGTTCAGATTTTAACATTACATCACACTTTGCCAATTCATTATAAATCATTCTTTGTTTTGACTAATTCAAGTAAAATCTCTGTTACATTTATAATAAATTATCTGGCAAACCAAGCAGTGCAGTCACCCTGTGTATGGCATTCAGTTGATTTTCTCCTATTTAGAAAGTGCAGATTATTTTGCTGTGTATATTTTTTGCCTAATTAGAGTTGAGATGAGCTTATACATGCATATCACAGCCTAGTCAAAAAACAACTGGCATTTTAATGACTGCAATATGTTTCTAATTAATAAAAGAGAAACCTCAGCAAACAGTAAGTAATGAATGTATGTTTTCTACTTTAACACAGCTATAACTGTATTGATTAGCAGGCCTCATTCTCCGTTACTTTCAGTCAGAATTAAATGAAATCTGGACACATTAAAATAAAGCAATCGACTTTAGCTTATACAATGTCTGCAAATGTTTGAACGTGTACCTTATTCTGGATGGGCACAGATGTTTGGAAGACGCACTGATCTTCTGAGTTAGAGAAGGAGTTAGAATAGCTTGCAGACCTCCAGGTAACTAATTTATTAGCTTACACCTTTATACATGCCCACTTTTAACTAAATTGGGGCTTTTGTGGGACTTTTTTTTTTTTATTGCTTTTCACTTTTTTCCTTTTTTGTTTTCTAGCCACTTTATTCATATAATCAATTTGTCTTTTTTTGTTGTTGTTGTTGTGGGATACGAGGCAAAGCTGCTTACTGGAGCACCGTTTCCGCTGCGGCAGCGAAGCCATAACACAAGTTACCTGGACTCCCGTCTGCAAGGCCCCTCCCCACTGCAGAAGATAAATAAATGGGATATGGGAGGGTGGTCTACTTTGCCAGGAGTCCGGGAGGACTTCCCAAAAATTTGGGAGTCTCCTGGACATTCTGAGAGAGTAGGCAAATAGGTTTTAAAATTATCTATATTTCATAACAGTTTCTGAAGGGTAAAAAATCCACAACATATGAGTATCTATCGCCTCATGTAAACAACCTTCTTATAATGGTTGCTGCAAGGACTGCATTTTCCTTACAATAATCAGTAGTGATCATGGGGTACACAAGCACATGCCCAGTTGATAAAATATTTTAAATTCAATGCACCTTCGATCTCCGTGTTATGAAATAAAACCTGCTGTCCGTATAGAAAAAAAAGAACGTTAATGAAAGTTGGATTGTAAGCTTTAGATGTGGGGCACATGGACGATATTTCAGTCTTTTGAAAACGTCAGTGAGTGCAGCACGGCTGCAATCATGGATAGCGACTTAAAATGGATCATCAGTGTACATGGAGGTTTGTAAGAAAATGGAGTAGAGATCAAGACCGCTTCGTGCAGGACATTTTACATTTAACGATCCATCTTCTGTTAGCTCTGTATAAACAAAGGATAATTGGGTTTGGTGGTATGACAAGTTACAGAGATTATGTACAGTGTCTGTTGGCTTACTAATAACACCTCTTCCTGTAGAGGTTATTTTTTTACATGTTTTTTTTTTTCAGATATGCCCCTAACTGTCATTTTCACCAATTATTTTTAAGTAAATGTTGCCTTGTTACATTGCTTTTTTGACCATAAAAACAATCTACTGGCACTTTAACCACTAAATAACCCTCCATTGGCTACTCTGAAGTGAATTAAATGTTCAGTTTTAATGAATGCTTACTTTTTAAGTTACCTATTCAAATGTGTGTGATTACAATAGATTTACTTCCCTTTTGAATATTTCAGGGTATGTTGATACATCTGGAGTGACATTTGAATAGCCCCAGATTAGACACACTTCGTTTTGTAAAATAATGTCCCATCATTTCTGTGAGAATGTTCATCGTTTGGCTTGATGCTAATGAAAAATAAGGTATAAAAAAAGCCAGTTTAAAAATCGTATAAATACAACTGATTGTCTAATGAGAATTTGTCAATTTGAGAAAGAATACTGAATCTTAAGTAAGACCTTATTAAACTGCTAAATATGGATTGCTTTTACCCTAATGGCCTCTGAATTCTATTACCATCCCATTAGACAATGTGAGATTTTAGCAATTCTGTTGTTGTTTCCAGTGGGCAGTGATTATAATAAGAAAGAGCAGAGGTTAATGTGATTCATCTGCTTTAATACTTGTAACTCACAATCCCTTATCTGTAGTCACTGGGTCTTGTAATATTGTTTTTGTATCATTTGGACCAGACTCCTGGGGGTGGTTGAAAAGATGTAAAGAGAGAGCAAGATGTAAATGCGTTTTCAGTAGAGAAAAAAAAATAAGAGGAGTGTTATTGACATACAGTCAGATGCATGTTCCTTTCAAAAGAATGACATTTTACAAATGTCACTTTGTCATATTTCCATCATGTTTTTTAATAAGATTGCCAACACCTTTGCTGCTTATAATGATTATATCATAGGTATTCTATAACTGTGACTGTCAGTGGGCTATCTCTAGGTCTTATTGTATCCCCAACACCCTGACACCCACATGCATTAAAAATATATCCTTTCCTGTTGGGAAACTTGAACAGCACAATATTGCAGACCGGAAATGGACAAGGGATAATCTCGAAAGGCCACCATAAAGCATAGCCCCCCCCTTTATATTTTTTTTGATGGATGAACAGAATTGGGGTGGATACTCATATATATATATAATTGATCACTATGGAAAGACAGTTGTATTATAAGATTTATAATCCAGAACCTCTGTTTGCACATTTTCCATAGGCCTAACTGGCGTATGTACTTTATAAACAGGCCACTCCCACTCGTGCTCCATGTCTCTGAAGGTGTCAATGAAAATTTAAAAAAAAAAACACAACTCAAATGGACAACTTGTTCAATTTAGGGATTGTGGCTTGTCATGAATGTTACTTGCTTTTGTAGAATATATTGCCCATTTACCCAAAATGGGGAACCAGCTACATCATGAAACTGCAACATTGTACCTATAGGCACAGAAGAACGTTTTCTTAGAAGAGAAAGTGATCGATGGAGATATAGTAGTCTATTATCTGTATAACATGACATAAATTTGTGC
Organism: Mixophyes fleayi; assembly: GCF_038048845.1. Taxonomy (NCBI): domain Eukaryota; kingdom Metazoa; phylum Chordata; class Amphibia; order Anura; family Limnodynastidae; genus Mixophyes; species Mixophyes fleayi. The sequence goes on along the minus strand of NC_134405.1, from coordinate 288,694,988 downwards.
AACAAATGTAATTTTCTAACCTTTTTAGAGTTGTTCATGCCACATTTAAAAATCATTTACTTTACGTGCCTAATTACCCTTTGTGTATTACTGATATAAGCCCTGCCCAAGTATGACATTGTTCAAATGATGGTGAAAGAGTCATTTTGCAGTTTAAACACATTCACCATAATATAGAATATTTTATATACCTATTATTTATTTAGATTTATTTTTTAACTTGGTTTATAAAAGCTGGGAAGAAAGTAGAAAATGTGTGTCACACACAGTTCTTATCAGAACCAGAAACATAGATGAAATTGTTTGGGTAGTTAGTAATATGTGACACGAAGCTAAAAAAAAATATCTTTGAGAAATACTATTATCTTGATTATGCCAAAATTTAGTGAATCTCATTTTAATCTTGTAGTAAGACTCACTACCAATGAAACCTGACAGACCTATATTATGGGTAATTTACTACATTCAAAGCAATTCTTTTTCTCTGAAGTGCTTTATTACCAGACTCCTGCTATATCCTGTATATGAGTTCAATGTTTCCAATAAGAATGGCATGACATACCCAAGAATCCTATCATAGAATAAAATAAACAACTAATTTGTAGGTGATTCACGACATTCTAGATACATTAGAATATTTTATAGGCAGGGATTTATATTTAGATGTGTGTTGTCATGTATGGAAACTTTTTTCTTATTACAGGAACAGAAAATTAAGTAAAACTACAAAAAAAAAAAAAAAACTGCTTTGTTTTCTCCTGTGTTTGAGTCCAATGGGATCTGATGAGAGACAATGCCAAAATAAATTGGCACATTTTCTTAATTCCACAGCAATCCCGAATTTTGTTGAAATCCCTTTGTGGTTTTTTTTCTATTCTGTAGTTTCAGTGCACATATAATTCTAGTAATTGCTATTGTTGACAGATTACCCATTGCAAATATTGCCACCTTTGGAAAATCTCACAAGAATGTGGGGGGTCTACTGAGACACATGGTAAAAAAAATAAAAATAAAATAGAAAAAAGGAGAACAATGAATCAGTCATTCATTACAATTGTTCCCGGCATTTATCCTGTAATTAATTTCAGGTCATTAGTGCAGCCACAAATATTGGCCTCAAAATTTTGACGGTCAGTTTTTCTAAGTATATCTGCTTTCCGCAACGTCTGCCCCAGTAGTTCAATAAAAGAAAACAAGGAAACAAATATACACTTTTTCGTTTTACATTGTTTAGCATTTTCCCCCTGATAGTATTCTGCAATTGTTCCTGGGTATAAAGCACATTTGTGCACAAATGCTCTGCACAGGATGGGACAGAGAGAGGTATTCAGGGCCTGATTAAGGTGTCATGCCGCTCTAGTCTAATACACTAATAGCTCATCCTTACCTTCCTAATATGCTGTAGGTAAAAATAAACTCATCCTTAAATTAAAATCTGCTTTCCTTCACCCCCACACCAATGTTTATGTTCCTGTGTTTTTGAAACTTACCCCCATTGTTTTTTTAGAAGGGTCACAGGAATCTTGGTTATTCATTTAGTTTTCATTAATATCAGAAATATATAGGCGGCTGTCACACATCTGCCATCCTCATCTCTCCTACCCCTACCACACACCCAAGGATGACTCACCGTCTTCAGCCTTTACCATAGGATTATGTCAAGATTAAAACTTTTTACTTCGGAGAACAACTATTGTATTATATTTTAAAATTAATTTTAGTTTATAACTCTATGGGTCACAACTTTGCACCCCACAAACTGTTGCGCCCCCAAAAGCCTTGCACCCTAGGCACAGCCTAGTCAGCCTTTTGGATAATCAGGGCCTGTGGATGTCTGATTGCAATTTATTTTTTTCTGCATTTGGTTGGTCACGTTTACTGTGTGATCATTTAAATGTTTGCATACATGTATAAAAGCCATTTTTGTTTAAAAAAAAATTATATTATTTTTCACTTTATTTTTTATTTAATCTACCAGGAAATCCAAGTGGGCACAGGAGGCATGACAAACCAGCTTTGCTCCACATCTTAGCAGAGTTATATCACTTTTGTCATACCAGTTATCATTAAGTTGCCATTACATGTGAGCTTCTAATTGTGACATCATTGATTAGTATGACAGCCATCAAGTCATGGCATCAATACAGCCCAGGTTAGAAATAAACCAGCGGGTCATGAGAGCAGCAGGGAGCCTGCCATGGGTCCCCACTGCTAGGTGGGTGAGAGGAACCTTGAATGACAGAGGATAGTAGGATTTCCCCCCTGGGCGAGTAAAGTGAACATTACAAGATTAAGTGGCGGAAGCAATTAGGAGAGGGAAGGGGTGGAGCAAGATGTGAGCAGTGCATGCCCGTTGGGGGTGGGTGTATATATATGAATGAATGAGAAAAGAAAGAGTATATAGATGTATATATGGTAATATATATATATATATATATATATATATATATATATATATATATATATATGTTTAAGATCTATATATTGTTGACCTCTGATGTTTGTCACAGCCTGTGTTGCAATTTATGGATTATCTGGCAAGGTGTAAGTGGCCATTGGGGGTAATTTGTTGCCCAGGACATACCTCCCCTTAATTTTTAAATGGCAGTTTTTTTTAATAAAAGGCTGTGACTCTATTTTCTCCACTGCTTGTTGCTGTGTGTACTGTTGATTGAGTGATTATTGATGGATTGTGGGACAGAGGGGCAGATAATGTCCCTGTCTGAGGTCATGTGAACACCACCATCAGATTGACAGGACATTGATGTATGAATGCTGGTTGCCAGTTTGTTAATAAAATCCCATAATGAAAACGTTTAAATAAAGTGATTATTTCTATAGTATTTACACCACATAAAATATAAAGCTAGGGAGACATTATGGAGCATTTAGGCTTTAACGATATGCTTAAGAAATCAATGCCCTTTATAGCTGTGTATATGTCCACTGTAACATGTACTGAACATTGTATTGAATGCTAGAGTTTAGCAAAACATCTCAGATTGGAATTATTGATTTAGTTGGAGGGTCAATTAATCTGTAGATTAAACCATAGTTTGATCCAATACTTAACTTTAAATCAACCAATATTGCTGGATAATCACACGTGCAGTTTTTGGAGGTAATAAGCTGACTGTGGTGACTTGTCCATCTTTACACTGAAGCTTTTACTAGCATGTAATAGGTCTATAGCAGCAAGAGATGATTCATCATCATCATCATTTATTTATATAGCGCCACTAATTCCACAGCGCTGTACAGAGAACCCAATCACATCAGTCCCTGCCCCATTGGAGCTTACAGTCTAAATTCCCTAATATAGACACACACCCACACACACACAGACAGACATTAGGGTCAATTTTTTTTATAGCAGCCAATTAACCTACCAGTATGTTTTTGGAGTGTGGGAGGAAACCGGAGCACCCGGAGGAAACCCACGCAAACACAGGGAGAACATACAAACTCCACACAAATAAGGCCATGGTTGGGAATTGAACTCATGACCTCAGCGCTGTGAGGCAGTAGTGCTAACCACTAGGCCACTGTGCTGCCCATGATTGTGTGGTTTCTGTTATATGTTCATCCAATATGATATAGAACGGGAAAATACAGAGTTAAGTTGTTGGCACACCTATGTAATCTCACTTCAGATGCAATTTCTGTAATGATTTTGCAAACCGTTGAAAGTCCCGATTAGCATGCAGATTCATGTGTACACACCTGCCCAATATACCTTCAGATCTGTGAAGTTCATCTCTCATGACCATCTGCTGACAAGATTGTGACTCTGTACACACTCTACAGATATCTGCCTACACTGCTGGCCGTAAGTGCGCACACACTACCACATTTATCCCACATCATTCCATCGTTGTTTGTAATTTTTAGGAAGTTTAGAAAACCAAATCAACAGATGCAATGTGTTTTGGTACAATAAAACATGATCATGGGAGCGTACACACTCTTGCAATATCTGACCATACAGTGGTGATTGAATAGTGTGATCGATAATTGCATAGATCTGTACCTAGCTTTAGAGTATTACATCACACATGAATGTTCTTAGTCAAATATATTATTATGGATATTGAGAAAAACTTTGTGAAAATATAATCCTGCCAGTTCTTTATACATTATGGACCTCATTTAGAGTCGGATGCAAAGTCCGTTTTAGGCGCATCCAACAAAAAAACACTATCACGCATGTGCAGAAAGCACCAAATCCGCCTGCATCTTGGACGCAATTAACACCTGCGACAGCTTGCGGCTCACTACCAGAGAATGGGCAGAACGCGGAATTGTGAAGGCGTGAACCATGTAAATACATCCTAGTCGCAGTGAGGCGCAGACGCAACACACGTCAAAACAGGGCTAAGCTGTGCGGCAGGAATTAGGTGGCGCAAGCGGTTAGCTAGCTGCAGGAACTGCTCCCAGCTCAGTAGGATATTACGAGTGGGACCCTACCAAGCTGCGGCACACTCCCACTCCTACACTTCTTAAACAGACTTTGCGTCCGACTCTAAGTGAAGTCCTATATGCCTACCAACTGTCTCGGTTTCTGCTGCTAAAAGGGCTCGTTGCTTTAAAATGTCCTCTTTTTAGTAAGAACTTTATAAAAGTGTTATAACTAGCGTGCTGATCAAATATATGTTAATTAATTTTTTACACTCAAACAAGTTTTCCAAAACTTTTCTGCTTGAACTACAAAACTTTTACCAATAGATTTACTGAGCAATAAACTTGAACAAACCAAACTGTGGGAGATTTGCTCACCACAATTTATACTATTTAGTGTACACTTTAATACAGTTATTAGATAAACAAGCCTGGTTTAAATGCCAGTGCTAAAACAATCATAAAGTGAGTACAATAATACAAATCAGGGTGTAAAACATGTATTTCTTTATTATGTTAAAGATTTAGGAAAACTACAGAAAGGAGGTAAAGGGTGGATGCAGGGCTGGGAGACTTGAGCCCGGGGGGCACACAGGCGGCCGCATCTCATTACACGGGATGCGGCCGCATCATTGATGACACGGCCGCATCACGTGTCATGTGATGCGGCCGCCTGTGCGCTGACGCGGCTGCATCTGATATCATCTGACGCAGCCGCATCTGATAGCAGGTAAAAATCCTGAAAAATTGCATTGGGGGGCAGCCGGCCCTTAAGCGGAGAATCTGAGCGGCCCGGGGGGCCAATGCCCCCCTGCCCCCCGGCCCAGCCCGCCCCTGGGTGGATGTGACTAGACATTAAGATAGGCAGTACTATAATCTCAGTATATAACACAATCACAAGCAGTTATATTTAACATGTTCCAATGCTCTGAAGCAATATATCATACTGGAGATGTAAATACTAGGTTGTATCAACTGTAATGCGTTACTCAAAGTCTTGTTCAAAAGGTGACATCTGAATAAATGCCTCATTTTAAAACAAAATTACTTCCACCAAACAATTTTTTCCTAAGCAGAAAAGCTGTGCATTTTAGATCACATAATATTAATAATACTCTATATACAGTTGAGTTGACAAACTAGCGTTTTGTTGCAAAATATTGTTTTTAAATCAGTGTAATGCTTGGTGAACCAACATAATGTTTGTAGTAAATATGAACCACTATTAAAATTAGCTTTTCTATTAGTTAGATATTGATACTGAAATGACCTAAAGGTGCCGCCTCTTGTGGAAAAAGTTTAAAACATGTTGACACATTTATTACCTTCAGCATCCTACTGGAAATGTATTAATCATCAATTTGCTGTAACTTATGTATAATTCTGAATGCATTTTTAATCCAAGTGATTTAGAGCTGGGACAGTCTTGGGCCATTACTGTCACTCTTTGTGTTCTATTCAGTGTTTCAAACACACATGCCTATAGCTGAACAGAGCTAACTGTGTGTGTGTGTGGTCTGTGTATTAATATACATGCAGATATATATTTTCCACGCACGTTATGTATACACATGTATACATGTGTGTGTATATATATATATAGTATACACACTGGAAAACATGTAGTACAAAATTGTAACATATTTTTGCTACTTGAATAGAAAGTAAGAAACGAGAGTGAAAAAATATATTACTGGGTCTCTCTGACTACTCCAACTGACAATAAGTTACCAAACACCTAGTGGTAGGCATGCATTACACCATACACCGAGTAGTAGGCATGCATTACACCATACACCGAGTGGTAGGCATGCATTACACCATACACCGAGTGGTAGGCATGCGTTATACCATACGAGAGTGGTAGGCATGCGTTTTCCCATACGCCGATTGGTAGTTATGCATTTTCCCATACACCGAGTGCTAGGCATACGATTTCCATATGCCGACTGGTAGGCATGCGTTATACCATACGAGAGTGGTAGGCATGCGTTTTCCCATACGCCGATTGGTAGTTATACATTTTCCCATACACCGAGTGGTAGGCATACGATTCCCATACGCCGACTGGTAGGCATGCGATTCCCATACGCCGAGTGGTTGGTATGCGATTCCCATTCGCTGAGTGTTAGAGATGCGATTTCCAATACGCCGACTGGTAGGCATGCATTTTCCCATACGTCAAGTGGTAGGCATGCGGTTCACTCTTAATACTAACCTCTCCCTGGGTTGCTCTGCTAGGGACATATTGTGATTATTAAAAGGACTAAAAAGAATGTGAGGCCCCTTCTAAATATTGCTGCCAGCACCATGATTAAAAGCCCTATGAATCCTAAAATCCCTGTTGTTGGTAGGGAGTCAGATGTTACAACTATGCCACTCTCAGGGTCATATATGCACATATTACTTCTGGGTGTGTCTATGGGTCTTATGGCAATACACTTTTCTGACTATTTTCTGCAACTGGAGCCTGAGGGTTTAGTTATTCCATGTGTCTAGGCACTGGATAGGCAGTGTGTGTGTATCTCTGCCCCACCACATGTACACAATGAATTGTAAGTATTTGCATCGTCTCTACATCTGCAGTGAGTAAAACTCATGTCCATTATACAACACAATTAGCTGAAAAACTTTGTAGTATAAACCGATGTTGGAAGGTACATACCAGATCTTTTTTTAAGTGCAGATAGCTGTGCTCATTGTGCAGTGAATGAAGCTGTGTGTCCCCGAAAAGCAAGATTGTTATGTCAATTGTGTGAGACTTGTCTGCGTCATGTCTCATTAAAATCCTTGCTTTTGATTGGTCCAACATACTGGAATATGATTAAACCATATTACTACTGTGTGTCAGAAAACATGGCTAGGAATGCAAAAGGTTGTTCGTAATTACTCAGGAACAGGATCACAATAACAAGATAATTACATAGCATTCACCTAGCCTCTCTTTACAGCATCTTAAAATATGCAATAGACTAATTATGTGTGTCATTCATGAAGCTGCTGATTAGTTTGTTCAAATTATTATGTGTGTAAAACAACTTAAAGTAAAAATAAGCTTTGGACCTTAGACCTTAACATGTAAAGGGAATGCAAAAATTATAAATGATTGGTATCTTTTGTTTAAATTACTTAGCATGCATTGTGGTTCATGTCGGTTTTATAGTATGTGTCTTATTGTATTTATAGTGCACATGAACAAACATTTTGGCCACAAGATATTGATGGCGAGTAGACCTCTGCAACACACTTTCTTTTGGGTTTAAGATTTATTGGAGGGATTTTCTGAAGCAAATTTTCCTACTAAGCTTGTTTTGGTAGCAGTATTTTATCTAGTCTAGAGCCCCTTCAGGTTGGTTATATTTACTACATCATCTGAGATATTTGATTTTGGGTAGTGATTTAATTCCTTCAATGATGGCATTCTTGGTCATTCATTTTCATTAGCTGCATGCAGTAAAAGCAGATAGAGCTTGTTCCGATGAGATTCTCCATGTGATTTGCTCATGGATATTACAAATGAGTTGGGATGCATGGAAACTGCTCTGCAAATGCTGCGGGCACCAAGATAATTGATCCTGGTGCATGCACACATCTGCTGTTTACATGGCTTACAGTGTGATCTATTGATCAGACCAAAGTGCCAGAAATTTGTCTGATCACACAGTCCTCTGTGGGAACTGCAAAAGCATACTAGCTGTTTGCGTGGACTTAGTGAGGGCAGTGGTTGCCTCGTGTTGGGTTCCATTGGTCTGAATAACCGTAAAAAGAAGAGATAGTTGTGAAGGTGTTAGACCAGGGTTTCCCAAATCCAGTCCTCAGGGCTCCCCAACAGTGCAGGTTTTCCGGATCACATGTGACATAATTAGGACCACCTGTGGATCTGTTACAATGTGTCAGTAAGTAATGAATACACCTGTGCTCCAGCAAGGAGATATGGAAAACCTGCACCGTTAGGGAGCCCTGAGGACTGCGTTTGGGAAACCCTGTGTTAGGCCATCAACAAATAACAGAGACCACACCTCAATACCAAAGATCTGTTAATTTTGCTAAGATTTAGAGTACTTTTACAGGATCCCACCAACAAGCAGCAAGTCTAAAGCATATGTCACGACACAGAATATATCTTTCTATATGAGTGTCTCTCAGTCATGGTTACTTGTCACTTTAAAATTATTTAGGATTATTTTATCGCTGATTAAACAGTTTTCCATTACTTTTAAAGTGCTCGAAAATAGTAATTTACAATTACATTTACAAGCATTGCCATTATGATAACACAGTAAATGTGAATGCAGTAATAAATGCACAATTTAGTAAGTGGTTAGACATTTAATTTCATTTTCTTTTACTTTTACAGGAACCATAATGAACTTAAATATTGATAAATTGTCAGGCTGTCTCGGTACTGAAACATTGAAAAGTAGATTTAAATTATGAAACAGCCATTAGAAATATTCATTGTTGCCGTGCAAGGCAAATCTTTTACTTTAATGGTTAAAAAGAACAGAGACTGTCTGATTAGTTCAATCTCCTCTGTATTCATCATTTTGCTCTTGGTCATTAAAGCGCTTAAAGAATTTTATCTCTAGGTTTTATACAACCATTCCAGATAACAAAAGCTGTGATCAGAAGCCTCTATTAATCATTCTATGGATAAATGTGCAATAACATAGTATCACAACCTCCATAAAAAAAAGCAGAAGATAAGTATCAATATGTATCTCACTGTATCACAATGAATCAGTGGTGTTCCATAGTATTAAAAGGTAATTGCTGCACAGTATATCACAATCTATCATACCAACAGTGCCAGAGACACAGGTCATATCTGTGTTCTGATTGGTTCGAGGGGGGTTAAGAACCTTGAAATGAAGTCGCGCTTGAGCGACTGTGTGAAAGACATTCATATCACAGGCTTTCATACGGTAAACACAAGTTTAATCTCCTGCATCCGATGTGTCAGCACCAAAGGGCTCCTCTTCCTAAGATTGTTAATACAAGCCTTGATTGGGCGTTTAATCTTTGCATATCAGTAAACAATAAATCATCCTCTTTATTGGAATAGGAGTATTTGTCACATCCCTCCATTGGTGGTCCTCATAATTACTCATTAAAAGAGAAATCTTCATTTTTTTTTTTTTTGCTTCACAGAAAATGTGATCTAACCCTTTATAAGTACACTAAAATGCCTTTACCAAAGAAGGTGTCATGTTAACCCTTTGTGATCTTATAGCATTATTGGGAAAAACAAGACCTTGAATGTGTGATTATTGGGGTATCCTTATTTTGATTATAAACTATAAATTTTTTTAACATTTATTGAAGTCTACTAAATAGAACATAGGGCAAATTGACTAAATTTAAATTAATGCTCAACACTCTATATGCCAATGTTTGCAATAATAAAGTAGCAGTTTAAATGAAAACATCATGAGATTTGCCAACTGCATCTCAGTCATGCTAATATACCCATATATACAATTAGTATATTACTGCAAGGCACACACTAACACTGAGCTCTGGAAGGTGCAATGCCCGACATGGGACTGGGATGAACAGCTGGTGGGTTATTTAGAAGGAAGTGTTGCCTTTAACACACACACAGAGATCATGAGTAATAGCTTATTCTAATCTAATCTAGAAGACAAAAATTACTTTAAATGAAAAAAATATATAATTTTTAGTAGACTTGTGCAAAACTACTGTTCTCTGCTACTCGTGTATGTGTGATTTATGACCAAAATAATGACCTAAGATGATATGCAGTTGAAATAGCTCCAATCTAAAACTATATTAACATAATTTTAAATGGTAATTGCCTTTTTTCTGTATTAGGTCACAGCTGGATTTGTCTAGGAAATATTGGAAAATAAGAGGTGGCTCTCAATATATTTCTTCCAGCCAAAATAAAGTACGTTTCAAAATGCACCTATAACAATTTACTGACTGAGTATAGCAAGGTGCTTGTATATGCAAATCCATCTAGGGTGTCCAAATTTGCACCTGAACAAACCCTATTGTGACTCAAGGGATGCCAATGTAATGTTGCTTTGCCTGCAGACAAAATATTGCCTGCTTCTACATGCAGCAAATAAATACTGGGCAGCTTTATTTTTATTATAGTGTGATTTAGCATTGATCTAAGATGTGTCCCTCTCCCAAATCTAAATCTGATGGGATATTTTAAATTTGCCGGCCTGTAGTACAACATGGATTTGTCAAGATACAAATTGTTTCCCTCTTGATGGATTTACTCTAAATGAGGCCCTAAGATTGAATCATGTAACACAATCATCACCATCAACTGTTTATATAGCGCCACTAATTCCGTAGCGGTGTACAGAGAACTCACTCACATCAGTCCCTGCCCCATTGGGGCTTACAGTCTAAATTTCCTAACATACACACACAGACAGACCGAGAGAGACTAAGGGCGATTTAATATCAGCCAATTAACCAACTAGTATGTTTTTGGAGTGTTGGAGGAAACCAGAGCACCCGGAGGAAACCCGCGCAAACACGGGGAGAACATACAAACTCCACACAGATAAGGCCATGGTCAGGAATCAAACTCATGACCCCAGTGCTTAGGCAGTGTATCCGTTTGAAGGCACTCTAATCCCATTATTTTATGTTGGCATAAGATTTATTTTAATGGGTTTAGAAGGAAATATTATTATTATTATTATTATTATTATTAATTTTTATTTATATGGCGCCACAAAGTATCCGTAGCGCCGTACAAGGACAAACAATGGCACAGTACAAGGTGAAACAGCACAGTACAAGTAACAGTAAGCACTATAACTCTGGGGGCTCAGGCACAGCAAAAAAGGGAGGGAGCGGAAAAGTGAGTACAGGCAGGTAACTATGGCCCAAGAGGGTGTGGCAATACTCCTACTGCAGAGCCTTTCATTACTCTTGTAACAGTGTAGCAAAGCAAAACAGCTTTTCAATGATGGGGTTTCCCAAAGTACGAGTATTGGGAGGAAGAAATTCTACTTATAGTGGAAAACCCCTTCAGCATGCAGCACACTCTTCCTTTCCCTAAAATGCAGACCTGTTCAGGAGATATAGTTATAGTAAAAATGCATTCAAAACTTATACTATAGCAAAGGCTAATAAAAAAAATAGAGTTGATGTTTTATCGCCACAAACACAACATTGTTCTTTTTATTTTGTACATTATCCCTTTAGGAAATCCAGCCATTAAAATGTAATGTTTAAAAACCATGTAGGAATGTATGAGTGGGGACTTTTTTTTCTCCGCTGTCAATTTCTATCAATCTTTTTTTCTGGCAGGTTGCCCCCATAACATTCAATCTGCTTTGGTCGAGTTAGCACTACTCATTTACCTTGGGGAATAAGATTTATTTACTTAGTTGAGCAGTGGCTTGTCTTGCTACCAGTCTATATATACCACGATAAGCTTTTAGTTCCTGCTGAGTTAACACCATTTGCTTAACTTAAGATTTCAATGGCAAGGCATGATTTAAATATAGGAGCTTTTACTCTCTAAATGTCGCCATGTGCAGGTTTCTGCCATCAAAAATATTTCTCACGACCATCCTTGATAACAATACTGAACTCTGTTCCTGCCAGAATAGTGCTCAGTAGCCAACTGCTGCTCCTCCTTCAAGCAACATTTGTGTTAAGGTTTGTGAAATATAAGGGAACTAACCCATTGAAGGACAAGGACGAAAGCGCCACTCAGGACTCATCCAGAGATTCAACACAAGAAAGTAATTAGACAAGATGGAGACTCCATGTCATGTCACAGATGTTGCTCATGGTAATCTCTGTTTGGTGGATATCATTGTGGCAAACTTGAGCAGCATACGTGTCTTGGCATCAATAGATCTCTCTCCTGTTCCCTGATATTTTCGTAGTTACTGCCATACAAATGGAAGTAGACGTGTACCTGTTCCTCTCTAATGTCGGACTATGTCCAAACATGGAAACTTGCTAAAAATGTGTGAAATAGACAACAGGATGAACATATTTAGTTCATTATAAACACATCATATCCTTTGGATATACATAAGTGTTTGCACCGCTTTTATATTATTTTTAAATAAAGTTGTTTGCAATTGATCTTTAATTTATGTTATGGTAGTGAAATAAGTCTCTGGCTGTTTTACAATGTAGATCTCCCTGTGCTATGTCTTAGAGTGTTGGAGAGTTGCTTGGATTCATAGTAGAAGTGTATAATAAAGTGATGATTGGCAGTGGGTATTGCAACCATATGGCTGGAGGGAATGATGTCAGTGACGTGTAACCTGATGGAGGAGGGGGTCACTTGGAAGGTCTTGAGATGAAGGAGGGGTGTTTCAGTTGGAGTGTGAGTAGAAGATGAGGTGGTCATTACGGAATCAGTGTACAAACTTTAGCTGTTATACGAGAGAT